>NC_081413.1:10535481-10878125 GCF_030272615.1 Cryptomeria japonica | reverse complement strand
TCGTAGGAGACCATATGACCCCTTAGGATACCATATGACCCCTAACGACACCATATGGTGTCCTAAGGGGTCATAGGACACAATATGAACCCTAACAACATCTAAGGGATCATAAGACACTATATGATCCCTTAGCACACCATGGGACCTATAACAACACCAAATAGTGTCCTAAGGGGTCATAGAACACCATATTACCCTTTAGGACACCATACAGTGTTGCTATGGGTTGTATAGTGTCTTGAGGGGTCATATGGCATCCTATGACCCCTTAAATGTTGGCAAGCCCAACAATATTTTTTTTCACCCTGTGCACACTTAGAGAGAGAGGGAGAGAGAGAGATGGGGTATGGAGGAAGGGAGAAGGGGGAGAGGGAGATAGGGAGGGGGAGAGAGAGGGAGGAGGGAGAGGGAGAGAGAGGGGGAGTGAGGGGAGAGGGGAGGGAGAGGAGAGGGAGAGAGAGAAAGAGAGAGAGTGAGAGGGAGACAATAGACACACATGTGTGTATATATACTTAATATATTATATATTATTACATACATACATATAAATATTATATATACAATATCATATTATACATACTCCCAAAAATTTAAACAAACTTAGCGCGTATGCGCTTTTGACTGTTTAGGCTTGGAAATAAGCCTGGATGACAAAGCTACGGTTTGGAAGTTTGATTTCCCTCCTTTTGGACGTGTTTTATTTTATCAACTTGGTTTCTTGAATTTGTCATCATCAGGTTTAAACTTCATCAATGGGTATTTCTAAAAGTGCCACCATATTTTCACCCATCTTCTGAGCTTTCTAACCATATATTTAAAAAAATAAAATTGAACAACAATAACATATTATTATTGAATTTCTTTTACCAATGTCCCCATAGTTCTCACAGACATATGTGCACCCATTTTTTAATAAATTTTAATATACTTATCCAAATTTTAAAAACTTTATATATTATTGTAGTGCACTTGATTCTTTACAATTTAAAAAAAAAAAAGAAGATTTTTTTTATATATTTTTAGTGCAACTTATGCTTCGCGCACGAACAACTACCTAATTTTCAGGATGTGCTCGATTGGAAAAATCACAACACAAAAAAATGCTCTACAAAATTACAAAAAAATACACATCTTATAGTGCTCACTCTTAAATATCTCTCCCAAAGGACTTGTCAAAATACTAAATCTAACTATGACTTTTTTGATGTGCACGTCAGACACCATGTTATGTTTTTCTAAAAAAATAAGGGTCTGTTTTTCGTGCGCGAAGGATTTGACCCCCTTAATATTATCCAATTTTGAAAAAGTTTAGTAGTTTGGAAACTAGATTCAGATTACTACAATATTTTTTCTTTGATTATCTTCATATCTTGAGTGGATGACTTTCAAAGTTTTCCTCCAAGTTCATGTTCACCTAATTTCGGAAGAAGAAAAAAAGTGTCCACTAATACGCCCCTTTTTGACCACCATCTTTGTGCACTTACGCCTAAGTCAAATCTCAAGTGGGAATTACCCTACAACAATGATGATGAAAAAGAGAGCTTACCCCTGGTAGGAGGCTAAATTTGAAATGAAATGATTGAATGGAAATGTTGAACTGAAATGATTATACCTCTAATTGGTGATGCAGTGCTCTTTAGATAAATTCTCCAAGTGTTGATGCAATAACATGATAAATCATACGACATGTTAATGGGCCTATCTTGGCTAATCTAGATACAAAGAGGGTGAAGTATGTTGAATGACAAAGACCTGAGAAGAGGTGTATCAAGGTGAATTTTGACGGGGCAACAAAAGATAGTTTGAGTCCATCAAGGGCAAGATATGTTGTGAGGGATTGGAGTGGTAATATTCTAGCAAGTGTCTAGTAATAGGGGAAAAGAAGTTGGTGGATGGTACGAACAATGAAGTCGAAGCCCAAGCCACTCTTATAGAAATTAAAATGGCAAATAGATTAGTAGTATCAAACCTTCACCTATAAGGAGACTCCCAATTAGTAGTAAAAACCATCATTAAAGGTGAATCAAATTTCTTGATAGTTAAATATATTCATAAAATTGATTCGAAATTCTTTGACAAAGTTCAAAAATTTCCTTGCCACACACACCTTGAGAGGGAGGATAATGTGGTGGATAGGATATCTAATGTGATAGTCACAATTAATGAAGATCATTTGGGGGGGATATGGAAAGATCTTTGAGGTGTAAAGCTTGATGTTTAATGAATGCTAAGGTGGATTGGCAGATAACCAAGGGAGATTGTACACCATCGAAATTTGATGGTACTAGGTATGTTTTGTAATAAATGATTTTGTGTCAAAACATGTTGTTTATGATTGAGGTGGAGCTCCTTTCATCTCACATAAAATCCTTAATTGAGTTGGTAAGTGGAAGGTGATAGGTGGTAGTAGTTTTTGAAGGATGGAGGCAAATTTTTCACTTGTAATAACTAAACAACAACTGGCTTTTATGGGCTAGGTATTGGAAAAGAGAATGAGAAATATTTTTAAACATGTGGAGTCTTTCAAATAATGGACATCCTCTTGATTGAGGAATCCATGAGTGTTTTTCATCATTACTAGACCAATGCGGACATTATGTCCATAGTCATGGAGTGGGGACTAGAATTGAGTAAAAAGGAGGACATATGTTTATTAATGCAATAGTGTGTTGAGGAATGGTTGTATGGGATGCATGGGTTCTTGGCAATGTTGCTTCTTAGGGTTGGATTTTTGGCTGATAATGGAGAGGGGGTGCAAATTGGTGACTTGCAACCTCCCATGTGACCTTTCCTCACGCAGAGTGCAACTTCCAACAAGGATGAGAAGCAAGTGGAGGCTCAAATCAGATGGGATGTGTTGGTTGATTTCTTGAGGGAGAAAGAGGCAGAATGGTCAGAGGGTGTGAAAGGTATGGCAATGAGTAAAAAGAAATATTTATAATTTGCATTGGAGGACCACTAGGCGAATGGGCCTTTGAAGCTAGGGAGGAAGAAGAAGTGAATCAAATCTCTAGGGCTAAATTTTTGTTTAAATTTTGATTCAAAATATGATATATATATAGTTTGTAAATATTGTCTTGTATCCCTTGTAACTAGAAATACTTGGCAATGGCCGAAATTTATAAATGGTGTATAGGGTTAACTTGGTTGAGTTTTTGTGTATTTTATTAAATCTCAGTAATGATGGGTGTATTTAGGGAATTTTGGGTGTTAGGGTTGGTTCTCATCGGAAGTTTAATATTGGATTGGTTGATCTATGATTTTGTACCTTTTAATATCTTATATTATTAAAATTATCATATATTACTAATAAAAAAAATAAAAATTGATAAATCATGGAAAATTCATCATGAAAACATAATTGTAGACAACTTGTTGTAGCTTGATGCTCCTTGTACCTTGATTTTATTTTGAAGGAATTAGGAATACTTGATAATAAAATTGCTAGATGATAAAATGAATTAGGAATGGTTCCTTTATGTAGGATTCTTAAGGTATTTCCACATTCAAGTTGATTTCCAATGGTCATATTAAAATTTCGAGATTGGATAATAACTGGTGGGAATCGACACATCAACAAGTCCAAATTTGGGCCCAATCTAGTGGGACTATGGATCCTAGCATCATAGTCCATCTAAACTATGGTGCTTGATTCTCTAGTCCACCCAAAAAGGGGTGAAATAGAGATGGGAATGTACATGATCGGGTCACCAAATGAACATATGACTACAATTTGGATGTGAAAGAGACAAAATAGGCTAAAAAAGACCTAGAAGGAGGCACACTAAAGCAAGGGCCCAAAAAGGAGTGTGAAATTGTAAAGGGGTTACAAATTTATAACCCTACATTTAGCAACCACTTTAGCAAATGTATTACATTATGCTCATACTCACGATAAAGTAAAAATGAAGAGATAGAGCATCTAAGAATATGATAAGCCTAGGATAGGATGACACTATGACTAAGGAATGATCAAGCCCCCAAGCATAGGATCCTATCAATCCATGCAAAAACCTTCGAATATAAAGAAAACAACATTATTACTAAGCAAACAAAAAGATTTCAAGTCAATAAGTTGTAGTGACCTTGATGTTAAATTTCTCGACCTCTAATATCATTCTTGGCATGCTATTGTAGGAGAATTAGTAGACTTGTAGAAATAACAAGGACATACACCAATTGATGAGAGGTGAATGCATTAATTACACTAGCCAACAAGATGTTTATGTTGGGTGATTTGTGTAGTGCAACAAAACGGTCACACTACCAAGCCACACTATACTAGGCAATCAACATATAAGGAGACACGAACACAAACTAAAACCAACACTTGAGTACAGATGTGGACAACAATTATCACACTAGAAAATTGCACTATATTAGGCAAAAGAGAACAAAGTTCTAAAGATTGATAACTGTATGCGGGAAAAGCGGGTCAATAGAACTCAATATGTGAAAATATTCCAAAAGACCTGTCCACACACACACACAAGACTTCTTGGTGCAAGCTATGGAGTAATGAAGTATTACTCAGCTTCCCAAGGTGGGTCCCATGGTTCTCTATCTTACAATGTCCCTCAAACCAATATTTTTGCTCTCAGATCACTAAGCAAAATGGTGTAGGGATGGCAAATGCAAGAACGAGGGATGCTTTTGATAGATTTTAGAATGAAATGCATCCTAAGCTATGCATGATCTTAAAATGCAATAAACTAGATTATAAGATGACAAGGTTAGTATAAATACTATCCTAACATGATATATTAGTCTATGATTGAGCTAAATGATAAAGAAAGTATTCTAAACATGCATATTTAGACTAATTTCTATTCTAAAGAGAGGCTAAATGATGAGCATAAAAATGATATATGAAAGCTTGAATGTATTAGAGCATAAGTGTGATACTACAAATTTGGAGGATGATTCAAAATGGAGGAATGAGAGCTCTATTTATAGCAAAAACAGGGCAATGGATGGTCAGGATTGAAAGAGTTGATCAAGGGTTGAGTTTGAAAGTTGGGGATCCATGTTTGCAATTTGTACCAATGAAATGGTGACAAGTGTCAACATAGGGTTGGGTTGAGAGAAGGGGTTGGAGGCATTAAATGCCTGAGAAGACCTTATGGTTATCTAGAGGGTAAGGGTCAAGCTTAAGTTAGGCTTACCCATTGGATTAAGAGTTAATCCAAGGATAAACCCTTGTGCAAATGATTAAGAGAAAATCATGGTCAAAGCATTAAAGGCTTGATGAGACCCTTGGGTTGGATGAAGGTTAAGTTAGGCAAAAAGTCTCTAACCATGTAAGAGGTTTGAATTAACCATTAATGGTTTGGGAGACTTTGGGGATATTAAGTGGTTGAAGATTTGAAGCCTTTAAAGGTTATCAAAGACTTTAAGGTTTTGAGAAGTGACCTCCCCTTGCTTAGGGATGTGACAAAGTTTAGAAGATGGGTTAGGCTAATTAGAAACGTTTAGAAGAGTCTAGAAGAAATTAGGAAGGGGTTTAGGAAGTAAGTGGGAAATGTAGGAGAATGCAAGTGGATGGAGGAATAATAGGATTTAATTGAAATAAAGTTAATTTAATTCAATTTGGTTGCAATTTGGGGAAATTAAATAAATTAGATTTATTCAATTTAGGATAACTATTTAATTAATTTTGAATTTAATTAAAAGTGGATAGAAGGGATTTAATTGAATAAAATGATTTATTCATTAAATGGGTATAGTGAATTTAATTGAGTAATTTACCTAATTAAATAGAGGAATGCGGGTAATTTAATTAAATTGGATTTAATTAAATAGAGAAATGAACATAAAATATTCATTTAGGAATATGGTCATTTTTATACGTCTACAATAACCATGTGTTAGGGGACACTTTTAATACAACGCCACCACTTTGAGGGTACAAAAAAGAATTATCACAAGAAATGGAGACCTTATATGTCCCACCTTAAGATGTCAAAAAAAATTCATGTTCATATATTAAGGAAGATAGAGATCAAGTATAAACACCTTAAACACCAAGGATATACCCTTAACAAAAATACATGTGTTCCAAGCTAGGAAGAAAGATCCTTGTAAAGGATTTGATCTTTAAGCGAGGAAGAGACAATTGTTAAAGAGATATCTTGCATCAAGATAAAGGGAACCTTTTCAAGGATACATGACTACTAAAGGGGAGGAAAAGATATTCTCATAAAGTTATCTACTTACAAAAAGAGGGATCTTTAATAAAGATGACATCTTTAACACTAGTGTAATGACTCATATTTTCATAGATAATAAATACATAAATTCCTCATAATTTCCATAAATAAATATTAAAATTGAATAATTCCAAGATAATACATCAGAGTTAAAGATACAATAATTTTCCTACTCTAGATTTTGTACAATGGCAAGACCATATTGGTGGATTACAAGTACAAGTGACTCATGAGGTTAATTTTACATCATATTCAAAAAAACCATTAGTTTGATAATGCATGAAGGACACATGTAAAGATATTAGATAAAAATTGGTTTCCAGTCACCACAAACTCCTCTACATTTACTCCTATGAGAGGAACATGTGGTCCAAGTGCTTTTTCCACCCAACCACAAAGTGAATGCTTCCTTGGTGCTCTTAGATTACAAAGAACTTTTGACCCTTGCACAAGGCTCCTAGAAAACTGAAATTGGCAGTCGGGATGGAATCCTAGTGCATCATGAAAATATCTAATTAACGTATCATATAGATCATGCAGTCACAATTTTTAAGATATGGTAGGGAGTTACTAAGAAATCAACTAGAATCAAGTTGATTTAAACACTTTAGACAAAGATTTATGTTGACGACTGACAAGTAAATTAGGTTTCAAGATTTACCCTTCCATGTTTCCCATATTTGACACTCATCCATATAACATACTTAAATTCTTATGAATAAAATGAAAACTACATATTCTTAGCAATCATTAAAGAAAAACACTATTTTATTCTCAATTCAATTTTTATACTAAATTAACAAATATTTGTAATATAATTTAATTTATAAATCCCCTTTTCAAGTCAAACATGAAATCTTAGGAATGGTAACAATCCTAAAATTATTGGGAAAAGAAAATGCAGCTGGGAGGAGTAGGAAGCGACAATGGGAGAATTCAAAATTCAAATTCTCTGAAAGGCAAGAACTCTAGTTCCAATGGTGGGAGCGGCCAGAACGAAGGAGTTGGTCCTATGGGAGAGAAGGACAAGCCTCTAGACATTTCGAAGGCTGTTGACATTTCGCAGATTGGTGGTACTCTGCTAGAGAAGAAAGTGGGTTTTGGGTTTTCGGGGGAGGGGTCCAGCCCACGTGAAGTGACCTTGGAGAATGAAAAAGAATCTAGAAAATGGTCATCCCTTTTTGGAACAAAACCATTTGGTAAATCCTCTTTACCTCCTATCAAGAATATTTCTGATCCATCCGGTGGAAAGTTCGCTATCTCTATCCCCGATCTGGTTTTGGATTATAATATAAATAGTATGTCGAACTCCCAGGTAGGAAAATTTATGGGTTCGCGTCCAAACATCGAAGTTGTAAGGGCTTATGTCAAACAGAAATGGGCTCTGAAGGGTAACGTAGAAATCTCGGCTTTGCCTAAAGGACTCCTGTCTTTTACTTTCTCGTGTGAAGAAGATAAATTAAGGATACTTTGTGGTAGTCCTTGGATGGTAGGAAAGATAGCCTTGGTTCTTCGGAAATGGCATCCGAATCTGAATATGAATGACTCTCTTTTGGCACAAGTTCCAGTATGGGTAAAGTTACCAGGTCTACCTCTTGAATATTGGGCAGAAAGTATCTTCTCAGGAGTAGCAAGCTCCTTAGGTGAACTCCTCTCTATAGACCCAGTCACAGCTTCAAAAAGGAGATTCACTCATGCTAGGTTTTGTGTAGGGATAGCCCATGATGCAGACATGCCAGAACAGATAGATATAGTGTCAAAGTTGGGGACATGGAAACAACAAATAAAATATGAATCTATCCCCTTTGCCTGCTTCCATTGTAAGAAAGTAGGTCACTGGGCAAAATCCTATCCTATCAAGCCGAAAGGAGAGCTCAAGCAGACTAAACCCCCGGTTGAAAGTAAAAAGGATCCAGTAAAAAAGGTATGGCAAGTCAAAAACTCAGAGATTAAGGAAGTTGACTTTATTGACAACAACTGTTTTGAACCCTTGGGGGAAAATAAGGAAGTGGTATCCTCAACTTCTGTCTCCAATCCCCCAACCCAGGAAGTATTGAGAAATGAGTCAACCAAAGTAAACAACCCTGTGACAGAGCAGATCTGAACAGAGGATTTGAAAGAACAAACTGAATCTTCAAAAGACACAGCTGAAGTGGTAATCGCTGATACTTATGTTGGTAAGGAAACGCAAAAGAAAGAGGAACAATGATGCAGAGCATCATGAAAACATCAATCAAATAACCATTATCAAATCTTCTCCATCTATATCAATCCATAATTATTGTAGATCCATATATCATGCATTAAACCTGAATCATTTAAACCCTTCATCTATTCATTTCTTGCAAATGAAAACCAAGAATTTGTCCAAACTATGAAATTTACTCTATTCTGGTCATGAAATTACAGTCATGAACAGTCATTAATAACTCTTAAATTATTAATAATCCAAACAATCTCTCCATTCAAATTATAGAAATGCTAGTTATAAAACTTTCCTCCAAATTATAGAAAGATCCAACTATACAATCCAAAGTTATGATGGTTTTTCCAAAACTGGTCACTGTGAATCAGGGTTTTGGGTAGTTCCAAACGGTTTCACCAAAACTCTCATAACTTTCTCAAAACTGAATGAAATAAACTCAAACTAAAATAAATGGAAATATTATTCAATATAATAAACTATCATGATATAAATACACTTGTTTCCAGGCTGTACTTGGCTACACAAGGCCTGGAAACAAGAGGAAAAACTTTCAAGACCACAAAACAAGAGATTGAAACAATAAAAATATGATACCAAAATGTTTCCAATGCTTTCCAATTCCTTCTCCAATTTTTACACACACTTATGAACGACCACCATAGAGGTTTTATAGCCTTTTCATCTTCATACGGAAGTTACAACTACCCAACTTCCTCTTATAACCATACAACTTCCCATTTTGGTCTTTTTACAACTTTTGAAAAGTTGCATTTTACAACTTTTATAACTTTTGACTCAAATGACTTTAAACCTTCAAAAGAACCCTCAAAACATATTAGGATGGAATAATAATGTATTTTTGTCACCATTTTACCCCTCCAAGATTATTTTATACAAATTTTATCAAATGACTAATTCAAGACCTTATTGGGACACTTTGGACAACTCATTACAATGGGCTCTTTTAGCCTTACATATTGATTCATATTGACTCAAAATGACATTACAAATGAAAATGTAATTGAATATACTTATGAATTGATTTTTATCCTCTTATAGACTCCTTTTGTTCCTTTGTGTTAGGTGCTCCTGCACCATACTCCCGACTTTGAAAAAGTTTCCAAGTCCCTTGGAAACATGGATGAAAATACCCTGCAAGAAAATTTTGAGTGAGATCTTCACCTTTGTCTTCATTAATCTTTGTCTCTTCATGCCTCTTCATTCTTTTTTCATTATCTATATGCTATTGCAATCTTCCTTCAATAAATCTTCCTGTGACTCCTTCCAATGGAGTGTGTATGGTTGCCATCAATGGTGTTTTTTCTAACCATATGTCCACCTCTTCATGCTGCATCACCTCACCAACAACCGCTATGCCTCACCTAGGAGTTCTCCTCTTTGCCTCTCTCCCTAGTCTTTTGGCAACCAACTGGACCTCCTTCTCAGGCCCCTTGGACCATCTCCTAGGACCCCATGACAAACCTTCATGCCTGCCTTCTTGCAGCTAGATGGACGAGCACCTTGCAACCAAAAACTCACCAGCAAAAACCAAATAAGAAATGATTCATGGCTAGGTCCTGGTGTGGATTGCCTCCTTTGACGCTCTATCCACACACTCAGGCTCTTCTAGCTCTGATACCAATTTGATGCAGAGCATCATGAAAACATCAATCAAATAACCATTATCAAATCTTCTCCATATATATCAATCCATAATTATTGTAGATTCATATATCATGCATTAAACCTGAATCATTTAAACCCTTCATCTATTCATTTCTTGCAAATGAAAACCAAGAATTTGTCCAAACTATGAAATTTACTCTATTCTGGTCATGAAATTACAGTCATGAATAGTCATTAATAAATCTTAAAATATTAATAATCCAGACAATCGCTCCAGTCAGATTCTAGAAATTATAGGTATAAAACTTTCCTCCAAATTATAGAAAGATCCAACGCTAAAATCCAAAGTTATGATGGTTTTTCCAAAACTGGTCGCCGTGAATCAGGGTTTTGGGTAGTTCCAAACGGTTTTCACCAAAACTCTCATAACTTTCTCAAAACTGAATGAAATAAACTCAAACTAAAAGAAATGGAAGATTATTCAATATACTATCATGATACAAATACACTTGTTTCCAGGTTGTACATGGCTGCACAAGGCCCGGAAACAATAGGAAAAACTTTCAAGACCACAAAACAAGAGATTGAAACAATAAAAATATGATACCCAAATGTTTCCAATGCTTTCCAATTCCTTCTCCAATTTTTACACACACTTATGAACGACCATCGTAGAGGTTTTATAGCCTTTTCATCTTCATATGGAAGTTACAACTACCCAACTTCCTCTTATAACCATACAACTTCCCATTTTGGTCTTTTTACAACTTTTGAAAAGTTGCATTTTACAACTTTTATAACTTTTGACTCAAATGACTTTAAACCTTCAAAAGAACCCTCAAAACATATTAGGATGGAATAATAATGTATTTTTGTCACCATTTTACCCCTCCAAGATTATTTTATACAAATTTTATCAAATGACTAATTCAAGACCTTATTGGGACAATTTGGACAACTCATTGCAATGGGCTCTTTTAGCCTTACATATTGATTCATATTGACTCAAAATGACATTACAAATGAAAATGTAATTGAATATACTTATGAATTGATTTTCATCCTATTATAGACTCCTTTTGTGCCTTTGTGTTAGGTGCTCCTACACCATACTCCCGACTTTGAAAAAGTTTCCAAGTCCCTTGGAAACATGGATGAAAATAACCTGCAAGAAAATTTTGAGTGAGATCTTCACCTTTGTCTTCATTAATCTTTGTCTCTTCATGCCTCTTCATTCTTTTTTCATTATCTATATGCTGCTACAATCTCCCTTCAATAAATCTTCTCGTGACTCCTTCCAATGGAGTGTGTATGGTTGCCATCAATGGTGTTTTTCTAACCATATGTCCACCTCTTCATGCTACATCACCTCACCAACAACCGCTATGCCTCACCTAGGAGTTCTCCTCTTTGCCTCTCTCCCTAGTCTTTTGGCAACCAACTGGACCTCCTTCTCAGGCCCCTTGGACCATCTCCTATGGCCCCATGACAAACCTTCATGCCTGCCTTCTTGCAGCTAGATGGATGAGAACCTTGCAACCAAAAACTCATCAGAAAAAACCAAATAACAAATCCTTCATGGCTAGGTCCTAGTGTGGATTGCCTCCTTTGGCGCTCTATCCACACACTCAGGCTCTTCTAGCTCTGATACCAATTTGATGCAGAGCATCATGAAAACATCAATCAGATAACCATTATCAAATATTCTCCATATATATCAATCTATAATTATTGTAGATCCATATATCATGCATTAAACTTGAATCATTTAAACCCTTCATCTATTCATTTCTTGCAAATGAAAACCAAGAATTTGTCCAAACTATGAAATTTACTCTATTCTGGTCATGAAATTACAGTCATGAACAGTCATTAATAACTCTTAAACAATTAATAATCTAGACAATCGCTCCAATCAGATTCTAGAAATGCTAGTTATAAAACTTTCCTCCAAATTATAGAAAGATCCAACGCTAAAATCCAAAGTTATGATGGTTTTTCCAAAACTGGTTGCCGTGAATCAGGGTTTTGGGTAGTTCCAAACGGTTTTCACCAAAACTCTCATAACTTTCTCAAAACTGAATGAAATAAACTCAAACTAAAAGCAATGGAAAGATTATTCAATATACTATACTATCATGATATAAATACACTTGTTTCCAGGTTGTACATGGCTGCACAAGGCCTGGAAACAAGAGGAAAAACTTTCAAGACCACAAAACAAGAGATTGAAACAATAAAAATATGATACCAAAATGTTTCCAATGCTTTCCAATTCCTTCTCCAATTTTTACACACACTTATGAACGACCATCATAGAGTTTTATAGCCTTTTCATCTTCATATGGAAGTTACAACTACCCAACTTCCTCTTACAACCATACAACTTCCCATTTTGGTCTTTTTACAACTTTTATAACTTTTGACTCAAATGACTTTAAACCTTCAAAAGAACCCTCAAAACATATTAGGATGGAATAATAATGTATTTTTGTCACCATTTTACCCCTCCAAGATTATTTTATACAAATTTTATCAAATGACTAATTCAAGACCTTATTGGGACACTTTGGACAACTCATTACAATGGGCTCTTTTAGCCTTACATATTGATTCATATTGACTCAAAATGACATTACAAATGAAAATGTAATTGAATATACTTATGAATTGATTTTTATCCTCTTATAGACTCCTTTTGTGCCTTTGTGTTAGGTGCTCCTGCACCATACTCCCGACTTTGAAAAAGTTTCCAAGTCCCTTGGAAACATGGATGAAAATACCCTGCAAGAAAATTTTGAGTGAGATCTTCACCTTTGTCTTCATTAATCTTTGTCTCTTCATGCCTCTTCATTCTTTTTTCATTATCTATATGCTATTGCAATCTTCCTTCAATAAATCTTCCTGTGACTCCTTCCAATGGAGTGTGTATTGTTGCCATCAATGGTGTTTTTTCTAACCATATGTCCACCTCTTCATGCTGCATCACCTCACCAACAACCGCTATGCCTCACCTAGGAGTTCTCCTCTTTGCCTCTCTCCCTAGTCTTTTGGCAACCAACTGGACCTCCTTCTCAGGCCCCTTGGACCATCTCCTAGGACCCCATGACAAACCTTCATGCCTGCCTTCTTGCAGCTAGATGGACGAGCACCTTGCAACCAAAAACTCACCAGCAAAAACCAAATAAGAAATGATTCATGGCTAGGTCCTGGTGTGGATTGCCTCCTTTGACGCTCTATCCACACACTCAGGCTCTTCTAGCTCTGATACCAATTTGATGCAGAGCATCATGAAAACATCAATCAAATAACCATTATCAAATCTTCTCCATATATATCAATCCATAATTATTGTAGATTCATATATCATGCATTAAACCTGAATCATTTAAACCCTTCATCTATTCATTTCTTGCAAATGAAAACCAAGAATTTGTCCAAACTATGAAATTTACTCTATTCTGGTCATGAAATTACAGTCATGAATAGTCATTAATAAATCTTAAAATATTAATAATCCAGACAATCGCTCCAGTCAGATTCTAGAAATTCTAGGTATAAAACTTTCCTCCAAATTATAGAAAGATCCAACGCTAAAATCCAAAGTTATGATGGTTTTTCCAAAACTGGTCACCGTGAATCAGGGTTTTGGGTAGTTCCAAACGGTTTTCACCAAAACTCTCATAACTTTCTCAAAACTGAATGAAATAAACTCAAACTAAAAGAAATGGAAGATTATTCAATATACTATCATGATACAAATACACTTGTTTCCAGGTTGTACATGGCTGCACAAGGCCCGGAAACAATAGGAAAAACTTTCAAGACCACGAAACAATAAAAATATGATACCCAAATGTTTCCAATGCTTTCCAATTCCTTCTCCAATTTTTACACACACTTATGAATAACCATCATAGAGGTTTTATAGCCTTTTCATCTTCATATGGAAGTTACAACTACCCAACTTCCTCTTATAACCATACAACTTCCCATTTTGGTCTTTTTACAACTTTTGAAAAGTTGCATTTTACAACTTTTATAACTTTTGACTCAAATGACTTTAAAGCTTCAAAAGAACCTTCAAAACATATTAGGATGGAATAATAGTGTATTTTTGTCACCATTTTACCCCTCCAAGATTATTTTATACAAATTTTATCAAATGACTAATTCAAGACCTTATTGGGACAATTTGGACAACTCATTACAATGGGCTCTTTTAGCCTTACATATTGATTCATATTGACTCAAAATGACATTACAAATGAAAATGTAATTGAATATACTTATGCATTGATTTTTATCCTCTTTTAGACTCCTTTTGTGGCTTTGTGTTAGGTGCTCCTGCACCAAACAATCTAAGGAAGCGGAGATCTCTAGCTCCCAAGAAGAAAAGACTGACTCCTCCCCGCTCATGATAAGCTCTAAAATGCAAGAAGCTCAAAAATGTGCAATACTGGGTATGAACCTTTTAGATTCAGATCAAAACTCAAAAATAGTAAACAATGCTTCACATGATTCTAGATTCCCTAATTGGGGCAATGAAGATGAAATATCCAGAATCCTCAGTAATCTAGAAGCGGTTCTCAAGAAAGAAGTTGACTGGAAAATACCAAAATATTGGAGCAAGAAAGGATCCACTCCCTCGGCTTCTCAACTAAGGAAATCTAACATAATAGCTCAAGTAGATCTTGGGTATATCTCCTCTTCCCCAGGTCGACCTTCTAACCATAAAGTCAGAGACAAGGAGGCCAGTAAGAACATTGTAGATGGGACTCAGAAGACTCTTAAGGAGTTAGGAATCGGTAAGTAACTATGAAGATCATCTCTTGGAATATTAGGGGACTTAATAATCCTCATAAACACAATATTATTAGGAATATGATAAGGGATAGTAAACCTGATGTTTTTATAATTCAAGAGACCAAAATGAGTAGATAAAAAGTTGAATCTTTGAAGTTTTTTAAAAATGGGAGTATCAGTGGTGGTAGCTCGGAAGGTGCTTCAGGAGGCATAACTACCATTTGGAATCTTAATAGTGTCAAAGGTCATGTTCTTATTCAAGATTTTTTTTTCTCTTGCATTAGATTTGAGCATTTAAAAGATGGAACTTCATGGGTCCTCACCAACATTTATGCACCCAACACCTTAAAAGCTAGAAACTCCTTCTGGAAAAAACTTATAGAAATTAGGGACAACTTCAAGAATCTTAGTTGGCTGGTCATGGGAGACTTTAATACTCCTTTGAGAGAGGAGTAAAAATTTGGTGGAAGCCCCTCTCAGTTGGAAAGTAGGTTGGCCCTTATGGACTTTATAAATACTCAGGCTTTCAAGGATGTGGAGATACAGGGATGCAATTACACATGGACTAATAGGAGAACTGGTAATGATCTTATCCAAGTTCGCCTTGACAAGGCTCTTATCTCTGATAACTGGTATAGACATTACTTCTGCTCCCTGTCTGGCCACATCCGAGTTGGGTCAGATAATTTTCCCATCACCTTCATTGCTGACCCAATTAATAGAAGAAGACATTTTCCTTTTAGATTTGAAAAAATGTGGACTCATCACCTAGATATCACTCGTAATATTCAGAAATGGTGGAGTATCGAAGTTGAGGGAATTGCTATGTACATAGTTGTTAAGAAACTCAAAAGTGTAAAGGACAATATAAGACTCTGGAATAAATCCAGCTTTGGGAACATTTTTTAGGCCAAAGGTAAAGTCCAGGATGACCTTAAGAAAATACAGGTCCAAATTCAGAAGGATGGTTTCAATATTGTGTCTATTGTTGAAGAAAATGAGACCCTTAAAAAATACCATGAAATCATTTCTAAAGAGGAAAATTTTTGGAAGTAGAGATCAAGATGCATTTGGCTAAAGGAAGGAGATAGGAATACAAGATTTTTTCATATGTCGACGATCAAACATAAAGCGGCAAATAGGATTACTAAATTGGCAGTGGACAATGGGGAGCTGGTTAAGGAGGAAGAAATAAGGAATGAGGCCAAAAGGTACTTTTCAGAACTTCTGAAAAGGGATCACAGGTTGGACGCTGATGCTCAATCTTCTTTTCTTTAAAACATTCCTTGTCTCATTGATGAGCAGATGAATGCCTCCCTTTCTTTAATTCCTTTGATTTTGGAAATAAAAAATGTTATTTTTTCTTTTGATGGTAACAAAGCCCCTGGTCCAGATGGCTTCCCCATGTTCTTTTTCCAAGATTTCTGGGGCATTGTCGGGAAAGATGTTTCCAACGGGGTCAATGAATTTTTTGGGGCTAGAAGACTTTTGAAAGAAATTAATGGAACTTTCATTGCACTTATTCCCAAAACCCAAGGTGCTGACTCCATGGACAAGTTCATACCAATCAGCTTATGCAATTCTTTTTATAAGATTATATCCAAGGTTCTTACCACCAAAATCCTGACTGTCCTTCCTTCTTTGATTAATCATCAGCAAAATAGTTTTGTCCCAGGAAGACAAATTCTTGACTCCATTATTACTGTCCATGAGAATATTCATTCTCTTGTTAGGGCTAAGAAACAGGGTCTCATCCTCAAGCTTGATCTCTCTAAGGCCTATGACCGGGTTGACTGGTCTTTTCTTGTGAAGGTTCTTGTGGCTTATGGTTTTTCCACTAAATGTGTTGACCTCTTCAGTCAGCTTATTACCTCAGCCTCTTTTGTTGTTCTTGTCAATGGTTTCCCATCCCCCTTCTTCCAAGCGTCTAGAGGACTGAGGCAAGGGGATCCCATTTCCTCTATCCTCTTCATTATTATGGCTGAATATTTTGGTAGATCTATGGAAAACATGGTTATGCAAGGATCTTTTAAGGGACTTAAACCTTCTTCAACTGATCTTATCTGCTCTCACCAACAATTTGTGGATGATACCATTGTCATGGGGGAATCAAGTATCTCATAAGCTAGAACCCTGAAGGACACTCTTTGTAAGTTTGCCTCTGCATCTTGTCAGCACATTAATTGGGTCAAAAGCGAAGTTTTTTTCATCAACAAACCAAAGAGAAGACAACATAGAATCATCAGAATCCTGGAATGTCGGATTTTTGATCTTCGTGCCACTTATCTTGGCCTACCCTTGGGCATTGTACCTCCTGATTCTTTTTGGAGCTCTCTAGTGGACAAATTTCATAACAAGCTAGCTGGTTGGAAAGGAGCCCTTTTAAGTCAGTTTGGAAAGCTTCAACTTCTAAAAGCTTCTCTTCAAAGCATACCTATCTATGCCCTAAGCCTTTTCAAAATTCTAGTTAAGTATGCCGATGCAATTGAGAAAAATCAAAGAAAATCTCTATGGTCAGGAGTTGAGGATAAGAAAAGAATGTCTCTCGTGGCTTGGGATCAGGTATGTAGACTGAAAAGTAAAGGAGGTCTGGGCCTGAGAAGAATCCGGACCTTAAATGAAGCTCTCCTATCTAAACAGGTTTGGAGAATGTTCCACTCAGATAGTGAATGGTGTAAAATCTGGCAAAGTAAGTACTCTCTTATGTCCTCCTCTCTTTCCTCTTTTATCAATTCTGAAATCAATATGAATGGGTCCCATATTTGGAATCATGCCTCTAAGTGCAGAGATAGCATTGCTAAAGGGGTTATTTGGAAAGTTGGTAATGGTAGGAAAGTTAAATTCTGGGAAGACCCCTGGCTTTTTGATAAACCTTTGACTGATATCCCAGAATGGGCCCCTTATGCCTCCTCCTGTATTAGAACTTTTGGTCCTTTAGTTGAAGGGTATTGGATAGGTAATAAATGACAGAGCATTGAAAGTATCCACCCAAGCCTTATTAAGCTTTAAAACCATCTATCTTCGGCCTGGTTGAATAAAGAGGAAGACTCCCTCATTTGGAAATATGAACCCAAAGGTAATATTATTGTCTCTTCAATGTATGGTGTTCTCTCTTCCACCCCTTCTGAAAATCCTTTCTGGTCTAAAGCTTGGATAAAGGGTCTGACCCCCAAAATCAACTTTTTCTATTGGAATATTCTTCAAAATAAAATCTTGACCTTAGATAACCTCAAGGGTAGAGGATTTGCCTTTCCTAATAGATGTGCTATGTGTCTTAAGGAGGAAGAGTCAGTGGACCATCTGGCTATCCACTGTTCCTATTCTGCTTCGATCTGGGAAAGATTTCTTAAGAGTTTTTGCATTGATTGGGTGTTTCCTAACACTATTAGTGAGTTGTTCTACTCCTGGAATTACCATTAGTCTAACTCCTTTTTTAGATCTCTGTGGCAGCTATCACTCCCTCATGTTTTGTGGGGATTATGGAAAGAAAGAAACAATCGTATTTTCAGGGACACTTCTCTTACTCAGGATATTGTGTTCCAGAAAATACAATGGGCGATTGTGGAGAACATTGGGATCATTGGGGGTCTCCGCTTTTTGACCAACCCATTAGAATCTCACATTTTAAGTTCCTGGAATTTGAAGAATGTTGGCAGTTTTGACC
Organism: Cryptomeria japonica; assembly: GCF_030272615.1. Classification (NCBI taxonomy): domain Eukaryota; kingdom Viridiplantae; phylum Streptophyta; class Pinopsida; order Cupressales; family Cupressaceae; genus Cryptomeria; species Cryptomeria japonica. The sequence continues at coordinate 10,859,611 of NC_081413.1, read as the reverse complement.
CCAAACAAAATAAAAGATTAGAAGCAAGATGGCAAACTCCCCCTCATGGTTGGTCCAAAGTCAATTTTGATGGTGCTGCAAAAGGTAATCCGGGCCTTGCGGGATGTGGAGCTATTCTTAGAGATAGCAAAGGTATATGCAAGGAAATGACTGTTTTTCCAATAGGAAGCCAAACAAACCACAAGGCACAAGCAATGGCAACACTCCAAGGTATTCTCCTCACAAAAAGATGGAATTGCCCCTACATATGGATTGAAGGGGACTCTAACAACATCATCAAATGCCTCAAGGGGACCTCTAATCCCTCATGGTCTATCAATAACATCATAAAGGCCGCTAGAGACCTCATTAACACTTTTGAGAAAAGTTAGATATCTCATATCTACCGTGAAGCTAATGGTTCTGCTGACTGGGCAGCCAATGCGGCGGTCAATCAAGACGAAATGATTACTTGAAAGGGAAAACAAGGCTTCCTAGAGGATGTCAGATTAATCATTTTTAAGGATTGATATGATAGCACCCCAAATATTATTAATGTACAAAACAATAATGAAATGGATTAAAAGGAGTGCTTTGAGCAATTATAATATTGTCAACACCATTTATTGTACTACTCATTCAATCACTTCCCACGCTTTCTGGGTAAATTTGGTAGCTACGAGAAACTCTGTGTCTAAAGCTCTATGCAAGTTTCAACATTATGCTCTGAATAGCAAAAATATGGGAGGAAATAGATGCCGCTATGAACCTAGTAGTTGTAAGGAGTGGAAGCAAAAGGAGGCGGTCTGGAAAATTCTGCAGAAGGGTGGGTTTTCAAAATCTATGGAGAGGCTTCATGGATGGGATGCCACAGTCACTAATTTCTTTTGTAAGAACTGGAGAAAGGGCACTTTGAAGATGGGAGACCAGTCTGATGTCATAGATGAAGACCTTATTGCCCAGGTCACGGGTCTCCGAAGGGAAGGAAGCAACTACTACAGAGACAAAAAAGTGAGCAAGGAGGCCATTGAAAGATATCCTGAAACTAAAAAAGAGAAAAAACGCCTGGTGAAGCTAAGTAAAACTTACTATCCCCCTAGGGCTTTTGTTAAACCATGGAGGGAGGTCCTTTTTGTTATAATGCGCTATATTACTTTGGATGGTAGATTCACTAAAGTATATGACTACCATTTTGTTTTGCTGAATCATTTTAGGCATGACAAGAAGGTTAACATTCCATATTTTCTGTTATGTTCTATGAATGTCACCATTAAGGCCTATAAAGAGAACCCTACGGGTGACATTGTCATGCATCAAGGCTTAATGGTTCTTATTTATCACCACCTCAAGGCTAACCAAATAACCCGCACGCAACCCTCTATTTCTGAGTATGAGGAGAATGGGTCAGACTTTATTTTTTCTTTGGATGAGGGTTCTGACAGTGATCCAACGAGCGAGTCTGAGGAGAGTATGGATGACTTGGAAGTTGAAGTAGGTAAGAAGAGGAAACATTTGAAAACCAAGCCTTCCTTCTCAAAGGGCAAGAAATCCAAAGGCAAAATTCTCCAGATAAGCTCCTCGGAGGAGGAGGAGGTCTCCAAAGATTCAGAGAAGGAGAAACCCCAGGGTTCTTTGAAAAAGAAAACTAAAGTTCATACTCAGACCAGAAACAAACAAAAGAGAAAGGATGAGAATGTGAAGGAGCTGGAGGAACATAAGCAGAAAAAGATTTCAGAAGCTGACCAGAACTTGGAGGAGGTGACCACTGGAGATGTTCATAGGACTGAAGATAAAGCTACTATTGGTGACACCCCAAATAAGGAACATGACAACTCTGGTAAGATAGATCCCTCCTCAAACCCTCCTCCTGAGGGTATGAAAAGTTTTATGGACACCATGGAATGGTTAATCACCAATTACAAGAAAGCTGTGGATGACAACAAGAAGCTTAGCCAGAGAATCCAGATTCTGGAAACTATCAACACTAGTGAAGGGAAGACTATGGCAGACTATATGGAGGATTTGACAAATACTGTTTCTAAAGCTGAAAATATAAGAGACTCCTTCAACCCCAGATTCGAGCAAATCGAGAAAGACCTGCTGGAGAGAAAAGCAAATGCTAATGCTATGGATCAAACTATGCCGGGAACTATCAGTAAAGTCAACAAAATTGAGGATTGTCTCAAAAGTATCACAGAGAAAAGCTTAAACATTTTGAAGGTCTCTATTGGCAATACCAAAACTCTCATCAGCAAATTGGATGAGGAGAAGGGCACCCTGGAAATTGACCTTGACACTGAAGGCACAAGAGATGTTCAAGGACCCAGAACAAGAACCAAAGGTAAAAAGAAGGAGAAGAAGCCTAATAAGGACCTGGAGGAACTCAAAGTTGTTGCGGCCACCTATGACCAGTTGGTGATTAAGGCGGAGGACCTCCTGAAGACTCTTTAACTATGCAGTGTTTTCCTGGTTTCTGTTGTTTTGTTGTTTCTATCTTTTGCTGTCCTTTCTATTTACCGGCTTTATTGCTAGTCATTTTGTAAGCTATTTTTTATGGTCTGGATACTCTTTGATGATATTTCTTAATCTCCTATGTTAATGGTTTCGGGTCCTGAAAATCTGTTTTTCTTATTAATCAGAACAATCCTAAAATTATTTAAAATTAAAAAAAAAACTAACTTGAATAAAATCATATCAAATGCATTTCCTACCATCAACAATTTAATAATTTACTAACCATACTAAAAATAAATTAAAAATAATAAAACAAAATAATTAAAATCATAAGATTCTTATATGTCCATGTAAGAAAATAATTAATACTCAATGCAAGAGTATTTCTTTAAAAGATCAACAACTTAAGAAAATCAAATAGCTTTCTTTCATAATTTTCTCAAAACTTCCAAACATAAATTCCCCATCTACTTTATTATTATTAATAGAGAAGGCCTATTCATCAAAAAATTCCCATCTAAAAGTTTAGCTAAAGATTTCTCTTTAAACAAATAATGTAAAATTTCACCAAATGCTTTTTCTATTCATTCCTAAATAAAGAAAATAAATTTAATTTGATAACACTTAATATGTCTAAGAGATGTTAAGATTATTGATTTCTAACAATTAAAACCATTGAAATATACACAACAAAAATTAATACTGTTATTGTTATCCTTCATTCTATATCTTGTAGAATGGATGCTAGAGTCAAACTGCTACATTTTTTTTTAATCTCAAATAAAAAATTTAGTTTGTCCATTTGAATGTTATCTTTAAAAGGTATGTGTTTGTTTAGTGGGTGAAACTATTCTCACGTAGCATAAATATTTCGAGAAACCTGCTAGCTCAAACAATTGGTAAGGTTGTGCTAAAGCTTTGGGCTTGTCCCATGTAGGTCCAAGTTTCAACTCTCCCCAATTAGATTTAACCAAAAACTAGATTGTTTGAGCCTCGTCAGTGGTCTTCAGGGGACTAGTCTCGCCTCAATTCACTAATCTAATTATATAATTGCAATGAAATGCGTTTCAACTCTCACCAGTTAGATTTACCAACAACTAGGTTGTTTGAGCCCACTCAGTCGTCAGTGGTCTACAGAGGACTAGTCTCGCCTCAATTCACTAATCTAATTATATAATTGCAATGAAATACGTTTCAACTCTCACCTAGTCTCACCTCAATTTGCTAATCTAATTATATCATTGTTTAGAAATTCCAATTACCTCTAATAATAACTCAGATTAATGAAAAGACCCTTTACATTAATGTTTCTACAATGATGTCTCATGGATTTCATCAGTGAAAATACTAACTTTTGAAATCACAATTACTGCATTAAAAATTTATAAACATTTTAAAGAGAACAGAGTTCACACATAATACTAGGGAAAATGTGTTCTCCGGATCGGTGGACATAATTTTTTTTTACAGAACTGGGGAAATCAAGGTCAGAGAATTATAGCTTCATCTAAGCATTTGGACTCAGTGGATTACCAAATGCCCTCTCGAGTTCAGACTATGGTGATGTCAAGTTCATATTTGCACCTACAGGTTGAATACGCTTGGGTAGTTACTTGGACAGAATTTGAATAGAAAGTAATCACATCCACAAAATTACAGGTAGATGTCAAGTTCATATTTGCACCTACAGGTTGCACATCTACTATTGAATGGATGGAATATATCCATCTTAAAGAATAGATTAAATACTAACACTAATACAATTTCCTTCATAGCAAACAAGTTGGTGTAATCCATCTTATAGCCCATAATGGTCTGAATCAACATGGAATTGGAGTCAGGTAAATACTGCAGAATTGTATGCACTGGTTAAGTATACCAAATTGAGAATTCACTAGATAAATTTCCTAAACACACTCTATTTTTGTCGAACTAAAGTAAGTATATGATCATAAAGAGTTACTCAAAAAAAGACTTCGAAACTTGGGTCAAAATGAAGGGTTCGACTCTTGTAAGAAGAAAATTGTAATTTTTTTAAAGAAGACATCATTATATACAATGGCTTCTAAAACTTTCAAGAATGTGTATTTTATAAGCATGGAAACAAAATTATAGATAAAGATGAGAACTATAACTTGAACTTACCAGGATAAATATTTTGTTTTTATTCACCCTTCTATCTTAATTGATTTTGAAGCCCTAATGCACAACAATACCTCTACTCTCTACATTGCCCCTCCTTTCTATCTTCTTATCATGTTTACTCAAATGTGCTAATTGTATCTGAAAAATAAGAATAGATAGTGCATTCTTCTTTATTGGGAGTCAAAACTTAATTTCCAAGATAATAGGGCTAGCCTTAAACTATACACATTAAGCAACATATTAAGTTTAGAGAATGTGAGTCAACTATCACTGTTTTTTTCTTTCAACCCAAAAATGTTAAGCTTCCCCTATATTGACGTTGTTCCTCACCTCTCTCCTCCAAAACAACAAGTTAACATCCCAATCAAAGACTATCTTTTTCCTCTATCCCGTTAACAATTAAAGTCACCACTAGTTCAAAATTACACATGAGGTTCACGTGGCAGGTGTGCCTCATTAGTCCACTTCTCTTATTTTAAATAATGCCTAATGGTAGTTTCCCATATGTTTCTCATAAAGACTCCACGTCCATTTGTACTTAACTAACCTTAATTGTTGGAACTACTTAAAACCCCACTCTTCTTTTACACATGAGGGTATTTAGAGTTATTTTACCCTTTTTATTCTAATGTAATTACAATAGAAAATAAAATTCAATTAATATTATTGTGTGATAAAAAATGTGTGCAAATACAAAGGGTTAAAAGACAAGCTAGTTAACCGAGCAAACACAAAACATCATACACCTCAAAATAAGAATGATAAAATCAAAACATAATTAAAATGATAATGTAGCGCAAACCAAAAGGCCGCTTCGATTTGATTATTCCTCAATATTATGTATGGTTGATGATGTCTTCTAATGCTCGATATTGCTCCATGATGTCGACGGATAATGATTGATGAAAATGAGATGAGTAGTGATTTCAACAACGTAACGGTATGATTATACGAAGGTGGATCATTTTGGCATTATGATGATATGACTATATGAAAGTGGATAAAAATGCAACATTATAACATTATGATTGCATGAAGGTGGAGAATTTTCTTGAAAAAGATGGGGGATTGAATAGGAAAGGGAGGAAAGGAGGGGATTGGGAAAATGCAACACATGTCCTCAAGGAGGACAAGTGGCAATCCTAGGATTGACAAGTGGAGTAAGATTCCACAGTTGTCCTCAAAGGCTCAACAAGGGAGGACAAGTGTCCCTTAGAGGGACAAATGTCAAAAGGGGTTTGACATGTCTATTTTGGGAGGGAGCCACCCAAAATAGGCTTTAATTTTCTAATATTAAGGAAATTAGGGAATATGTGTGTGCACACACATGTGAGGGGAGGTTAGGATAATGTTAGTTTGGAAAGATAGGTTTGGTTAGAACCCAAAGGTTAGTTTGGAGACTTGTGATCTAAAGGAAATATTTGAATTTAATTAATTAAAATAAGTGAGAGGAAAAACGGGATTAATTAATTTGATTAATTAATTCAAGGGATTGGAAGGGGGAATTAATTAATTCAAGGGATTGGAACAGGGGAATTAATTAATTCAAACGATTGGAAGAAAATGGGTGGGTTAATTAATTAAAGCATTTAATTAATTAATTGGCTAATGGGGCATAGCTTCATTTAATTAATTTTTTTTTAGCCAAATAGGATAGGATGCTACATTTAATTAAAAGATATAGATTATCTAATTAGTGCAAGCGGCTAAGGGAACTAAATTTGATTAAATTGATTAGCCAAATTTAAGTGTGTACATTTTGCCCCTCTTCGCGGTGGCACCAGAATAGCGTCAGTGCGAAGAAAATAAGACATTAGTGACTCAAGGAAGAGAGAGCGAAGCAAAAAAAGCCCTAGATTGGATTGATGATGAACGAAGGACGAGAGATGGAGGATGAGGGAAGGGGTTCCCCCTTGAGAGGGTGCACGAGAAACAGGGCTCGGGCAGCGTCTCAAAAGAAACATTGACCCAATAAATAGGAGGGAGGATGACACGAAACAAAGCCTGGGAAAGACAACAATAGGATGGGAAAGAGGAATGAATGAAAATGAAATGGATTATTTGGATGAAATGATCATGGAGCATGAGCATCCATGGAAAATGGAATACCATTTAGTGAGCACTTATTTTGATTTAGCATTGTATGTGAGTCATGAGGGTATAAGGAACCAAGATGGAATTTCATAGTCAATGACGTGGTGCAGGGCACCTAACACTCTCAGTATGAAATATTTATTTTATTTTAAAATTTGTGTGTTATCTTTGTGATGTAATAATGGACCAACCATTGAGGACTTACTAGAGCCATGGTTGAGTTGTCCAAGTTTTGGTTTGAGTCAATTGTGTTCAGGATGTTGACAACCTGAGAAGTGAGATGCTTAGGTAATTCACAGGTAAAATACTCCAGATGAAGGCATTCATGTATTAGGGGTCCATTGAGTTGTGTTTAGGTTTTCTAGGGTGTTTGAGGACCTTCAGGAGTCTTAAAATGCATTAGAATGCAAAATTGCATCCTGGAGCAAAAAGTTGAGCAACATTTTGCAATTTCTTGCAAAAGTTGCATTTTTGGTTATACGCGTTAAAAGTTGGTCGAACTAACTGAAAAAAGAGAATATAAGCCAAAATTCACTTCATTGTACGGGTTGGAGGATTGAAAATGCAAGAGAAAGTTTTTGGTTTGTGAAGCAACCTTGTTTCCACCAGTTTGTGATAGCTTTACTCTTATTTTCATTATTTGTACGGTCTAGTATAGACTAGATGGTGTAAATTCATTGAAATTATGAGTATTCATTGTATTTTTCTTCTCTAAGGTTGATTTGTAGGTTTGATTGTCCTAATTTGTAGATATTTCTTCCATTCTTTTCAACTAGGAGCAAAACCCTTGCAAGTGCGGTTTAAGAGCAAGAAAATGGCTCTAACCTAGGCATTCTTTGATGGCACCTGTTGAAATCACTAAGAATGCTAGGTTAGGGTCTGTACATAGCATTAGAATAGGGTGTGTGGTGTTTCAGGTCGAGGAGGAGGAGAAACAATGAAGCCCTAGGCTCACCGCTCGGAGTAGGCGAGTTAGGACAACAAGAAAGGTGTGATTTATGAGCACATTGGGATTGGTGCAGGACCAAGTGACACATGAATGGAAATCCCTCTGAGTTCCCTTGAAGATTCCCAATTTTTTTGGAGCAGGATATTTGACTGGTGAAGAGTTTTAGATCCATCTTGCCAAGTCACCGGTGAGGCCTAAACCCTTCAAAATAGTGCAGCATTGGAAACCCCACTTGTACGGATAACCCAGATGCACTTTTCTAGTATTGTCTGTAACTTCAAAAAGGGTATTCAAATCCATGATTTATTTCTAGTCTTGTTTGGGAAATTTTCAAATTAAGACCCTAAAAACGCCTAGGGAGGGCTAATGCAATTAGGCCTAATTTGGTGTCGGTAGAGACCTAGAAGGGTTAGGAAGCCAAGACGATGGATTTGGTGAGCCTTAAACCTCAAAATACATCAAAGACACCTTGTAGATGCATTGGGAAACTATAGGAAGTGGTTGTGTGTTAAGATCTTTGTAGGAGTGGTTGGAGCCTAGGAGAGGAGTGTGTGAGTAACTGAGGTGGCAACCTCAAGTGGTGGAGTTGATTGTCCAGAAACCATTAGCTATACCTAGGAGGAAAGTCAAGAAGGTTCGGACCTTGGAGGTCTCATTATCATAACCCCTGCCAAGTGCCATAGGAAGAACTTGAGTAGTTGAAGGGCTGAGTAGGACAAGTCACTCAAGAAGGTGTAACAAACAAAGCTCCAAGACTCTCTGCATCACAATGGATGGATTGCCACATATAAACAGACATACAGGTTATTCTAGCACCACACAGAGTTACAAAGACCCTACATGAAAAAATATTAGAGCAACTACAAATAGAAGACATGCCCCAATGTAACATGAGATAGTTGAGACCTCATGAGGGTACTGTTTATGGTGAAAATGGATAACAACAATATTGAAAGGCTAAATGAATTCAACCACAAAACCCTAGCCTAACAACAACAAAGATCCACCATAACATATGAAGATTACCTAAGACAATGCAAATCAAATGAAATCACAAAGATTATACCATCACATGTCTAATAGGGTTTGGAACTCCATTCTTCCTATCTCCATTGATCTTGCTTGATATATTTTCTCTCAGATTATATGTGTGCACAAGAGCTTAACAAAGAACAGAAATGTGGTTGCAAGTAGGCTTGATCGCATATGAAAGTTCGAAAGCGTAGTCGAGTAGTCAGCGGGGGTTTGATAATGAAGAAAGCATCTCCTTATATGGAAGACACTATAAGAAATGGAAGGATAAGATTGAGAGGTGTAAAAGATAAATGGTTGGCTATGATTAGAGGGTAGGTAGAGGAAATAAGAAAATAATAAGAGGGTAGGTAGTGTAAGAATTAAGAGATGAATGACATGTGTCATAGGTAGAAAAGGTTAATGAATTAATTAAATAAATAAAGATTTATTTAATTAATAGAGGAAGTGGGATCAATTAAATAAATAAAATATTTATTTAATTTAAGAAAAGGATAATTTAAATAAATAAAGGTATTTAAATAAATGAGAAATAAGGCTAGAAGAGGATAAATGAATTAATTAAATAAATAAGGATTTATTTAATTAATAGAAGAATTAGGTTAAAATAATTAAATAAATAAAGATATTTATTTAATTATACATGACAATTTTAGGTGTCTACATTTTGCCCCTCTTTGAGACAATGCAGCTTGTCGCGTTGTTTCAAAGAAGATTAGATGAACTGATACAAAGTTGCCCGAAGATGGGAATGATATGCCCCCTCGAGAGATTGGATGAAAATGTCTGAAAATATCGCAGACAATCTCTCGATAAGAAAGAAAGGCTAGAAAGGATTGACCGAATAAAGTGACAGAGTCACAGGATAGAGAAGACTTACTCAAGAAACGAGGGCTAGGGCTAGGGTAGTCTATAAGATAGACCACAAGGGGAAAACATCCTCATTGTCATCCACACATCCAATAGATCAGAGTGTAGAGAGAAAATAGAGTAGTAAAAGTTAGCAGTGATCGCATTGGTGCATAGATTTGATCGTGTTCATTGATTTCATAGGCCAGCAAATGCAGGAGAGCTAGGGAGTACCGCAAAACCTCCTTGTACTTTGTCGCAATAAATGTTGTCATAAATGCATGCTAGGTATTGCAATAAATGCATTTTAGGTATTTCTAGAAAAAATGTCAAGCGAGGGGAAAAACATTAAGGCACGTCTGTGTTGGTGCCATGCGCATCTAGCTAGGCTAGGCGCATTTGTGTCATGAATGCGCGTTTATGTCTTTAGGTCGAATCGACAGTTATGTGATGAACATATGCTGTTGATTGGATAAGTTGCTGAGAGGTGTAGCATCCTAAAATTGCGACACTTGCAATTTCGGACTGCATTTCGGTCTTCACGATGGCGACGCAACACACAACCTGAATGGAGACCCTGAAACTTGCTCACGACACTGAAAACTGCATTTTTCAAGCACCTTGGCCTGAACCTCCTTGCACCCTGCTGTCCCGGGAGGTGGGACCAGAGCGCCCAGCGCCCTGGTCCTTCAGGACTAGGGCGCCCAGCGCCCTGGTCCCCAGGACCATGGCGCCCAGCGCCCTGGTCCCTGGGTCCTATTTTGGGCCCGGTCTCCTAAGGGGTCTCGGGTCTTTTTGTTTGCAATTGGAAATTAACTTTCCTGGTCGGCCTAAGGTCGGGAAAATCAGTTTATCAGCCCTAATTGACAAGTATATAAACTACATTTTTCTCTCTCATTTGGGATAAAGAGGATATGTGTACAAAGCGTGGAAATTATACTCAAGCATTCAAGCATTCAAGCATTCAAGCATTCTTTCAAGCAATTGACCATTTCAAGTCTCCATTCAAGGCTAAGTGTTGCATTCAAGACAAGGATTCAACCATTGAAGAGGAGATCACATACTACATGCTACAACATACAACATACAACATCTAAACCTTCGCACATAAGGATACAAACATCCTTAGAACAAGGTATTAGTACTTATTTTACAGTCATTTACATTTACAGCACTTGCTCATTTCTTGGTTAATTCCAAAACCGGGGTTTGACCTAAAGGCAAACCCCTAATCCCTAACCCCCCAATCGTCTTCGCTTTTCTGTGTGTAGGTTGCAGGTACGTGGCTGAAATTGAAGATCTGGAATCCTTGTGCAGAGACGAACAGATCCCCCTTCGTTTCGCGGATTTTTCGGAGGACCGGGGCGCCGGGCGCCATCGTCCCGACAACTTTTGCTCAAATTTGCAGGACAGCGCCGTATTGACATTTTACTGCTAATTCCAGGTCCGCAGCTTCATACTGTATTCCTATCTCAGTTTATAAGCGAATCTTTATCAATTTCTATGCATGCTTAGCTTAATTCTCCTATCAACATTCTTTACGAAAGAGGGTAGCCTTGCTGTCTTAACCCTTGAAACACATTCAGCATCCAATCTTGCATTGCGTGGGATTGGATCTTGTGGGTTTCAACCCCTCTTTTGAATCTAAAGTCTCTCCCCTAAGTGAAAACCATCGAATCCTAGCGAACCTCCCTTCTCTCTCCTCGGAGTTGGAAGAGGGGAGAACAACTAGGGTTCGATCGCGATTTTCTGCTTTACATTTTGGTGAACCCGACGTGAACATCCTTTCTGATTTTTCATGCTTAGATCTGAAAAAATTGATTACATTTCCATGTTTGATCTTTTGCAAAATTTTAGAGGTGATTGCATAAAAACCCTAAATTTTCTTTTTAGTAATTGAACCTACGAAATGTCTAAATATTAATGCCTGTTTCAGATCTGCCCTTCTATTACAAATTATCAATTCATATTTGTGCTTTAATTCTGAAAATTAAGTGGTTAAATGTCAAAACCCTAATTTTTGAAACCCTCTTGATTCAACCTTTGTCCGACAATTTCACTGATCAAAACATCTCCAAATCAGCTGTAACTTTGGATTCCGCAATAAAATCACAATATCTTTCATCCCTGAAAATTTGGAAAAAAGTTGCGAGGACCGTGGCGCCGAGCGCCATCGTCCCCGACATTTTTTCCGAAATTTCAGGAGCGAGATCTTACTGTATTTTCCTGCTAAAATCCAGAATTTTGGCTGATTTTATCAATTTTAACACCTTCAAAATAACAGTCAAAGTTGGTCTTGTGATTGCTTGGATTAAGGCTTCTAAACATTTAAAAATCATTGAAATTGAAATTTTGTGTCAAAATTGTGTTCTTACTGTCCTAAATCTGAAAAGTGTGTTATCATTCATTAAAAATTTCAGTGCTTTATTCAAATTCTTGCATTTTGTGACTTTTGAAATTAAGTGCTTAATTACAACAACTTTGATTTCCGCTTTCAAAATTGAATTTTGCGTGAAATTGAGTCAATTTTCAAATTCCAAAATTTGCATTGCTCTGGATATTCCCTCTAAAATCATAACATTCAAAATTTCAGTTTCCCTCTCTTTTTCAAAAATTCAAATTTTGCATTTTTCGACAATCTTGATAGGGTTCAATTTCGAGATTACAACTTTAATTTGGCCTATCTACAGATCGTAAAATCACTCAATTTTTTCAGATCAGCTCTAAAATCATCATACCTTTCATCCCTGCAAATTTCGAAAAAAGTTGCAAGGACCGTGTTGCACTCCGGGCGCCACGGTCCCGGACATTTTTTCTGAAATTTCGGGAGACTGTCGTGATTGCATTTAACAGCTTAAATCCAGAAGATTGGCTGATTTTACTGAAAATTGCTACCTCTAAATTCAAAATCTTCTCTCTCTTTCTAGTGCATGAGTTTTACAACAATAAGCCCTACTTACAATATTCCCGTTAGACGAAGCCGTAGAATTAAGTCTTTCCAAGGTTTAACTACTGAGGAGATGGAACCTAATTTGAATAGCCTTTTTAATGAGGACATGGGTAATTCCTCTAATCCTCCTAATGATGAAGAAGCTCTCCATGAGGTTTCTGAAGAACAACTTTCGAAATTGGATAACCAATTTGACGATTTTCGACAATGGATGTCTCAAGAATACCCTGATAGTCAAGCTCTTCCTTTAATTGAGGGTCTAAAACGTATGCTTCAAAGTGATAAGAATGGAATTGATATTTTGCGTGGTATTGCACACATTGTGGATTCGAATGTGATGCCTATGAAGAGTTGTGCTGAAAATTTAGGTTATACACAACCTCCTACTCAAGTCAATCATTCTATTCCTTTGACAACTCCTATTGCTAGTATACCTACCTTTACATCAAACATCATGGCTACTTCTATACAAGACATTCCTCCCGTGATTACTAGTCATGGGGGCAACCCTTCTTCTTCAATTAACCCTCTTCCTTCATTCAATCTGACTTCTTCATTCATTCCTTCAATGAGTGTCCCTATTATATCTCCACAAATGAACATGACGCAAGGGGGCAAGTCATTTAACCATTCCATCCCTCCTTGTAGTATTCCTCCTGTCCAATCATCTCCTATGACTAATTATCATAGAGTCCCACCACCTTACTCTTTACCTTCTTTCAATAACATAACACCTCCATCTCAATCTAACACATCTAATATGAACTCTTCGACCGAAGCGACCATTAACAATCTTGCACAAACTGTCTCTTCTTTACAGCAACAAATTGCCTCTATGAATCAATCTAAGTTTAGTGTGCCCACATTTGATGTTGCGAGCCCACTTTCTCTTGACATTGTTCGAGCTATCCCTCCTAAACATGTTGAAATCCCGCATTTGGAACTTTATAATGGTAAAGGAGATCCTCTAACACATGTTAAGACTTTTCAAACAATATGTACCGATTTTGCTTATGACCAAAGGTTGCTTGCAAAACTATTCACTAGAACATTAAGAGACAAAGCCCTACAATGGTATTGCTCGTTGCCTTCTTATTCTATTACTTCTTTCGAACAACTTGCAAATGCTTTCATTCAACAATTTCAAAACAATATAAGTCCTAAAGTTACTTTGATTGATTTAATGCATTGTAAACAAGGTGTTAAAGAAAAAGTGACTGATTTCATTGGTAGATATAAGCATTTGTATGCTCAAATTTCTTTTCTAGTGCCTGACAATGATATTCAAAGAATCTTTATTTCTAATTTACAAAAAGATATTCGAGACAAACTTCTGTTTTCTGAGTTTACTTCTTTCCAACAGTTGTGTGCCACTCTTCACAATTATCAACTGACTGTGAGTCAAATGGAACAATCACATCCTATGGCTCCGAGTGATAAGGGTGATAGCAGTCAACAACCATTTGGGAAGTTTAAACCGAACAGAGATTCCATCAAATTCAATGAAAACATCATCAACAACAATGTGAATGCAGCATCAGGTGTGCCTCCTATTTCTAAATTTTTCAAGAAAGAAAGAAAGTATACTCCTTTGAATGAATCATTGCATAGTATTACGAATAAGTTATTGGAACAAAATGTGCTTACTCTTCCTCCTATAAGACAAATTGATCATGCAAAGATTACTTCACCTTATTTTGATAACAAATCTTTTTGTCAATTTCACCGTCAGCCTGGGCATGATACTGAAAAATGTTTTTCTTTAAAGGGTAAAATTCAAGATTTGATTGATAACAATACTATCTCTATTTCTGGAGTGAATGATAAAGGCAACACATCTGTAGCTCCTCCTAACCAAAATCTTCAGATTTTCATTGATCCATTGCCTTCTCATACCTCTAATACAATTGAGGCTAATGATTCCTCTCTCTCATCTGATGGTCTTGTGTCTATGACTTCGAATGTGATTAACTTTGTAGAGCAGCAAGAAATCCCTAAAGAACCTTCCATCACATTTGATTCCAGTGAAACCATTAGGGCACCTGATGGTCCTTTATACATAGTTGCAAAAGTTAAGAATATACCTTGCCGTGGAGTGCTTATTGATCCTTCGTGCATGGTTAATGTTATTACTGAAGAATTTCTTTTTACTCTGCAATTGAATCAAGTGATATATGACAAAACAGATGTGATTGTGAAACTATTTGATGCATTTTCTTCTCCTGCAATTGGTTCTATTACATTGCCTATTGAGGTCCATAACAAATCTCTTGATGTGAACTTTGCTATTATTCCATCTTCCGAACAATTTCGTGTGAAGCTTGGCTATCCTTGGCTATCTTCCATGAAAGTGTAAAGCGGAAAATCGCGATCGAACCCTAGTTGTTCTCCCCTCTTCCAACTCCGAGGAGAGAGAAGGGAGGTTTGCTAGGATTCGATGGTTTTCACTTAGGGGAGAGACTTTACATTCAAAAGAGGGGTTGAAACTCATAAGATCCAATCCCACGCAATGTAAGATTGGATGCTAAATGAATTTCAAGGGTTAGGAAAGCAAGGCTACCCTCTTTTGTAAAGAATGTTGTTAAGGAAATTAAGCTAAGAATACATAGAAAGTCATAAAGATTCGCTTATAAACTGAGTTCGGGTTATAGGATGAAGCTGTGGACCTGGAATTAGCAGTAGAATGTCGATACGGCGCTGTCCTGCAAATTTGAGCAAAAGTTGTCGGGACGATGGCGCCCGGCGCCACGGTCCTCCGAAAAATCCGCGAAACGAAGGGGGATATGTTCGTCTCTGCACAAGGATTCCAGATCTTCAATTTCAGCCACGTACCTGCAACCTACACACAGAAAAGCGAAGACGATTGGGGGGTTAGGGATTAGGGGTTTGCCTTTAGGTCAAACCCCGATTTTGGAATTAACCAAGAAATGAGCAAGAGCCGTAAATGTAAATGACTGTAAAACAAGTACTAATACCTTGTTCTAAGGATGTTTGTATCCTTATGTGCGAAGGTATAGATGTTGTATGTTGTATGTTGTAGCATGTAGTATGTGATCTCCTCTTCAATGGTTGAATCCTTGACTTGAATGCAACACTTAGCCTTGAATGGAGACTTGAAATGATCAATTGCTTGAAGGAATGCTTGAATGCTTGAATGTTTGAGTATAGTTTCCACGCTTTTTCCCTCATGTATCTCTTCTCCACAAATGAGAGAGAAAAATGTAGTTTATATACTTGTCATTTAGGGCTGATAGACTGATTTTCCCGACCTTAGGCCGACCAGGAAATGTAATTTCCAAATTGCAAACAAAAAGACCCGAGCCCCTTAGGAGACTGGGCCCAAAATAGGACCCAGGGACCAGGGCGCTGGGCGCTCTGGTCCCACCTCCCGGGACAGCAGGGTGCAAGGAGGTTCAGGCCAGGCTGCTTGAAAAATGCAGTTTTCAGTGTCGCGAGCAAGTTTTGGGGTCTCCATTCAGGTTGCGTGTTGCGTCGCCATCGTGAAGACCGAAATGCAGTCGAAATTGCAAGTGTCGCAATTTTAGGACGCTACATTTAGCCCCCACTTTAGCGGGAGTATGTATGCTCATACTTCCGGTAAAGTACAAGGAAACAACATTGAAAGACTTTCACCACGTTAAGGAGGCAAGATACACCAAGCCCCCAGTGGACTAAGGATCTTACGACTTTGATTGACAAAGTAAAAGGGAAGATCACGAGGAAGAACCATGACTGTCAGTAGTAAGGTTCCCTCACTATGAGTCATGCAAGAAAGATATCAAAAATTTTCAGGGCAAGGCTAAATTTACCAAGAAATTTTCAAGTATCTTGAAAAGATATGAACGGGATGTATGCCCCCCTACGTTAAAGCGATCACACACGCCTCACCGGGGGTGATTGTTTTAACGTAGTGATACACATAAGAAATGAGAAAGGAGCACGTTATCGCAAGGATTTAGCCCCCAAGTGTGAGATAAACCCAAGGATAATAGACACAAAACATAAAGCACGAGGTGACTTCACTTTCCTCGGGGTCAGTATGCTGTATGATAATTCATGTATATATATCATATGTATGTATGCATAGTTGTTCTTCATTCCCCAATCAAGGAAGGTCACCTAGAAGAAGGGAACACATGTGTCTTTTGAGTCAACATGAGAGAGACCGAGAGATCTCAATGCTTTGCATCATCCTCAAGTAGACAACACCAAGGACAAAAAATAGAAGAATGAGAATAACATATAGAAGAAGTAACAAAAGAGAGGGGGAGAGAATTTGCTATGCTAATGTAACTAGTCTAGCACGTCATCTACCCCCCGATCTTGCTGATCAATGTTTCGGGAAGGCAGGGAACACGCTAGAGGAGGAACATCCAACACAGTAGATGGAGCTATCACAAGATCCAAACAAGGGCTATGTTCATGTTCCGAGCCACATTGTTCTTGTCTAGGAGCTAGGATAAGTGCTTTAGAAAATTCATTAGATAAATGGTTATCAACATCAACAAGTTCATATTCACTATCAGAAGCAAGAGGAGTAACATTTTCATCTATATCGTCATCAAGATTTATAAAAATAGGATCTTTAACTCGCACAGGATCAAGATCATCATGCATCTTATGTTTAGGAGATTTAGGCTCAATGTCCGGCTGAGGAGAAAATGGAATAATGCTTGTTGAAGGTGTTTTTGGAGATTGCAAAGTTTGAGAAGCAGCTGCCTGAGCTCTAAGACGACGCTTTCGTCGGCGTTCACGTGCAGAACGATTTCATCTAGTCTTAGTAGGAAGTGGAGAAGATTGAGGAGGGGGAATGTTCTCATCCTTAGCACTTGGGTGTTTAGGTTGTGGTCTCTTAGGCTGGATAATAGGAGAAGAAGAAGGTCTCTTCTCTCTATAAAAAGAAGGAGGAGGAACTGCTCCATATAAGGGAAGAATATTTGGTTTAGGGAGAAGACCAAGTCCATCATGACGAGGAGGTATAGGTCTACTCTTAGGAAGTTTATTAGGCATAGACATAGTCACATCCATAGGGATGGGTTGGGAATCTTCTTGAGGAAAGACATTAGTTTTATCTTTCAAAGGAAGAACTTCCTTCTCAAGAATGATAGGAATGTCAAGTTTAGGTGTTCTAGGTTCACTTAGAGATAAGATCATATTTGTTTTCCACTTTTGATAAGATTTGAAAAGATGATCACTTCGCGGAGAAAGAGATTGGAATTGTTTAGGCCAAAAGTAATCTATAGGAACACTAGAAGTTCTTTTAGCTGGTTTAAAGAGACTATGATTGACAGTAACAACTTCACCATTATGGGGAAATTTCAAACACTTATGAATAGGAGAAGCAATATCTTTCATGGAAGATAGCCAAGGATAGCCAAGCTTCACATGAAATTGTTCGGAAGATGGAATAATAGCAAAGTTCACATCAAGGGATTTGTTATGGACTTCAATAGGCAATGTAATAGAACCAATTGTGGGAGAAGAAAATGCATCAAATAATTTCACAATCACATCTGTTTTGTCATAGATCACTTGATTCAATTGCAGAGTAAAAAGAAATTCTTCAGTAATAACATTAACCATGCACGAAGGATCAATAAGCACTCCACGGCAAGGTATATTCTTAACTTTTGCAACTATGTATAAAGGACCATCAGGTGCCCTAATGGTTTCACTGGAATCAAATGTGATGGAAGGTTCTTTAGGGATTTCTTGCTGCTCTACAAAGTTAATCACATTCGAAGTCATAGACACAAGACCATCAGATGAGAGAGAGGAATCATTAGCCTCAATTGTATTAGAGGTATGCAAGAATTTGAATAAAGCACTGAAATTTCGAATGAATGCAAACACAATTTTCAGATTTATGATAATAAAAACGCAATTTTGACACAAAATTTTAATTTCAATGATTTTTGAATGATTAGAAGCCTTAGACCAAGCAATCGCAAGACCAACTTTGACTGTAATTTTGAAAGTGTTATAATTGACAAAATCAGCCAAAATTCTGGATTTTAGCAGGAAAATACAACAAGATCTCGCTCCCGAAATTTTGGAAAAAATGTCGGGGACGATGGCGCTCGGAGTGCAACACGGTCCTCGCAACTTTTTTCCAAATTTTCAGGGATGAAGGATATTGTGATTTTATTGCAGAATCCAAAGTTACAGCTGATTTGGAGATGTTTTGATTGGTCAAATTGTCGGACAAAGGTTGAATTAAGAGGGTTTCAAAAATTAGGGTTTTGACATTTAACCACTTAATTTTCAGAATTAAAGCATAAATATGAATTGAAAATTTGTAATAGAAGGGCAGATCTGAAACAGGCATTAACATTTAGACATTTCGCAAGTTCAATTACTAAAAAGAAAATTTAGGGTTTTTATGCAATCACCTCTAAAATTTTGCAAAAGATCAAACATGGAAATGTAATCAATTTTTTCAGATCTAAGCATGAAAAATCAGAAAGGATGTTCACGTCGGGTTCACCAAAATGTAAAGCAGAAAATCGCGATCGAACCCTAGTTGTTCTCCCCTCTTCCAACTCCGAGGAGAGAGAAGGGAGGTTTGCTAGGATTCGATGGTTTTCACTTAGGGGAGAGACTTTACATTCAAAAGAGGGGTTGAAACTCATAAGATCCAATCCCACACAATGTAAGATTGGATGCTAAATGAATTTCAAGGGTTAGGAAAGCAAGGCTACCCTCTTTTGTAAAGAATGTTGTTAAGGAAATTAAGCTAAGAATACATAGAAAGTCATAAAGATTCGCTTATAAACTGAGTTCGGGTTATAGGATGAAGCTGCGGACCTGGAATTAGCAGTAGAATGTCGATACGGCGCTGTCCTGCAAATTTGAGCAAAAGTTGTCGGGACGATGGCGCCCGGCGCCACGGTCCTCCGAAAAATCCACGAAACGAAGGGGGATCTGTTCGTCTCTGCACAAGGATTCCAGATCTTCAATTTCAGCCGCGTACCTGCAACCTACACACAGAAAAGCGAAGACGATTGGGGGGTTAGAGATTAGGGGTTTGCCTTTAGGTCAAACCCCGGTTTTGGAATTAACCAAGAAATGAGCAAGAGCTGTAAATGTAAATGACTGTAAAACAAGTACTAATACCTTGTTCTAAGGATGTTTGTATCCTTATGTGCGAAGGTATAGATGTTGTATGTTGTATGTTGTAGCATGTAGTATGTGATCTCCTCTTCAATGGTTGAATCCTTGACTTGAATGCAACACTTAGCCTTGAATGGAGACTTGAAATGATCAATTGCTTGAAGGAATGCTTGAATGCTTGAATGCTTGAATGTTTGAGTATAGTTTCCACGCTTTTTCCCTCATGTATCTCTTCTCCACAAATGAGAGAGAAAAATGTAGTTTATATACTTGTCATTTAGGGCTGATAGACTGATTTTCCCGACCTTAGGCCGACCAGGAAATGTAATTTCCAAATTGCAAACAAAAAGACCCGAGCCCCTTAGGAGACCGGGCCCAAAATAGGGCCTAGGGACCAGGGCGCTGGGCGCTCTGGTCCCACCTCCCGGGACAGCAGGGTGCAAGGAGGTTCAGGCCAGGGTGCTTGAAAAATGCAGTTTTCAGTGTCGCGAGCAAGTTTTGGGGTCTCCATTCAGGTTGCGTGTTGCGTCGCCATCGTGAAGACCGAAATGCAGTCGAAATTGCAAGTGTCGCAATTTTAGGACGCTACAGAAAGCTATTGCTTCTCCTATCCACAAGTGTTTGAAATTTCCCCATAATGGTGAAGTTGTTACTGTCAATCATAGTCTCTTTAAACCAGCTGAAAGAACCTCTAGTGTTCCTATTGATTACTTTTGGCCTAAACAATTCCAATCTCTTCCTCCGCGAAGTGATCATCTTTTCAAATCTTATCAAAAGTGGAAAACAGATATGATCCTATCTCTAAGTGAACCTAGAACACCTAAACTTGACATTCCTATCATTCTTGAGAAGGAAGTTCTTCCTTTGAAAGATAAAACCAATGTCTTTCCTCAAGAAGATTCCCAACCCATCCCTATGGATGTGACTATGTCTATGCCTAATAAACTTCCTAAGAGTAGACCTATACCTCCTCGTCATGATGGACTTGGCCTTCTCCCTAAACCAAAAATTCCTCCTTTATATGGAGCAGTTCCTCCTCCTTCTTTTTATAGAGAGAAGAGACCTTCTTCTTCTCCTATTATCCAGCCTAAGAGACCACAACCTAAACACCCAAGTGCTAAGGATGAGAACATTCCTCCTCCTCAGTCTTCTCCTAATCTTCCTACTAAGACTAGATGAAATCGTTCTGCACGTGAACGCCGACGAAAGCGTCGTCTTAGAGCTCAAAATTTGCAATCTCCAAAAACACCTTCAACAAGCATTATTCCATTTTCTCCTCAGCCGGAAATTGAGCCTAAATCTCCTAAACATAAGATGCATGATGGTCTTGATCCTGTGCGAGTTAAAGATCCTATTTTTATAAATCTTGATGATGATATAGATGAACATGTTATTCATGATGAAAATATTACTCCTCTTGCTTCTGATAGTGAATATGAACTTGTTGATGTCGATAACCATTTATCTAATGAATTTTCTAAAGCACTTATCCTAGCTCCTAGACAAGAACAATGTGGCTCGGAACA
This sequence comes from Cryptomeria japonica, assembly GCF_030272615.1. Classification (NCBI taxonomy): domain Eukaryota; kingdom Viridiplantae; phylum Streptophyta; class Pinopsida; order Cupressales; family Cupressaceae; genus Cryptomeria; species Cryptomeria japonica. The sequence goes on along the minus strand of NC_081413.1, from coordinate 10,838,520 downwards.
TGAACATAGCCCTTGTTTGGATCTTGTGATAGCTCCATCTGCTGTGTTGGATGTTCCTCCTCTAGCGTGTTCCCTGCCTTCCCGAAACATTGATCAGCAAGATCGGGGGGTAGATGACATGCTAGACTAGTTACATTAGCATAGCAGATTCTCTCCCCCTCTCTTTTGTTACTTCTTCTATATGTTATTCTCATTCTTCTATTTGTTGTCCTTGGTGTTGTCTACTTGAGGACGATGCAAAGCATTGAGATCTCTCGATCTCTCTCATGTTGACTCAAAAGACACATGTGTTCCCTTCTTCTAGGTGACCTTCCTTGATTGGGGAATGAAGAACAATTATGCATACATACATATGATATATATACATGAATTATCATACAACATACTGACCCCGAGGAAAGCGAAGTCACCTCGTGCTTTGTGTTTTGTGTCTATTATCCTTGGGCTTATCTCACACTTGGGGGCTAAATCTTTGCGATAACGTGCTCCTTTCTCATTTCTTATGTGTATCACTACGTTAAAACAATCACCCCCGATGAGGCGTGTGCGATCTCTTTAACGTAGGGGGGCATACATCTCGATCATATCTTTTCAAGATACTTGAAAATTTCTTGGTAAATTTAGCCTTGCTCTGAAAATTTTTGATATCTTTCTTGCATGACTCATAGTGAGGGAACCTTACTACTGACAGTCATGGTTCTTCCTCGCGATCTTCCCTTTTACTTTGTCAATCGAAGTCGTAAGATCCTTAGTCCACTGGGGGCTTGGTGTATCTTGCCTCCTTGACGTGGTGAAAGTCTTTCAATGTTGTTTCCTTGTACTTTACCGGAAGTATGAGCATACATACTCCCGCTAAAGTGGGGGCTAAATGTAGCGTCCTAAAATTGCGACACTTACAATTTCGACTGCATTTCGGTCTTCACGATGGCGACGCAACACGCAACCTAAATGGAGACCCTGAAACTTGCTCACGACACTGAAAACTGCATTTTTCAAGCACCTTGGCCTGAACCTCCTTGCACCCTGCTGTCCCGGGAGGTGGGACCAGAGCGCCCAGCGCCCTGGTCCCTGGGTCCTATTTTGGGCCCGGTCTCCTAAGGGGTCTCGGGTCTTTTTGTTTGCGAATGGAAATTAACTTTCCTGGTCGGCCTAAGGTCGGGAAAATCAGTCTATCAGCCCTAATTGACAAGTATATAAACTACATTTTTCTCTCTCATTTGGGATAAAGAGGATATGTGTACAAAGTGTGGAAATTATACTCAAACATTCAAGCATTCAAGCATTCCTTCAAGCAATTTATCATTTCAAGTCTCCATTCAAGGCTAAGTGTTGCATTCAAGTCAAGGATTCAACCATTGAAGAGGAGATCACATACTACATGCTACAACATACAACATACAACATCTATACCTTCGCACATAAGGATACAAACATCCTTAGAGCAAGGTATTAGTACTTGTTTTATAGTCATTTACATTTACAGCTCTTGCTCATTTCTTGGTTGATTCCAAAACCGGGGTTTGACCTAAAGGCAAACCCCTAATCCGTAACCCCCCAATCGTCTTTGCTTTTCTGTGTGTAGGTTGCAGGTACGCGGCTGAAATTGAAGATCTGGAATCCTTGTGCAGAGACAAACAGATCCCCCTTCGTTTCGCGGATTTTTCGGAGGACCGTGGCGCCGGGCGCCATCGTCCCGACAACTTTTGCTCAAATTTGCAGGACAGCGCCGTATCGACATTTTACTGCTAATTCCAGGTCCGCAGCTTCATACTGTATTCCTATCTCAGTTTATAAGCGAATCTTTATCAATTTCTATGCATGCTTAGCTTAATTCTCCTATCAACATTCTTTACGAAAGAGGGTAGCCTTGCTGTCTTAACCCTTGAAACACATTTAGCATCCAATCTTGCATTGCGTGGGATTGGATCTTGTGGGTTTCAACCCCTCTTTTGAATGTAAAGTCTCTCCCCTAAGTGAAAACCATCGAATCCTAGCGAACCTCCCTTCTCTCTCCTCAGAGTTGGAAGAGGGGAGAACAACTAGGGTTCGATCGCGATTTTCCGCTTTACAAGAGGATACACTCAAGCAGGTCCTATAGGGAAGACTAGGATAGCAGATAGGGCTAGGATTGACAATTCTGTGATAAAACATACGTTGCTAATCAGGAAACTACTCAAGAGGATACACTCAAGTAGAGGCCCTAGGATAGGATAGATTGAGGCACTTTGTGATGAACAGGGAATGCCAAAACATAGTACTTTGTGATGAACAAACAGTACTAATATGAGCAACACTTTGTGATGAATAGGGAGTGCAAAAGCGTAGTACTTTGTGATGAACAGGGAATACCACTAGGATAAAAAGCAACACTTTGTGATGAACAGAGAATGCCACTAGGATAGAGTGCCATAAGCACTAGGATAAAAAGCAACATTTTGTGATGAATAGGGAATGCCACTATGATTGACAAAGTTGATTTTCTTGACTGTAGGAGTACCTACCTATGCTAGAGTCATGGGAGAGATTCCCATCGACTCAGAGTTTGTGAGAAGAGCTGACAGTTGAGGAGAGAGAAATGGTTCAGGCTATGGGCCTGTGACATATTTTGTATGTGCCTGAGTTTCAAGCGAACATGGGGTTGCTGACTGTAGTAGCTGAGAGATGGCACTCAGAGACTTGCACGTTTCATTTGTTGATGGGTGAGATGACAGTCACCTTGGAGGATGTGTATAGGATACTGAGGATACCGATCAATGGGGAGTTGGTTCCTTACGATTGAGATAGAGACAAGGATGCACTGAGATGAGTGTTCCAGGATCCGGGATTGGAGATGAAGGCTGGACACGTGGCTTGGGATACCATGACACAGACAGGATTGGCGCTACCAGCAGTGCTGGCAGGAGTGATCAGTGGATTCCTCTATCCGGATAGGGCGACATGAGGGTTGGTTGTGGGATGGGGGAGGAGATAGGATACCAGAGAGACCTATACTATGGAGTGGTACCACTAGATCAGCAGGCTAGGAGCTTTCGGAGACCATCGCAGATGACGACGACCACTGGAGGGAGAGATAGGAGATAGGTGTCTAGCGGTGGGGTCATGGGTCCTCCACCACCACCAGATAGAGGGGACAAGATAGATGATCATGGGGCGGATCCTTCCAGGGCTTAGACTCCATCGAGGCTAGGCGGCTCCGAGGGAGGGAGTTCATCATAGCTTTAGAGGGCTCCCTGTGTATCAGTTTTGTACCATTTTGTATGATGACACCTTCGGGTGAATGTAGCCATAGGATTTTGACATCATTGTATCATGACACTTATGATTATATATATATGAGATTCATCCTTGCAACAACTATATGCATGTGTACTTATGTGATGCTTTTATATGTTTTATGATGCTTATGATATGGATGTAAATATGTACATGATGCAATGCAATATTTTTGTTCTTTTAGGTTTTTCATATGTTTATGCAAATGCAAATGTGAATGTATGAAATGTAGATGAATATGATAATGAAAAATAAATATTTACATGATGACAATGTAAAATGTGCTAACATGTGTTGTGTGCAAGATGTGATGCAATTTTTTATATCTATATGTATGTATGAAATGCTTATATGTGGTAATGCAGGTGCAACTACATGACATGCAAATGTTTTTGGTGTGTCATTATACTTAGTTATGTGATAGCGGGCTACAAGGACTCAAGAAGGATGATGGAGGTCAATCAAGAAAGGGGGATGGAAGATAGAAGATATGAAAAAGAGCTTCTTGTGCATTATCATTATTGAGCTTTATTATGGCAAAATAGGTTATGAAAATAGAGGTATATGTTCGACCCAGAAAGTCATTGTACCCGTTTGCATGGAGATCATATAGTCGCAAACAAGGAATGCCCCAGTTCATACTAGACTCACAGTGTCCTCATATCCTTGGACAAGTCATAACATTACTAAGAGACAATCCACAAACAACAAAGAAAAATAGGTGACGATACCCCATCCTCGCCTTTCTAGTCAAAGACATCCTGGAGATAGAATCTCTAGTCAGAGACATCCTGGAAAAGCTAAAAGACATGTCACCAAAAGAAAACCAAGACTCGACACCAACATTCATTGTAGTCCTCAAGTTTAGTGTCTCTTGTCACTTGTATAAGTCTATTTGATTGTGGTCACAATGTTTACTTTCACACAAGGATAGATAGCACTGAACCATAATGTTGTCTGAGTCTGTTGAAAGATTTGATTTGTTCAAAGTCCATTGTTGCTTGTGTCTCATCTGAAACTGACCGAATCCATGAAACTGATACTTTATTGCGGAGAAGACGAAACTTTTATTGCGGATTGGCGATGCAAATGCTACTTTATTGTGGATTGTGCGTGGATAGACTGAAGAAAACTGGAAGAAACTGTACTTCTTAGAATGTGTGATGCTCTCAGTTCCACACCCATTACTAGACGTAGGATTTGCCTTAGCCACATATAGGAGCTGATTTATTATGGACGGAAAAAGGGTGAAAAGGAAGGTTTATTATGAATGGCTAACCAATCTTAGGTAGATCATTAACAAGCCATGATGGGAATGGGTAAGTTTGTTATGAATGAATAGGTCGTGAGTGTGTGAAAAGTGAAAGGATGAAATGGAATCCTAAAGGAGGGAGGAGAAATGTCTCTACACATGGCACCGGTGACCCGGTTTTCACCATTGGACGAAATGCTTTTTTGTTTTCCAATTTTTTTTTTTGTGTCACAAGGCGCCTGTTTGCCAAGTTTTCACCAAGTAATGATTTTTAATTTTTTATGATTTTTTTTTTCAATTTTTTTGTGTCACAAGGCGCCTGTTTGCCAGGTTTTCACCAAGTAACAATTTTTTTATGTTTATGATTTTTTTGTATTTTTGAAAATTTTTGATTTTTTTTTTTTTTCGTATTTTTGAATTAGGATACTCTGAAGAGCTATGTGTAAAACATGCGAAGGTGCATGTTGTTGATAGGATCTTCCAAAGGTGCGCCCTTTGTGGTTGAGAGCTGATATGCACCAGATCCATAAACTATTGTAATGATGTAAGGACCAAGCCAATTTGGTTTGAACTTGCCCTTCTTCTCTCCGTCTTATTGATTTTTAGGATTTTCTTTGAGAACCAAGTCACCTACCTCAAGTGTATGAGGCTTAACCTTATGATTGTAGCTGCGTCGTTCCTTGACTGAATGATGTGTAGCTCGAGTGACTGTCTTCCTTGATAAAGGAACTGAGATAGAATTACTAGTGTGTGAACTACGTAGGCCCATATGCGTGTCACCTAAAGGAGTCTAGGCATCCCTGATAACAAAGTCCTTCGAGGAAGCTCCATTAAAAGTCCATTGATGTGATGTATCGCCAGAAGGGAAAGGATGTGCGGAACAAGTGGATGAGGAATGAAGGTTTATGATTGCGAAAAAAAGTGAAAGTATGATAGCATGATGGAGACTTAGGATCAACAAGTATTCTTTTTGACTTGCAATTGTAGAATTTTTGCTCCCAGTTATTTTGATATTAGGGGAGATCATCTCTTGTTCTTTTTCTTTCATATGATTTTTATCCTCGACTTTGATTTTTGCATAGTCCAATTGCTTTTGATTTTGATTTGGACTAAAGGCCTTTTCTTTATTTTTGGATTTTAGATTTTTTTTTCAAAACTTAACTTTTTATCCCCAATGAGTAAGGGCTTTTGTGATTCTTGTTGATCCAAGTCTAGGAGAGTGGAAATGGAAGGAGTGGATGAAATGGTAGAGCTGTGTGAGTTCTCAAGAGGGCTGGTGATACACTCAATAGATTCTTCACTGGAACCACTCTTAGGACTATTGATATCAAGAGATGCTTGCATCACTAGAGGATATTTGCATTCAGACTTAGTAGCCACAACACTAGGTGGTTCACTCCCAATTCCTTGATTTTGCAAATTGCTTATAGATTGTTCCCATCGACTTAATACCTTAGGAGATAGTAGTTGATCAACATGAAAGATATACTCACCACATCCCATGCCTTTAATATTGAACTTTTCTTTGAGCTCTCCTTGTTTGGATGTAGAAGCTTTCAAGGATTCAAGATCAACATATGCTGATGAAGGAATAGCTTGTCGATTGACTGGAATTGTTATTTCTGATCTAGGTTGCAGGTTATTGCAATATATGAACAGATTTGGATCGCCTTTAACGGTCACTTCAACTCCATTATGTGGAAACTTGATACATCGATGATATGTAGATGGGACTGTGCTCATCTCATGAATCCATGGGTGTCCCAAGAGTATGTTGTATGTGAGATCTAGATCAAGGACTTGACATACCACATCCTTCGTTATCGGTCCAACTCTAAGAGGTAAGGTGATTGTGCCCTTGGATGAGTGTTCTTCGTCATCATATGCCTTGATGGTAATTTTGTTTGTAGCATTCACAACTTTTTCAGAATATCCCAATTGTTTAATAGTGTTCAATGTACAAATGTTCAGACCAACTCCTCCATCTATCAGGACTCGTTTTATTCGATGTTTGTGTAGGAAGGCTTTAATGTGCAATGGTGCATTATGTGGCTGACTTACAGAGGCGTCATCGGCTTCTATGAATGTAAGGGAGTGTGGAATGGAAAGGTATCCCACCATGGATTGAAACTGGTCCACGTTCAGATGAGTGGGGACAAAAGTGTCTCTCAAGATTTTGTCAAGAATAACTTTATGTGCGAGGGATATGCGTAAGAGCTCAAGGATGGAGATAAGCGCGGGTGTTTTCCCTAACTGTTCTACAAGGTCATACTTAGGTTTGGTTGATGAGGAAGCGGTGCTTTTAGCTGGAGCACCTTGCAAAGTAAATTTACCTCGCCGGGTTGTGACATTACATTCAGAGGTCAGTTTGGAAGAAGGTCCAATGCCTTTTAGGACAATTTTAGGTCTTTGGGTAGAATTTTCAGGCGTTTTGTCCTTGATGATAATGGTAGAGACATAATTATCCATTGAAATGTGATTGATAGTTGAATCATAGTTATAAGATGCTCTGGTATAGTTGGTTTGGTCATCTATGGCTTTAGCTTTTCCCTTGTCATGTTTTGGGAATGGTTCCTTAAACATCTCATGTTCTTGATTGGATGAGTGTCCTTCAATCTCAATGTCACCTCTATCAATGAGATCTTGTATGATGTTCTTCAGTCGATGGAAATTTCCTGTCTTATGACCCTTTCTCTTATGAAATTCACAATACTCATCATCATTCCACCAATTTGGTTTAACCTTTGGCTCATATGGAGGCAAATCTGGAATCGTTATTATTTTGTTTGCCACTAGCTTCTTGAAAACTGATTCTAGTGGTTCTCCTAATGGGGTGTACTTCCTTCATGATTTTGAAGTTGTTTGAGTATTCACTTGATTGTTTGTAGAGCTTGATCCTGAAAAAACAATTTTGGGTCGTACTGTATTGGCATCCACAACACCATCATTGACTGTGTTCTTGTTTTTATTCCAAAATCTTGGCTTGTCTTTTCCTTTAAAGTCCTCTTTGTTTTCTTTGAATATTTTGATTATGCCTTGCTCAATTAGGACCTTTTCTGTTGCTAATCCTTTTTCAATGATGTCCTTGAAGGTGGACAAACAAGCTTTTCTTAGGTCATAACCAATGTCTTTGTTAACATTCTGAGTGAACATTTCTACCATTTGTTTCTGTGGAATTTTACAAGAGCATCTGCTGGCTAGATTTCTCCATCTTTGTAAAAATGATGAAAAAGATTCTCCATCCTTTTGCTTGGTGTTGCACAAGGTAGTGATTGATATGTCTGTCTCTATGTTGTATGAGAAATGTTGGATAAATGCCTCTGCTAAGTCACCCCATGACTTAATTCCAGGTGGAAGTTGGGAGAACCATTCCATAGCTTGATCTCCTAAGCTTTGTGGGAATAATCTCATCAAATATTCCTCTTTATCTTCTCTCCTAGATTTTTGGGAACGGGTTTCAACCATGAACTAGGTATTGACCAAGATGTGTGAGACTAGATGAAAATGGAAAGAGTATGGAAGACCAAGAGTTGGATGGAATGTAAATGAATCTGAGGTGTACTTGCAATGTCCAAAGTGTAAGACCAAGTATGTATGTAGTAGAGTAGGTGCGGCTTCCAAAGAGATGATAGTTTCTCTTGATGAGGTAAGTTGACCTTGACTCTAAGTAAGACCAAATGAGACCCAAAGGTGATAGACCTTGATGAAGGACTACTTAGCAAAATGTTGTTGTATGTAGTGTGTTGACAAAGTATGATGAGGACAAGCAAGTGACCTTTTGACTCAAGTTTAGACAAATGTAAATGTAATGCAAGATGTAAAGCAATGATGGACTTTGTGAGACCAAGAAATAGGCTGAATGCTATATGAAAATATAGATAAATAACTTCGGAAGCTCAAGAATTCTGAAATTGATTGCTCTTGTTTGTTGGACTGTAAATTTTTCCAATTTGTGAAGTTGTTGTGTTGTGACCCAATCTGAATTTTTGACTATTTTTCGTGACAAGAGGACACAATGTTGATGAAGACTCAATGTTTGCAAGTGTTTAGACTAAAAAATGACTCAAAGAAAAGTGTGTTGTTTGATGTAAAATTGTTTTGCATACACTTGAAGACACAAAATACACAATGCTTTGATGTTTGATCTTGAATGTTTGATAGTTCAAAATAAGACAAGCACAATTCTTATGGTTGGCCAGGACAATAGTTGTTGATCCCACATGAGGCTACGCTATTCAGAGCGGATACTTAGATGCTTGACCCCACTGGCTCAACCCTTGGCACTCACTTCTCGGGGCAGCCAAGCATTAGTCTCCACGAAAACTCCTCGTGGTGAACTTTGTATCTCTACTAAGAACCGTATGTGTGTGGGCCGCTCCAGAGGTCCGACCTCCTGCCCCAACAACCAGAAGGATTTTGGCTTCTAAAACAAAAAGGTGCTAGTAAGGGCATCCGCTCGTGTGGCCATACATGCGACACTTTAAGCTCTGTAAATACAGAAGGCTCCCAGCCGGTAGGGGTTACGCCCTACAACTGATCAAATAAAGTTGATCAAACGGATTTATGGGGAGACATAGTGTCACTATGAACTAATCAACACACGTTATCCATGGTTTTCACCATGAATACAGTTGTTTATAGTGGTTCGGAAGAGGTGGGTTTTCCTCGCTACCACTTGGGTTGTTCTCTCCTCACTATTAGTCTTAATGACCACACGGGGAGACAGACCCTCTAAAGATTAAACAAAAAGAGCCTATTGCCCAAGACACAAAAGACACTGGTTCAATTTTAGTGCACCAATTGAAGTGTTTGATAATCTATGAAAACAAGGCACACAATAAATATCAAAAGAAAATCCTTGCAAAGGTCTTGCAACAAAGATTTGTTAGTAGTTTGGATTGTTTCAAATGATCACCCCTTCCTGCAAGCACACAAGTTAGGTAAATTTTAGATCCAAAAGACTGTGTGAAATAGGGGCCTTCAACAATGATTTTTTTTTTACCAATTCAAAGATTTGATTCATCACAAAAAAAACCACCTGTAAAATTTCAAGAAATTTCCAGAAATGTAAGAAAATCCAAAAAATTTGCTAATTTGCTCCAAAAATTAATTTTTTTATGAAAAATCATATAAAATGCAAATTGGATCCAAAAAATCTAAAATTTTTACTGGACACTCTTGATGACCTTCCAAACCTGCATAAAAAAATTCTTACAAAATTTCCAAGCAGGTTGTGAGATATGAGCAAAATAATGCAAAACCCTAATTTTCAAAGATCCAATTTTTTAGGAATGATTTTGCATCAAATTTAAAATCACAAAGAACAGATCCTATGTATAATTCTGAGATATTTCCAAAAATTTAAGAAAATCTGAAATATTCGCTAATTTTCTCTCAAAATTATTTTTTTGTTAAAAATCATAAAAAATGCACAATTGATCCAAAAAATCTGAAATTTTTACTAAACACCTCTGATAATTTTTCTGACTTGCAAAAACAATTTAATGCCAAAATTCAAAGCCATTTGTGAGATTTGATCAAAATAATGAAAAACCCTAATTTTTAAAGATCCGATTTTTAGGGAAATATTTTGCATCAAAATTAAAATCACAAATAATAGATCATGTGTATAAATTAGAGAGATTTCCAAAAATATAAGAAAATTTGAAAAATTCGCTAATTTGCTCTCAAAATTAATTTTTTATGAAAAATCATAAAAAAATCATGGAAAATGCAAATGTGCTCCAAAAATTCTGAATTTTGGATTGAAAGCTCTTAATACTGTCCTCAACCTGCAGTCAAAATTTGGTGCAAAAATTCTAAGCTGTTTGTGAGAACAGATCAAATCTCTCCAAGATCTTGATTTTGTGTCTAAAACCCTAGCTGCACAAGGTAATTCTCCAAATTATTTTACAAAACAACAATATAGGGTTATAAAAACCTGCAAAAAAACACAGATCTGACAAAATCCATGTCCCACTGGGCATGCCAAAATATTTATGGTGAAAATGGATAACAACAATATTGAAAGGCTAAATGAATTCAACCACAAAACCCTAGCCTAACAACAACAAAGATCCACCATAACATATGAAGATTACCTAAGACAATGCAAATCAAATGAAATCACAAAGATTATACCATCACATGTCTAATAGGGTTTGGATATCCATTTTTCCTATCTCCATTGGTCTTGCTTGATATATTTTCTCTCAGATTTTATGTGTGCACAAAAGCTCAACAAAGAACGGAAACATGGTTGCAAGTAGGCTTGATCACATATGAAAGTTCAAAAGCGTAGTCGAGTAGTCAGTGGGGGTTTGATAATGAAGAAATCATCTCCTTATATGAAAGACACTATAAGAAATGGAGGGATAAGATTGAGAGGTGTAAAAGATAAATGGTCAGCTATGATTAAAGGGTAGGTAGAGGAAATAAGAAAATAATAAGAGGGTAGGTAGTGTAGGAATTAAGAGTGCAAGTAGTGTAGGTAGTGTAGGAAATAAGAAAATAATATTTATTTAATTTAAGAAAAGGATACTTTAAATAAATAAAGGTATTTATTTAAATGAGAAATAAGGATAGAAGAGGATAAATGAATTAATTAAATAAATAAGGATTTATTTAATTAATAGAAGAATTAAGTTAAAATAATTAAATAAATAAAGATATTTATTTAATTATACATGACAATTTTAGGTGTCTACAGGTACAACAAGGGACACATCCAAAATATATGCCAGACAAAAATGAAAAAAGAAACAAGATCACATCTTGAGTCTTGTTATTTTTAGCGCACCATGATATAAAGGATCGTGGCACCCAAGAGGAAATAGGACCCAAGGAGCTTTGAAAAGATAAACAAAGTCCAGAAGGAACCAAGGCCAACACAAGTGCTTCAAATATCTTTCACCAAAAGGATAACTGATTGGATGAGGATTTGATGATGTTTGACTTGAGGAAGGATACATCCTACACAAACTAATGATTGGATAAAAATTGATGATGGGATGACAAAAGGGATCTGATAGGATTATGATGGCAAACATGCTAAAGGATGATTGTTGAATAATTAGCTGATAGAATATGATCTCAACAAGGCGACTGAAATGTGCAATATGTACAACGACACCTATATCCACAATGTACAAGAGATATGAATGATGGAAGAAGATCTAGGGATAGGCATGATGTTGCCCCAGTCAAGATCAAAATCCATGAGAGATTGATGATTGATTGAGTGTTGTTGATATGGGAATGATATATCCCAAAACAACACAAGGATTGGGAAGGATGCATCCCGATGATGATGATGATGATTCAATTGCAATCAAGGCTTGCAACAAGGATGGGAATAAGACCAAAGATGCGATTGGATGATTCGATTAGTATTTGATCTTGGATAGTTGAGGAAAATGGATAACATTAGCATGCGATGGTGGATTGCGAGGAGCAGATGGATTGGTTGGATGGAAGGAATTAGATTGTGTGGGGATAGACTAGAGCTAGATACCAATGACAGTGGATGCAAGAGGTGGTGGAATGATATGAGAGGAGGGATGGAAGGATGAGGGACGAAGGGATGGAAGAACTGGGATATAAAGATTGGTGGATGGATAAGGTTATGGATGAAGTGATGGAGTAACTCAGGGGAGATAAGAATAGGTGGATGTATGGATATGATAAGATTACTAATAGAGGGATAGGATGTTAAGGGAAGTGAATGGAAGACGGGGTGACGGGTGGATGAGGACTATGAAGGTATGCATAAGGTTGACATGGAAGGGAGGAAGGATGGGTGGATAGGAAGGTGAGTGGAGAAAAAGTGTGATAGGGAAATGGAGGCCAAGAGGTGTCCACAACATGTATACATGGTGGCCTTTTGTTTTTATCAAGATCTAGGAGAGGATGGAGAAAGTGAAATGGATTGGATATGATGGGTATGGTAGGTAGATGGAGATGGAGGAAGAAATGGCTAGATGGCCAAAATAACTTTCCCCCAAGTGCAGAGAGCACACGAATGAGGAGAATTACGCATGACACCTGTTTACGAGGTTTTCATCATGGTACTCGTCTAAGGCGCATGTTTGCCAAGTTTTCACCAGTGGATGAATTTTTATCTTTACTTTTTTTTTGGAATTTTTTTATTTTTGGGAGGAAATTTATGGATGGAGGTGGATGGGGAAAAATGGATTTGGAGGATAGGTGATAGGGGATATGGATGGAGGACTCAAGCATCGAGTTTCATATCAAGGTAGTGGAGTCCTACATTGCAGATTTGAGAGACATCATTGATGACATTCATCTTCTCTTTGATGAAGATGATCCTTCTTCGATTGGTACGAAGGAACACTCTGACCCTCTTGTGTATTCTCTACATGATCATTATTTATAGGTTGAAATGATTGTGGATACTTTTGTACATCAGTTGGAGGAGGTCTCTTTATCTTTTGAGGAGACATGTGAGTCTTTCGATATTTTTTCTACATTCATCTCCACTAGATCTTGGAGTGCCTTTTTCTGCAGTGTGGAGCAGTTTACCACCTTTGGAGGGGGTAACTTTCAACATCGACAAGGGGACACTTGAGCATTTTTTAGAGATTCCATTTATCATGAGTTTTTTTCCTACATCTTCCCTTCATGATTGGGGAGACTTCATGGATACACCTTTGGTTTTGTTTCTTCCTAAGGGGAGGAATGTTGTTCGACATTCGTGGAGCAGTTTCGTCATACATCATCAAGCTTCTACCATTGGTGTTGATTCTACATTGATGGGGGGCTACCTAGTCTATTTTCTTCTCTCATATAGGGGGGACTTTTTCCTCACATGGGGTTTTGTTCTTCTCATACTTCTATGAGAGTTATTTGTATATAGTTTTCATCTCTCTTTTGGGGGAGGGTTTTTCTCTCTTTCTCTGATTTGTGAGAGATTTCATTGCATTGGTTTGTATGCATTTGCATTTGTACATGGGTACCTAACATGGCCTATTAGCCAGGACCCATCTTGCATTGCTTAGTTGCATTGTAGACTTAAGTGCATTCCCCTAAGTTGCACTTAAGCGGGGGTGTTGGTGTAATTAATTATTCATGTTGGATATTATTACACCTTACTTAAGTTTACTTAGGTATATGCATTTCATAGTAGTTTGGGTATGAGACAGTTGGGTGTTTGTGCCACATTGAGATAGTGTGTGTAGGAGAATTTCGTGGTCTTATCTTGCTGTTACATTCCACCTTCTGTAGGTGATCCACCTCATGTGAAATATTATATTGTTTCTCCTACCTACCACACCCATTTCCTACCTACCCTTATTTCTTATTGAGCCACATGTCATGTTTGTGTGCTCACATATCCATATAGCCTTGCCTATATAAACAGACTCATATTCATTGTATGTAATTAATTAATTGAACTTTTGATGATCCCGTTGATTAGCATTTTCATCTTGATAGAATACAATTTATTCCTATCATCTATTTTGTCTCTCTATTGTACTTTTCATTGAGCTCTTGATCTTGGCAAAATCTCACAATGATGATTAGAATCAAAAGAATTCTTCACATAATACACATAATAATAATTAAATGAACACCAAATTAAAGTTTAAATATAATACAAAAATAATAATTAACATTACAAAGTTATAACGTTGTAACACTTTTAATTCTCATAAAAGATGTCCACTTTTAAATTATTGTATTTTTTTTTTCAAAAAATTATATGACATCATATGATTTTTTAATTAAATTATAAAAAAGTTATAAGAAAATATATATAAAAAAAAAATGTTTTATTTTATCATACGATCCTTCATCTTTTTATTCTGATTTACTTACCACTATTACATGTTTTTTTTTTCATCTGATCCCTCATCAAGGCATTAACAATTAATGATTTTAATCCCTATTTACTTACCGATAATACATGTTTTTTTTGGATAAATCTTATTCAGCATGTCATGTTTTTTTTTCATCTCATCCCTCATCAAGGCATTAACAATTAATGATTTTAATCCCTATTTACTTACCAATAATACATGTTTTTTTTTTGGATAAATGTTATTCAGCATGTCAACTTCAAAAATTTACTTGGGTCATTGTAAAGACAGAATTCTCTATGTAAGATTATAGTGCTTACAATGACAGATACTTATGTTAAAACCATCACCAACTTGATAATGACACATTTTTTTCTTTCTCAAATCAATAAGATTAAAATTAGCCAAATAGTTTGTCTGATGCATTTTTTTGTGGTAAACAATTGTGACAGATTCTAACCGGCACTCAAACAGTATAGCTAGATCTTATTCTATTCTATGAATCTGTTGAGTTTGATGGGCTAGAATTACCAAGGCACGGGTCAATTGGATTTTAGAATGTTATGTTTGAATCCATGAAGTGGAGAGAGCTATCATAGTAGCTTCTTTAGTAGGGAGAGAAAGTCAAGTTGATAATACATGACTGCTCTTACAGTTTTGGGTGGGCCAGGTAATTGAGCAAGCCTCCCAAATGTATGTATGTAGTCTCACTATTGTCATCTGTTCTATGACTTCTGATCAACTTTCTTTAATGTTCAGGGACATTCTTGTATGTTATGGTTTGAATGTGATACCCTCCAAAAAGAGACTTGTGAAATACCTTCCCTTGAGTTGACCCTGCTGCCACTGTGGGGTCCTAAACATTATGCTCATTTGTGTTTACTGACAATACTGATGTAATGGTTGTCATAGAATTTCAATTGAGAATACTTGATAGGGTCAACTGAAGCACACAGTGAGGACAAATGTATCCTTTGTATTCAAATAAGCTACACTTTTGTTCATATGATCAGATTAAGGATTGACACTAAAACAATCAGTTTTTAGAGTTTGTTTAAGAGAATCATGGAAATGAATCTATTTATATGTTAAGAGATATCAATTTTCCACAATCTATAATAGTTATTTGTGTTGTTTCTGAATTCGTTTGTGTTTGTCTTTTTTACATCAACGTTTCAAATCACATTCCGTAATCCATCATCAAGATGTTAGAGAGCTCAGAAATAGAAAGATGATAGATCACAGAATATGATCCAAACGTTGATACATTCATATATTACCAGATGTTTTTTTTGTATGAATTGAATTTAGATTCAAAACAATCAAGGTGCTGTCACTTGAATTGGGACATCAATCTAACAACATAAAAATTTCTAGATAACTCTTATCCTACGATGCATGGTTACAAACTACTCCTTGAGAAAATTTGGCATCTTTAAGGATGACTAGTAGTAGAGTTCTTTAGGACTCTGTTGTTGAGGGGCATTCACTTTTGGCATGATTTATAATAATAGAATATGGTACAAGCTTTATATAGAAAGGAAGTTAGTGGCAGTAGGCACACCCAGAAAAGCTGCCTTGAACAATGTGGCTAAGGTCAATACTGATAAATGGACTGCCACCAGTAGAAAAGGATCTTGAATTTTTTATCATCATGCTAAGGCAATCAAATCTCTTTCAAGAAAAAAAAAAACATTTGCAGACGAAGATTTTTTTATTGCAGTTTTGTTTTTGGTAATTAATGCTATTTTCAACCCCCCACGCAAAAAAAAATTCGGTAGCAGTCCTTTCCACATCCACATCAATAAGATTGTGGAGGGGGCTCACTTTGAATTGGGAACTTCTGAATTATGGAGATACGGAGGGAAGTAAATTGAGAATAAATTGAAATCTAACGTAATGGAAGAGCTTTACAGCACAATCTCATGGATATTTATTCACAAAATTGAGACTATTTAGGATTCTATGTAAAGTAGAGAAAAAGGTTCACATCTTGTCAACGCAGACACTATTATAATCAACCTTTCATACAAAATAGCGCAAATTTTGACTTTAATGCAATTACTAGATAGTGCGAAAAGGAGTGGGGTTCACTTAGCTTCAAATGATGAAGTCAGAAGTCTGGTCAATCCATTTACTGTAGATACAAATGCGGATTCTATTCATAAGTTTAAATTCTGTTGGAGGGTAAAGTATGTATGTGTCGTTTGTAGTACAGTTAGGTGTCTCTTGCAAGAAGTATGGGGTAGTCTCATATTGCTATAAGCCATCTGTAAATCCATATACAGACCATCTGACATCATAGACTAAATTTTTTTTTCTTTCTTCCCCTCCTTTCACCTTCACTTTTCATAAACAGTTAAGTAGCTCACTCCACTCAACCTTTGTTAATTTGGCAGTTTTCTGATCTCACATAGACAAAAAAGTTGAAAAGACTGATGAATAGTTTTATAATGGTCTCTAAGTTTACAAGATTTTCCTCCTGGAGCTTTCACAAATTTGTCATGGGTTGATTTTTTTGTTGGCTGATTGTATGGATATTCTGGTAGTTGAGCAGTCGATGTTGGCTCTACTGAAGCTACAAGGATCTAAGTTATTTATCATTCATAATGTGTCAAAGTTATAATTTTCATTCAATCAATTTATATAATTTATCCAAAAGTATACATCAATGGTGTGAAGTCTTCCATTTCCCCATGGTTGTACAAACTTCATCCTATCCAGTCAATCCACTTCAAAGGACTTACTTCAGTAGAAGTAGCTTTTGGGGTCTTAAAAATACGATCATGTTGATTTTACAAATCAAATCTTGCCTTACGCGTACAAAGAAACTGTTGCAAAAGAAATAAGAGGCATCGATGAAAAGCATACTTCTCTTTTGGTGGGAGGGATTGCAGACTTGCATGCATGTATTTAGTTTTTGCAAAACTGCATGACATTGCCGGAACCTTCCTTTTTTTGCACTTTAGCAGTTGGTACTCAAGTGCTTTGCAGGCCCACAAGTCTGATGAAAAGCAAAGAGACCTTCACAAACACATTCATAATTGTTGCTCAACTATATCCTAACAATGGGAAATACAAAGAGGTGGAGTTGCAGGCTTTTCCAATAGTTGCGCACTTACTACCTACTTTGCTCCGAGTTTTCCTTAGAGTGATCACACCACTCATATGCAGCTACTACTTAACTGCATGTGAGCCCCTTAACTTTTTGTCGACAAAATTGAAGTGGGTAGCTATAAATGCTCATATGTGTGAAGAAAGCTTTTTGAGATGGCTATCTCGGTGAGATTTTTCGTTCACTTTGCCACCGAGGACTCCAAATTTCCTCTATTGTTGATTCCCGCCCACTTTCTACTATTGCATATTTTATAAAATGCACTATAACAAGTATCTTTATAAAAGTGTTTTAGAATTTTAAAATAAGTAATTGTTGTTGATTTAGAGGCGGGAAAGGAATATGTTATCTAGTTTATAAAACTGGTACCCACAACAGAGTCGGAAGGCTGCACAGTGCCATTGGCAACCGCAACAAAAACGAATCTAGGATGGGACACAGCTTGGGCAAAGGAGCTCCACACCGCGTTGAGGGAAGCGCAGAGCCACCGCCATCCTTTACACCGACATGAGCCACAACAGGCACGTTCAAACTCAGAGAGTCATTGGAGAGCGGGAGTTGTTGGCACTCATGGGAGAGTCGTTAGTCTTTATGGTTGTATATATATATATATATATATATATATATATATAAAATATTGGGGTTTTAGAGTTCTTAAATTCCAGAATCTAAGATAATTTGTTTTCAATCTTTTAGAGGAACATATTACATTTGAGTTAAAATTTATTTTCAGATGAAGGACAAACACATACATTTTGGTAGCGGTTGGTAGGTGTATGACATGGAGTGCAAAACTTAAATTAAATACTATTAGAATTGTAATAGATTTGTCATATTTTTTATTATTTTAAAATGTATTATTTATCTTGAGTAATATGAAGGCGAAGATAAAAGGTGAAACTCTCGAGTCAATCTTATTGTTAATAAATCATTTTAAAAATATTTTTTGTTAAAATTTTTTTATGTTAACTTTTGAAAAGCTCAAAAATTATTTTAGTTTGAAAAATTCTATGAGTTCATTGGTTAACAAGGATAATGATTAATTATTAGTTAACAACTTTCATTGCAATAGTATTGCCATACGCAAATACTAAAAAACTCAAAATTTTAGGTTTCATACATGATTGTATTTTCTTCTTAAATTGTCTTAGAATTTGCTTTCTTTGAGAGTATTGTTAGTGTCTTGTATTTGAGTAGTCATCATGAAAACTGCATATTTCCTTCTCTCCCCCTATTGTTGATTCCCACCCTCTTTTTATTTTTTCATGCTTTACAAAGTTATTTTACAAATATAACTAGAGTTCAAGTGTTTCTATAAATTGCTACATTTTTTTATTATAACCCTAGAAATTTATTTATTTTCAAACTATTGTTAGCACATTGTTAAGATTTGAGTCATTCTTGCAAAAATTGTGCAAATCCTTCTCTCTCCCACTCTAGTCCCTTTATTAGATTCCCACACTTTTAAGATACTTATGAAAATTTGTCTTACTCCATTTCATCCTTAGATACCATCCCAACTCACTCCTTGCAAACTTTTGGACTTTCTCAATGAATATGCAATAGTTACTTAATTACACCTCAACCTTACATTTGCACTTTGTTTATATCTACCAAAGAAGTGATCCACATAAGCACATTCATAATCACAACTCACCTACTTGAAAACCCCACAACTCCATAATATTCAAATCAAGTTTGCAAAACTTCTAGTTGTCTTTGCAAGAAAAGGCCCACTACCAAACTACTTGTCAACCTACAACTCAACCTAGCTACATTTTTAAAGCTCTTTCTGTGAATTGCACATTTGAAAATTTCCCGTAGATCTCCCTTTTCTAGGAACTTCCAATCTCTCCAAATTAATATGTAGTCTAGAGGAAAGTTTTTTTATTCCACTATTTAATCACATCCCTTAAGTTCAAAAAGATAAAATAGAAATTTAATGAGATCACATCACCTTCGAAGATTACCTCTAAGCTTGTTGAAATATCTTATACAAATCTAAGGCAATAAGACATGGAAGATCTCCTTAACATGATGAACTATACAAAAAAGAGAACTCTCATAGCTAGGTGTATTTCTACAAGTGGTATCATAGAAGTAACTTTGTTTTTCCTGTTTTAGTGTGATCTTTAAAATTAATGGTTATATGTGCCCAACACTACATTTTGGGACTTAGGAAAATTGTAAGTTTAATGAATGAGAAGATTTCAAACATTATGTCTAATTGTGTAGAGGTTGTAAAATATTAGTTGATAAAATTGATAAAAGTAGAATATTCTAAAGAATCGAGGTTTTTTTATTTCTTTAGTTAATTTTTATGTAAATATGCATAACCTATTGAAATATTTTAAGAAGAAATTGGTCAAGCTTAACAACCTATATGAGTAGCGGAGATGGCTTGGGTTGTCGGTTTGCTCCCCATTGGTATCAGGTTCGACTTCGAGGCTCAAGCTTACCTAATGCACGTGATTTGCAGGTGATTGTGCGCATCCCCAAGGGATTAGTCTCGCCTCGACTTGCCCCTTCTTGGCCCGAACTTGGCAGTAAGTAAGACCAAGGCAAGGCAGGTTGGACGCTGGGCTGAGTCATAGGGATACACCTAAGTTACCAAAAAATAAAAAATTGGTCAAGCTTAACAAGGCGCATAATAAGATGATTGACATTCAAATTTCTCACAATGTTTGTTTCAAGTATTTAACAATCAAAAAGATGATTGATAAACTCAAAGAATATCAACAAAAATTCAAAATGTGGAGAAAAGATCAATTTAGATGAACAATGATTCAATTAGAATGAAGTCTTCTTCACACAATACACATAATGGTTAAATCAACACCAAATTTAAGTTCAAACGTAATAAAGTACAAAGTAACTTGCAAAGTTATAAAATTGTAATATTTTTAATTCCCATAAAGGATGCCCACTTTTAAATTATTGTATTATATTTTTTCAATAACTAATTCAAAAGTTAGTTACCTTGGTTATGTAAGGTGCAATGGGATGTAGTGTATGATATGATATGATTTTTTAAATAAATTGTAGAGAGGTATGGAAGAAATATTAAAAAAATAAACTTTTATTTTTCTAAAAAATCTATAAAGAATACAATTTGAATTTTATGCTTAAATTGTTTTTGTGTTGTACATTATTTAATGTTTAATATAACTATTTATTTTTCTTTTTTTTTTTACAAATTTCTACAAATCGACTTAATTGTCATTTAAAAAATATTAAATATCATTTTCTTTTAATTTTTACTAATCAGCATGTCAACTTAAAAAATCTTAAAAAATTAACTTGGATCATTGTAAAGAAAAGGAATTCTCTATGTAAGATTATAGTACTTACAATGACAGATACTTATGTTAAAACCACCACCAACTTGATAATGACACATATTTTGTTCAATTTCAAATCAGGAAGATTAAAGTAGCCAAATAGTTTGTCTGATGCAATCTTTTGTGATAAACAATTGTGACAGATTCTAACCGGGACTCAAGCAGTATAGCTAGATCTTATTCTATGGATCTGTTTAGTTTCATTTTCTTTGATGGGTCAGAATTACCAAAGCAATGGTCAATTGGATTTTAGAATGTTATATTTGGATCCATGAAGTGGAGAGAGCTATCATAGTAGCTTCTTTAGTCTTTAGTAGGTAGAGAAAGTCAAGTTGATAATGAAACATGACTGCTCTTACAGTTTTGGGTGGGGCAGGTAATTGAGAAAGCCTCCCAAATGTATGTATGTAGTCTCACTATTGTCATCTGTTCTATGACTTCTGATCAACTTTTTTAATGTTCTGGGATATTCTTGTATGTTATGGTTTGAATGTGATACCCTCCAAAAAGAGACTTGTGAAATACCTTCCCTTGAGTTGACCCTACTGTCACTGTGGGGTCCTAAACATTATGCCCATTTGTGTTTACTGACAATACTGATGTAATGGATATCATAAAATTTCAATTGAGGATACTTGATAGGGTCAACTAAAGCGCACGGTGAGGACAGATATTGTATCATTTGTATTCAACATAAGCTACACTTTTGCTCAGATGAACAGATAAAAGAATCGAAACTAAAGCAATCAGTTTTTAGAGTCTTGTTTAAGAGATTTTTAAAAAAACTGTCATAGAAATGAATCCATTCATATATGAAGGGATATCAAATTTCTGCAATTTATAATAGTTCTTTGTGCTGTTTCTGGATTTGTTTGTGTTTGTCTTTTTTGCATCAACATTTCGGATCATTCTCTATGTTCTATCACCAGAATGTTAAAAACCTTAGAAATAAAAAGATGATGGATCACAACGAAATGCTGATGAATTCACATCATTGTGAAATATTTTTTATATGAATTAAATTTAGATTCAAAACAGTCAAAATGCTGTCATGTGAACTGAATTGAGACTTTAATCTAAGAACATAGAAATTTCTAGATAACTCTTATCCTACGATGCATGGCTACAAAGTACAGACTACCTTAAAATGAAACTTAGTTGAGAAAATTTGGCTTCTTAAGGACACTAGCAGTAGAGTTCTTTAGGACTCTGTTGATGAGGGGCATTCAATTTTGTCATGATTTATAATAATAGAATATGGTACAAGCTTTATATAAAAAGGAAGTTAGTGGTAGGCACAACCAAAAAGCTGCCTTGAACAATGTGGCCATGGTCAATACTGATAAATGGGCTGCCACCAGCAGAAAAGGATCTCGAATTTTTTATCATCATGCTAAGGCAATCAAATCTCTTTCAAGGAAAATATCATTTGCAGACGAAGATTTTTTTTATTGTAGTTTTGTTGCTAATTTCAACCCCACACACAAAAAAGAATGGGTACCAGTCCTTTCCATATCCACATCAAGAAGATTGTGGAGGGGGCTCACTTTGAATTGAGAACTTCTGAATTATGGAGATACGGAGGGAAGTAAGTTGAGAATAAATTGAAATCTAACGTACAAAATCTCATGGATACAAAATCGAGATCATTTAGGATTGTATGTAAAGCAGAGAAAAAGGTTCACATCTTGTCAACGCAGACGCTATTATGATCACCCTTTCATGCAAAATAGTGCGGATTTGACTTCAATGTAATTACTAGATAGTACGAACCTGCCACTTCAACATAAACCTTAAATCATGTTCCCTTATGTTTTATTCAGAAAATCAAATCAAAAGATTCCAAGGCACTACCCAGAATGCTATTCTCTAATCCCAAAGGAGAAAATGGTGGCACTCAGTTGGATCATCTACATCTTCCTTAATTAATCTTATCCTTCTATCTTCCATAAAAATATTTTCCTTTTTTCTACTTCACTTTTTTAATTTTCATCAAAAGTTTCTAGGGGAAAGGACCCAGTAGTCATGCACCCTAACTTCACGCTTCTCAAAATCCTACTTGGAAATTTCGAATCACTCCTATTTTTTTACAGCAGCTTACTTGGCAAGTCCCCTGCTTCTAACTAAGGTTTCAGGGCCACATCATCAAATATGATGCCACATCAGCATGCTTTTTGCCAAGGTGTCCAAAACAGCCCCCCAAAAAAGTGAGACCAATAGGCGTGCAAAAGAGACCCCAATAGTTGTGCAGCCGATGTGGCATCACCTGATTGGTTACTTTTTACAATATTAGTACATTTCTTAACAACTATTGGTACATTTCCTAACAACTGTTGGTACATTTCCTAACAAAAATTGATATTTTTTGTTTCAAACAATAGGTTTTATTTGTTCAATTTTTGGAACAAAAGGTATCAACAACCCTCACAACAATTGGAACATGCTCAACTACTGGGTCCTTTCCCCTAGTAATGATACTTCCGTGCATGTCATAATGATAATTTAGTTCTTCCTATTTCACTCTATTCTCTTGATCTCTCTATAGAAACCTTACTACCTCTACCAAGTCCTTGATCATAATATGTTTTTTCATACATTTATTTCTCCTTTGGATACATGTTCAAACTCCATAGATCTCTGGCATGAGATTGAGGTCTTTTCTTCTTTCAACATATATGAGGAGTCATTAATGATACCCCTTCACCACATCAATCTCAAACTTCCATTGCTAATATTTCTTTTAGTGCCTTTCATCACTTTTCTCAATGTGATAATGAGAATAATGCATTTATTTTTTTCATTTTCTCGGAAAGATTGACTCTTCTCTTATTCTCCCCCCTTTCTTTCTCTAAAGGATGAACTCCCTCTTATAGACAATATTAACAATGTTAGCATCATTCAAACTTTCTTAATGTCAATTGAGTGAAATTCCTCCTAGGATAGATGTTGATATCATTTATATGCATACAGATAAAATTATCAATTGTGTAAAATTTATTATGGAAATAATTGGGAAAAAAGTGAAACCTCTGATGATGTGCATAATCATGAGTTGATATAGATATCTTATGAGGTTGGCATTGAATGAAGTGTGTTCATGTCTTGAGCTTAATATATTAATGTTATGAGTCGCATTTGAATTTCTACATGAATATGATATCAATATTGAGGATTTTGTGCTAAAAGCATGATGCCCAGGTCACATACATTAGCAACATGGGTATATTAACCTTGTAGGTGATTGTATTCTAATTGTATTATTGTGATGAAGTGGGCATGAGGGCCTATGTCATATGAATAGCAAGGTGGGTCAACTAACTGTTCAGGTGATGCGAGAGTATGCATGGAAAAACCATAAACGCACCTAAGTACCATGTGAAAGGGTTAGGAATGTTGACAATAAATATCTAGTAACTTGGTCAACTCATCAAACTGCAAGTGTATGGTAAGCATAGGTATGAATGTGCATTTATGCGATTTTGAGGTTATAGAAAATATGTAAGAAAAAGTTCCTAGTTTTTAAAGCATTGAGATAAGTGAATCTTGTTTCTAGACAAGTATAATGTTCTAAAAATATTTGATTTTGATTTTAATTAAGGGCACTAACAAGAACTGATATTTTAGTGTTGTTCTATGAGTGCTATAGATGAGTCATCACCAACATAAAAAAAGAGAACATTGTTGGAGAGAGGTAGCCTAACCTTGCAAAATTGAAAGGTAGTAATGGAATCCACACTCTCACTTAGGACTTGTCTTTGAAATGATTGTTTGGTGAATATGCATGATTGTCTTATCTACAATGTTTGCAAATGGTGATTATCTTGATAGATATGCGTGTTTCAATTATCTTGAGTGTTTACATGAAAGATAAATTACATTTAGTGGATAAAAATACTACCCATGTTTGATATAGATTTTGTGGACTTGATTTAGATATGATGATAAGGATTTTGAATGATGCATTGGAACGATGCATGTTTTTAGGGGGGAAGTATGTCACAACCTCATTTTATTACTTACATATTTAATCATTTCATTAATTATTATTTATGAATATATGTTAACAATTATGTTATCTATGAACATCAAATTGTAATTAAAATGTAACTCTTTACTAATTTTTATCAAGATATTATTAATGACTACATTATTGTTTATAAATTATTATTTTATTACTAATATTAGAATTTTTTGATTTTGTTAAAAGATATCTCATGATATTAATATTTACATATTTTATTTAAAAAATTATCTAATATTTTATTTATAAATCAAATGTTCTTTATATTAAAAAAATTAAAAACAAAATTATCATTTTATTTAAATAGAAAATGAATAATAAAAAAAGAAAGGAATCTTTGTTTATAAAAAAATAAGAAAGTAGAGAAGTAAGGATACCATGCATATTACGTGGGAACATTATAAAGATAGTTTTATAAAGTAAAAATAAGAAATTTGTAAAACCACAAAAAAAACATAAAGAAACTAGAAACTCTATCTAAATATATTATTAGATTTTTTTTTAATCCTTTTCTAATATTATTTAGAAAAGAGAAACATAAATATAAAATTCATTTTACAATTTCTTTATTTGACACGACCACGGTAGGAGGGTCCTCAAAGAGAACTGTCTAGACCGTGCAACAAGATCAACGCAATGGAAACAACAACACCGAATAGGGAGAATGCTATATCATGAAATTCAAATACAACTGGCCGACAACATCCATGCTACAAACAAGCTAAAAGGCCTAATTACAGAATACACATTCAATCCAAAACCAAGGAGATGTTCAAATTTGGTCTATCTCTATCTGATCATCATCTACTGTCCTTCTCTACTCATCTACGATCTAATACATCAATATATAGCATCCATAACACATCCTGGTCGGCCAAAGAAAGATTACAATCCCCAAGGTGGGAAAGTGTAACGTGAAAATAGGTCGGCCCTAAGCATGAAGAAAATCCTCTAGAAAATAAAAGAAATGAAATGTCTACCAAAAGGAAAGGTCGACCAAGTGTATGGGAACATCATATGAAGTGCCAATCGTCTCTGCAAGTCAAGGAGATGCTCCACAAGGTAAGGAAACACCATCTAGTCGTTAAGGTTCAAATTCCTCTGGAAACTGAGAACTACCAGACAATCCGAAAGTGAAATTCTATCAGAAAAAGATCCAAATGAATTGAGATCCAAGATCAACGTACATGAACATATCCACAAGCCAAATCTAGCTCCGCATAGAAAATGAGCAACTCAGAGGGATCCTGAGTGAAACATAGAAAATGAAACACAGAACTGAACAAAACTGAAAGTAAATATTTTTGGTTGATGCAATATTGCTAAGAACCAGGGATGCTCCTACATCAGACATCTGTGGTTATTTGAAAAGTGAGTACCTCACTTTGATGGGGCTAGAGGAAAACCAAGACAGTCTACCTTAGCCTGAGATATCCAAGAAGAATCTTCCACTAGTCTTCCCTTCCACTTCACAAGATATTCTCTATATTGTCTTCTTTGCGTGCTCTTACCAAATCTGCTATCCAAAATCTCCTCAATCTCATCTGGTTTCTTCAAAGGAAACTGCCTCTCTAAATCTGGTCCAATATCATCACTGAATTCTGCCTCATGATATTTATAAAGATCTATAATGTTGAATATAGGTGATATACCCAAGGTATCCGGTAACTCAACTTCATATGCATTACCTGAATTAAAATTCTTCGAGATCCTGCAAGGTCCAAATTTTCTCATCTTCAACTTATTGTGTGTATGTTCCAACTAGAAATCTTCCTTTTATCAGATACACAATTGCCTCATCTCCCACTTCAAATTCTTTGTCTCCTCTTCTCATCTACCCTCTCCTTATACTTCTGGTTCATATCTTCCAAATGGTGTATCACCTGATTATGCAATGATTTCATGTGGTTTGCAAACTCCTCTTCTTCAACACTTCTTTTATCCTCATGGCTGATGTCTCTCAATTCTGATATACCCTTAAGATTAATTCCAGTACCAATCTCAAATGGTTTTTTTCTAGTACTCTAGTTCACTGAATTGTTGTATGCAAATTTTGCTTGGGCAAGAATCAAATCCCAACCTCTGGGTTTATCTCTAACCAAACATCTCAATAAATTTCCTAAACTTCTATTCACTACCTCTATCTGTGGGTGAAACTATGTAGAGCTAAACTTCAATTTGGTCTTTATCTTCCTCCAAAGTGTCCTCCAAAAGTAACCAACAAACTTGGTATCCTGGTCTGAAACAATACTTCTAGGTACAAATCATGCAACCTCACAACCTCCTTGAAAAATAGGTTTGCTACATGCATTGCATCTGTTGTCTTCTTATAGGGTATGACATGTGCCATCTTTGAGAATCTATCTACTACCACAAATATAGAATCATTCCCTCACTATGTCTTAGGCAATCCAAGTATAAAATCATGCTTATAATGTCTTCCCAAGCTCTCTCTGGTACTGTCAAATGTTTATAAAATCCTACATTTTGACTTCTGCCTTTTGCAACTTGACAAATCCTGCAACTCTAAATGAATTTCCATACATCCTTATGAATTTGAGGCCAAAAGTAATTCTTACTTACCAAAGCCACTGTCTTGTCAATGTCAAAATGTCTTGCTAGTCCTCCACTATGTTTATCCTTTACCAAACTATCTCTCATAGAACTCCGAGGTACACACAATTGATTTCCTCTAAAGAACATCTCATCTTGATTGAAATAATCCAACCATTTTCTCCAGTCCATCACAACAGGCTCTTTACAATCTTTCCAAGGTTTAACAAAATCAGGGTCTTCCTCATACAAGGTCTTCAACTCATCAAACCCCAACACTTAAATTCTCATTTCGGTCAACAAATTTCTTCTCCTACTCAAAGCATCAACAACTCTATTTGATTTTCTACTCCTATGTTTCAAAACAAATGTATAGCTTTGCATGAACTCAACCCATCTTATGTGTCTCTGGTTCAACCTACCTTGACTATTTAGATACTTCAATGCTTGATGATATGTATACAACACAAACTCCTTAGGCAACAATTAATGTCTCCACTTATTCAAGGCTTGAATTATGGCATACAACTCCTGGTCATACACTAAATATCTCCTCCTTGCATCATTCAACTTTTCACTGAAATAAGCTACTAGTCTTTCCTCCCGACTTAACATTGCTCCAATTGCGTTCCCACTTGCATCACAATCCACTTAAAATATTTTACTGAAATCCGGTAAAGCCAACATAGGTTGTTCTATCACCTTCTGCTTCAACAATTCAAAACTTTTTTTTCTCCAGATGTCCATCTAAAATCCTTCCAGTTTCCTCTCATTGTCTTAGTCATAGGACTACAAATTGAACTGAACTTTCTAATGAACTTCTAGTAGAAACTAGCCATTCCATGAAATCATCTTACCTCTCCAATGCTTTTCGATGTAGGTCATTTAACAATTGCTAGATTACTTTCTCAGGATCCATCTTCAATCCATCTACATATGTCACAAATCCCAAATATACTAGTTCTTACTTCATGAAACTACACTTCTTAAGGTTTATCAACAATTTCTCTTCTCTCAACCTCTGCAAAACTTGTCTCAAATGCAACAAATGCTCCTCTTTTGTCTTACTAAAACTAAAAATGTCATCTAAATACATAATAAATAACTTGCCCAAGAAATTCTTCAATACCTCGTTCATCAACCTCATGAAAGTACTTGGTGCATTAGTTAGTCTAAAAGGCATCATCACCAACCACTCGTATAGTCCTTCATTTGTCTTGAATGCATTTTTCCACTCATCTTCTTCTTTGATCCTGATCTGATGATATCCACTCTTCAAATCTATCTTTGTAAAATATCTGGCTCCACTCAAACAGTCCATTATGTCATCCATCTTAGGCAAAGGAAACATGTACTTGGTGATGATCCAATTTATGGCTCTAGAGTCAATACACATTCTCCACACTCCATCCTTATTAGGTGCTAACACAATAGGGATTTCACAAAAGCTCAAGCTTTCTCTAATCAAACCTTTCCTCAACAACTCATGGACTTGTCTATTCAGTTCTTCATTCAATGTTGGTGTCATCCGGTGTGCAACTTTATTAGGCAAACTAGCTCCAGGAAGCAAATCCATACATTGATAGATACTCCTTATAGGTGGAAATCTATCAGGCACGTTATCTGAAATTATGTCTTCATAATCTGTCAACAACTTCTTTATCTCCTCTGGTTGTCTCTCTTTTTGTTTCAAATCAAACTTCTTAAGGACCAAGGCATAGACATATTTTCACTCCTCAAACCATCCAAAAATTTTCGTCCATCAACCAAACAAATTCTCACATTTGTACAAATCTCACTCTTAACAGTCTCCTCCAAAGGCAACAATTTTTTTTTCATCCCATTTGCAACAATAGTATATATGTTCTTTCTCCCATCATGCAATGCTTGTCTATCATACTACCATGGTCTTCCTAATAGGATATGACATACGTCCATAGGCATAATATCACATATAACTTTATCATGGTAGGATCCAATCTTCAATTTTACCAAACATTGTGCACTCATCAGTACCTTATGATCATCCTGAATCCATGTTATCTGGTAGGGTTTAGAGTGTTTTATCCTATGAAACTTCAACTTGTTCACCAACTCCTCTAAATCTAAATTATTGGAACTACCACTATCAATTATGACTTTGAAACACTTACCTTCAACCTTACAACTCTTTCAAAATAAATTCTTCCTCTGCAACAGTTCCTGGTCTATTTTATTCTGACAGGGTTCTCCTTATCATCAAAGCTTCTCCATCTTCCGGTAGCCACTCTGTCCACCAATCTGGTAAAAGTTCCTATCATCTCTTTGGTGTGAATTATCATCTTTTCCTTCTTCCTTGCCTTTGCTCTTCTCTGCAAAAGATCTTCCACTTCTTATAAATGTTCCGCCTCTTTGAAATCTTCCTCCTCTTCCTCTCTATCTCTACTCATGTCTTTTGTTCCACTTTTCCTTAGACTTCAACGCATATTGATAAGCCTCTTCCACACTCTGCAATTTGATCAAACTGATATCCTCTTGTATAGACATCCACAATCCATTGATATACCTCACAATCTATTCAACCTCATCTTCGACATGTCTAGATCTGATGTTCAACTTGTATAATTATTTGGTATACTCCCTCACACTAGACTCTTTCTGCCTTAGGTTTTGCAACTTTCAGAATAAATTGATGTGATAATATGTAGGTAAGAACTTCGCTTTCAACTTACTCACCAACCTATCCCAAGATTTAATTTTCTCCTTGCCTCTTCTCTATCTATCCGTCTACAAATGTTCATGTTATGCCCTGCATATCTAGTCCCATCATTTTCATTTCCATGAAAATCCGGGTCCCCCTTTTGTCTTTTTTTGTTAGTTTTCCCTTTGATTTTTCTGCTTTTGTTTTGGTCACCTCGGAAGTTCAGGTTCCCAGGGTGGACTTGTGCTTGTTTTCATTTCTTTGTTCGGGAGTCCGGGTCTCCGGGTTCTTGAGTTTGTTTCTATTTTTTATTTTTTTTGTCGCTTCAAAATCTTGGGTCTCTGGAGTCCCGAAGCGTTTGTTGTTTGTGTAGCCCCGTATGTTCGGATTTCTGAACTCCCAGGTTTTTTTCTCATCTGTTCTTTGGAAACCCGGGTCCCTGGGGTTCCGAGCTTGTTGCCTATGTTGCACTTCGGAAAATCGGGTTCCCAGGTTCTTGAAGTTGCATTTAATATGGTGTTAGATTGGAATATAAATAGAATTGGAGGTCATTTTGGATCTCCTTTCTGCACTCACTCTTGCGAATCTAAAGTTATGCCCTCGTGATTTCGAACTCCCGTGCGCTCGATCTGACACCTTCTTCGCTTTTTGTGTCAGGTAGGTTCTCTTCCCATGTCCTTCGAGCATATTTTTGTGCATTTTAGGTTATATTTGTTTGGTTTAGTTTCGTTTTCTTAGTTTTTGCTTGTGTTGTGTATTTTTCTTGTATTTTTTTGTTTTGCCCTAACCTCGGAAACTCGGGTTCCCGAGATTCTAGGTTAAGGGTTTTTTCCTGTTGTCTTATCATTTCGGAAATTTGGGTTCCTGAGTTCCTGAAATGAAATTCTTTTCCTTGGTTGTTTGCTTTTTTCCCTACTTCAGAAACTTGAGTTCCCGAGTTACCGAAATAGGGGTCATAGGTTTGTTTTCCACCACTTCAGAAACTTGGGTTCCCAAGTTCCCAAAATCATGGTTTTAGTGTTTTGGGTCTTTGTTTAAAACTAATATAGAAACCTGGGTTCTCGAGTTCCCAAATTAGTTTTTCATTGGCATGTCTGTTCAATTCGGAACCCTGTAGTCCCAAGATCTTGAACCCTCTTTTCTGCTTTTTCTTTGTATTTTGTCGAGACTTCGGTTCTCCGAAGTTACGCGTTGCATGTTAGAGACCCACACCGGAAATTCAGAACCTCTAAGTCTTGGGTTTGGTCCCTTTTTGTGTTGTTTCACCACTTTAGAAACCTGGGATCCTGAGTTCTCGAAGTGGTTCCTTTTTGAGTTGTTGGTGAGTTCGGTATTTTGGGTTCCCGGGATTCTGAATTCGCCAGTTTCATTAGCTGTCAAAACTCGGGACCTCGGATTCCCGAACTCCCAGGTTTTCTTTGTATTCTTTTGTTTTCTTTCCTCGGGACCTCGAAATCCAAGAGTCCTAGAGTGAGTTGTTTTTGTAGTGATGTTTCTTTGAGTAGTGTTTGATGCTTGTTTGGTAGGTTTTGCAGGTTTAGTTGTGTTAATGGAATCTTCTCGAAAGGCGAAAGATCTCGAGAAGCTCCCAATCATAATGAAATACCAATATCAAGGGTGAACATATGCCTCCAAGCTGGAAGATGCAGTTCAATGGGTAACAAACACAGAGATCAGACATATTGAGCTCGAAGATATCGAAAAGCAATTGGAGAAACCTGGACTGAGTGCAAAATACAGGCGGATTAAAAGATCGGGTTTGGTAGAGGTGATTGTCTTCCCATAGTTGGTGTAGACGCTAAAGTTTATAATGCAAATTGCACAATTATATAATCCTGACACAAGGCAATGTGTCGACACTGACAAAAAAGTGGTGATTGATTTGTCTCCTGATATGTTGGCCCTAGTTTTCTAGATTCCTAGGAGGAAGGAGGTACTAGTTGAGGGAGAGGAAGATGGAGAAAGAGAATGAATGAGGAATGGCTCGAGGAAGAAAGGGTCCTCAAAATGGAGAAAGCAATGAGAGATTGCTCAGAAAATTGGGAAGTAGGGATCAAAGACTTCACCAACCAATGCAAAAACTTGAATAAAATATTGGCCTTGGGCGAAGAAGTGATTAAAAATGAAGATTTTCTAGGAGGAGATGATTTTGATAGTTTGCAATCTTATATCTTTGCAATAGAATTTAAGATAGAATTTCTTGAGCAGAGTAGGTCGAGGATTTTGGAGCCACATGCTCCTCTTTTGAAGTCAATTGGTAAATATGAGAATTTTGTAATGAAGTTGTTAGGGGCATATGGTCACAACATTTTGAGAGATGGTTGCCTGAAGGAAAGTGTAGTGATAGATCAATGGGATCGGTATGCGGCTCATCACTTTGCACCTACGATGGAGTTTAGTACAGAGTTAATGGATAGGTACTCATTTTTGACTTCTTAGTGTATACATGCAGAGGGAGTAATTGATAAATTGGTTAACAAATGGGAGCAAGCAAAGCAAGTTTTGAAGAAGTCTGAGTTTTAGATTTTGTATGTTGTTGATCCTCCTGAAGATACAGTTGCATGTTTTATTAGTAACTATAAGAGCTATAAAAGGAGTAAAGGATGAACATATAGTTGCCACACATGCAATTTTGACTGTTTTTGAAGATATTTTTGGTTACCACAAAGGTTGAGAGTTCAACTATTGCTCAACACCAACTTCAGTTTTTGGGCAAATTATGCATGCTTGTAATGGCCAATTTTGGGAACACATGTTTCGTAGTTATAGTTAATTGGTAGTTTCAATAGAGTTTAAGGCAAAGAATTGCATGTAAATTGTAGCACCTTGTTTTTATAGCATTTAGTTTAGATAGCTTTAATTCCTAGAATTTAGCACTTGAAACTCTATAAATTAGAAATTTTGATTCATTGTAAGGGTCCACGAATTGATGATTTGAGGTCCAATTTAGAGATTCTTTTTAGAGATTTTATGGATATTTTTATGAGTTTATAAGATTTTGTGATACTATTTGAAGTTATATACAAAAATCAGCTTGTGGATTGCCTAATCTACTTGTGTGTTCTATATGGTTATGTTCTTCGTTATCTGGTAACTTCTATTATTTGAATCAGCAACTAGTTCTTTTGGATACTTTGTTATTTTATGAATCATATTGCACATGTAAATGGTATATGAGGATTAAATTGATAGGGTGATGATTGGCTTGATGATATTCATTTCCGTGGGTATGTAAAGTTGTCTAACTTTATATATTTTCTGGAGTTCGTCATTTGAATGTTGATTTAGTAATATTGATAATATTGGGTTATGTAATTCTAACTGTGTGGATCATTCGGTTCTTATTGTGTTGATTTCATTTTTTATTTCCTTGTTCCCCTTATCTACTTTTGTTGTTTATTTTTTAGAGAATCTAAATCAGAAAATACAAAAAAAGTAGGTAATTCGAAGTTGTTCCAACCAGCAGGCCCCTTGATAGGTACAATCGCATCAACTATTGAGTTGCCCATCACCGTTGAGACCTGACTATAGAGAACTTGGAGTAACTAGCTTCCCAAAACTTACTATTTTTCAGGAGAGGTGGTGAGTGTTCACATAAACCACCTGACCGTTGGTGAGTGTGTTAAAAAACCTGTCAATAGAAATTGGCGCTAGAAGGAGGGCCCAAGAACAATTCCTCCTAACTTTAAGTTGCACGGTCACACTATGACCTAACATGGTACTCCCAAGAGATGGAATTTTACCATTCACACAACGCAATCTCAACTATGAACAAGACGAAATCATTCATCAACTATACTCTCTTTCTTGGGGCAGTAGAAGGAATCATATTGATTGGTTACAAACATAACAAGTCGTTGACAATGAAAGGCAGAAGGGTATACATATAGAAATGGAGGCACAAAGGCAACTCCTCGCTCAAAGAAACCCCCAACTACCTCCTCCACAACCAAGAAATTGAGATACTAAAGCTGGAGCATATATCATCTTTCTCTCCGGAGAGGTTTCATAAAGTTCTTAGGAATAACTCTTCTCCATCAGACTTAGTAGAGCTAGGACCTGCAACTAGGAAGAAGATAAATAAAGCTAAAGGACAACCTTCAATAGACTCACCAGTGCAATCATCCAAACCCAATGTAGGAGATCAGCTAATCCCTAGTCCTCAACTCGTCGCTGCACCTTTTGTAACTCAACATCCACCATCACCACCAACAATGGCCTAATTCAACCAAGATCATACACCATTGAGAAATATACCTGGAGGGACACATGAGCTAGCTAGGAATCCATACAAATTTTGTAGTAAGTTCTACTTTGGGGGACCTAGGACCGCAGAGGAGCATATTGAAGCATTCAAGGATGCAGTGGTTTGTAACAATTGCCTATTTTCGCTACAAGCTCAATATGCCTCAGAAGGAGAAACAAGTGCTAAGTATGAAAATAATACATGTTTTTGTCTAACTTGTTTGCTTCATGTGTAGATACAGGAAAGGTAAAATATAGCATGTGGGTTAAAATGTGCCTCCCACGAAGGTTGAGTCTAGCATGCTGATGGAGATGAATGTTACAAAGATAGATAGATCACATAAATGTTCATGCTCCATTGCAAAATTTATTTTTGAATTTGGAGAGGCTCAGAAACCTTCAGGTAAAAGCAAACTGCAGGGGTCGCGTGACAGAGGAAAGGCCCAAGAAGGACAATTTATCCCACATTGGCTGTGCGGAGGAAATTTATCGCATTTATATGCAAGGCTGCATATATCCTTAGTGTCAAAGCTTATGGGCTTTTGACAAGGAACAGTTCGGTGTTGGTGGGCCTCTCGCGTGTGCATGCATCTCAAAGTGGCCAAATTTTGCACTGAAAGGGCAAATTAATAGGTGAGAAGGTTGCAAAGAATCTGACGACCATCGCTATACCACTATGCAAAAGTGCTCGACTGTTAATCACCGTGACTTAGCGACTAGTGAGGTGGCATCCAGGTGGAAGTTGAAGTGGCGCCTGGGTGGATCATGTAGAAAAATAGAGGCGTGCCACGTGGTGACACCGTGGCATAAGAGAGAGCCGCTTAGAAAGGCTAAAGACCGAGCAGATTTAGATAGATCAATGGTGATCAAAAAAGATATGACGACTGTCGCTATGTTGTGATGGGAAGATAATTTCCAAATACTCCCCACGAATTGACGACAAAGCATGTGCCGAAAAGGGAAAGTTAAAGCTTGAGCAGATCGCTGAGATCAACGACAGATCAAGGAAGATCAGACGGTGGAGTGACATTCCGGGGCTATCCATGACTGTCATTGTACCGTGGTTGTGAAGTGTCTGAAAAGAATACCCTCGTGACAGGTGGCATGTCATCAAGGTGAATGTCGAACAAACCTTGGCTGTGATAGGTCTCTAAATGGTTTCACCAAATGCATCGGTTTCATCGAAATAATAGGTATCGATGAAACTGCAGTTTCGATGAGACATAAAAATTATTTGCCGAGGGAGGTAGTTTGGCCGAAAGACTGATGCCGAACAAACCAAAGTAAAACGGTGGGCCCGGTGGTACTGAGGTGGCGGATGAGGCTATGCTTAGGTGGCAAACTGGGGATTGACATGTGGCATGGATGGTTAGAGAGACTAAAGACTCAGTAGATCAGGAAAGATCAACGGTAGTTCGAAAGATCTAACAACCATCACTATACCGGTATACAAAGAAGCTCGCCAGTTATCATAGCGACTTGGTGACAAAGAACATGTGGAAAAGGTGAGTGACTAAGAGGTTAAAGATCAAGCAGTTTGAGGACAAATCAACGACCGTCGCTATACCGCATGATGAAAATGCTCACTGGTTATCTCATGCGACTTAGCGACCGATGAGGTGGAAGTTGAGGTGGTCGTCCAGGTGGGCTCAGAACGAATGAGGATGCACCACGTGGTAGAGAGAAGATGAAGAACCAAGTCAGAACAAGTCAAGATGGCAGACAAAGTGGACCCACGAGCAAATCAGAGGCTGACATGTGGCAAAAGTCTACAGACGAGCAGATGTCTATATTTTTTAAATCAACTTTGAACTTGAACTTTGAACCGGTTCAAACTGGTTCAATGGTTCAAAGTTCATTATCGTCGCTCGTTCCCGTGGGCCTAGGATGAAGAGAGCAATAGGAGAGATAAAAGCAAAAAGCAGAGTGGTTAAAAGTCGAACAGGTTCCTGAAGATCCAAGGGTTGTCGCTATACCGCAATGAAAAGGTGCATAAAGGTTAATCCTTGCGACATAGCGATAAGCCGTCAGCAGTCCCGATGGTTTTTATTATGTGATGACAGTTAATGCAGGCAGCTAAATCAAATAGTCAGGTAACCGATAGCATCCAGGTGAACTCAGCGTGAAATGACATGAAGTTGTGTTCAGTTTGGCTACTCTTTTTTGTAGTTTTGGAAGAGTTTCTCTCTCAGTTAAGCCCCTTGATTTTGAGGAAAAGCTTAGAATTGATGACAACTGATCTATCTTGGAGACAAAAATTTAATTTTTTGAATTTTTTGCAAGCTTTGGTATAAGTGTTTGTTTTTCACTCTTTTGTAAGGGGTTCGGGAGTTTTTGAGATTGTGTAGCAGAAGATACACAGGCTCCTGTAACTCATTTTTAGGAGTTTTTGCAGATTTGTAATGTAGAAAGTTCCTTGTTTTCAATAAAGAAGCTAAGTTCCTCCTTAAATTCTTTGGTCTAAGTGTTATGATTGTACGCATTTTGATTAAAATTCTGTGATTCTTTTGTAGAATCTTTCATTTTATCTTAGTTTCTTCAGTTGCTTAGGGCTGAGGTACATGTTATAGTGCAGGTCTCTGATTGTGTATGTGATTATGTTGCATCAAATTTGTGAGAACATTATTATTCTCCTTTCTGTGAACATCAGTAAGCTAGCCTTTCAAGAGAATCATTTATGCAAACATGTATGTTTGAGTTGTGAGTTTAAGCAGTTTCATTAGTTGGTTATCTTGTGGATTTGTATGCAGTTTGCAGGTCTTTTATCATTGGTGGATCACCTAGCAGTAGTTAATTTTCAGTTTTATGCATATCCTTCTTCCCTTTTCTCAAAAATTCATTTAAGTTCTTTAGGTGATCAAATAGGAAGCCGACCTATAATCCAGAGGTCTGCTCTCATAATAGGATACCCACAACCTGAGAGTAGTCCAATGTGTCACTAGATTGCAAGAATTTCAAGCTTGCATCGGGTGCAAATCCATGTGACAACAGTATCAACATTCAATACCAGGACGTGGTATGTAGACTTTTCCCATATTTACTTGGGGAGAACGAGTATAATTGGTATCTAACTCTACTAGAAAATTCCATTCATGGTTGGGATGTTTTAGAGAAATCTTTTATCAATCAATTTTGGGTGTATGTTGATCCTGGAACATTGAACCATCAGTTTGCCTCCTTTAAGAAGTCACCTAACGAACCTTTGATAACTTTCAATATCAACTTCCAAAGGGCATACAAGAGATTACAGGCTCCTTACCAAGTAGCACCGAATGTAGCAATTGATTCGTATTTTAGAGCCATTGAACCATGGAGTGTGATGTTTATCAAGAAGACTGTGCCTGAAGATCAAAGGGATACCTTGGCAAAAGTTTATGCATGGAAATCAACATGAATCAAGAACTAAATCATACACATTGGGAGATTGGATACAACTTGCCCATAGGAGTGAACCAAGGAAACTACAACCAACTCCCCAGGGTATCGTCACCCTTACCAATAGGAGCCCTAACGATGAACACGGTGCCACTTTATGCACCTCAACCTCAAGTTAGTCAACAATTTGTTGCACAAGCTTTACAATGGCAGAACAATGCCAATGTTACCCCTGTCCAACATAGTATGTTGATAAGTACATGGGACATGAAACAATATGGTAACTTACACACAACAAACCAAGCCCTAGCTTCAATGCTTGAGAGTCAAGGGTCGCACATATCCGCTATAGTGGAAGCTTTAAAGAAGATGATTTCCCAAGTTACGTCAGATCTTAGTCAACTAAAGATGAATCCTCCAGGAGGGTACAACCAATCCCAATCATATAATAACTAGCGTAGTTCTAATAATCAAAATCAAAATCAAAATCAAAGATATAACTGCAAGTCATAAATAGACAATGGAACACGGGTCCAAACAACTGTGGGGTAAACCATGATCATCTTGACGCAAGAGACAACCATAACAATACCCAAAGTGTTAACCTGGCGGATATGAATTTACTAACTAATTGGTGTAGGTTGCATGATACAACATCACATTCGGAAGTCAATTGCGCACCGTTCAAAAAAATGGTTAGGATTGCTCAAGCTGACTCTCAATCGAAGGTGTGCTCTAATAAGGAACCAAAAAAGGTTAATACAACAATGTTGGTTGACACATTCCTCTAAAAAGAATTGCAAGTAGAAGCTGAAGGTGAACCATGTGTTTATGATGCACAAGCCTTCCAAACTAGAAACAATTACAACCTCAGAAGTCAAGGCAAGATACCATTGATAGAACCACCTCCCCCAAAAGGGAGATTTGTACCTCTTGATGCAAACACGAGCAAAAATCCTCCCCCTCCTCAATATTTTCAAGGAACACATTGTAGACAAGGACAAGGCCAACAATATGTTGTAAAAGGATCTTTTAATGTTACCAAGGAGACGGAGAGGACTGCAACAACTATGCCATTAATGAAAGTGTTGAGTTATTGTCCTGAATAGAGGAAGGCTCTTCCCAAAAAAATAGAACACTTGGAATCTCATAGCACTGAGGTTAAGATGGTTGACTTAAATAAGGTCAATGCTAATATCAACAATGATGCCATCAAGAACCCTCCATTCCTACTTGGCCTAAAGATATGTGGAAAGAATTTACACAACTGTTTGGTAGATTCAGGCACTTCTGGGAATGTAATGCCTTATTCTATATGTCAGAAGCTTGGTCTCAACCCGGTGCGTGCAAACAACAAGGTGGTACAATTAGACAAGACTGAAGTTAATGTGATTGGTGAGTTGAAAGATGTGTATATTCAGTTGGGTGCTGATCTGCGCATATCCCGTTCCATTGACATCTAAGTAGTTGATATTCCAGAAGTATATGGAATGCTTCTCAGTAGAGATTGGTCGAAGACTTTGGGAGGTTACTTTTCAACTTGTTTTACATACTTATGGATCCCATGGAAGGGCGTAAGTAACCAAATACGAATTGACAGTGAACCCAAGTTAAAGAAATTGGTTACGGATTATGGGGCTCCCAATGAGGTAGCATATGCTGAAGTAAGTCTAGGAGTTTGTGAATGAAATTATCACCTTCTCTACACCTTGAATTCCCCAATCCCATCAGGTTAATGCGGCATAACATAGGGGGAGGATTAAGGATTTCATTACAAGAATGAAGCAAGGGATGTTCTTGTTAGGAGATGATATTTGAGTATAGGATTTATTGCTCCCGCAATGGTGTAGTATACATCACCGGGAACACTCAGAGATATCCTGCATCCCTTGTCAAAATGAATTTATGAAGTTGACAAGTCTAGTCCCTTGTGAAGATACTGATTGTGATGCCATAGTCGAAGAAATTGAAAAGCCAAATTATGAGAGAGTAATTCTTCAAAGGGAGAAAATTACAATAGAAGCTTCCCAGCCAGGGTACTGCAAGAAGGAGGTCCTTCTAATCGAGATAGGAAAGCAGGAGAATGAGGAGACTCAACCTCCCATGGATCTTCAAGGAGAGAAATTCACTTCGGCTACGGTTGAAGTACCCTTGGAGCATGTAAATGAACAACCTTAGATACTGGAAGATATCAAGCTCGAGGAGAAACAACCACTTTCGGAAAGTGATCTTCAACCGTTGATTATTGAACCCAAGCTAAAAAATATAAAGAAATTAAAGGATGAAATTTGGTTTCTAAAGTTTGATGGATCCAAATCCAAATAAGGTGGTGGAAAAGGAGTTGAGTTGACCAGTCCCAAATGGAAGACCTTTCTAGCCTCCTATCGACTCCAATTCCCTTGCACCAACAATATTACTGGATATCAAACCTGAGTTAGGGGAAAACTCTTTGCCCATAAAAGGGAGCTAAATGCTTAAGAGTGCAAGGACATTCCAAATTGGTGATTAAGCAAATAAGAAGTCAGTATGCATGTCATGACAAAAGGCTAGCAACATATAGAAACCGGGTATGGGGGTTGATTGAAGAATTTGATGCTTTTGATATCTAGTTAGTGCCCAGGAAAGGAAATGGAATATCAGATGCATTGGTTGTAGCCATGAGTACATTGGAACCAGTGAGTCAATCTCCTTTGAAAATATTTTCGGTAGAGTTTGTCTCCACACCTACTGTACCTGGCAATATCAAGCATTTCCAAATTTTTGAAGATGATAGACACACCCTAGCTTTCCTATCTAATTATGATTCTTTTGAGGAACAAATTATTGATGAAGATGATACGTCGGATATTACTGATGAAGATTGTGATGAAGAAATCATCAATCTGCCTACAAATGTAATTCCCAAAGGAATGGTCACTTTAGAGAGGCTTTTTGACTCTGACCCTAGGGTAAAAGAAAGACTGACCACAGATTTAGATGCCGGAAATTATGAGTCACACAATATTGGTCAAGAAGATCAAGAGAAGATAGTTTATATTGGGAAGATTTGCACTCCCATCGAGAGGGAGTAAATTATACAAATCTTAAAGGAATACATTGATGTTATAGCATGGGGATATGTGTTGGCATTTTTGATGATTATGTTGTGATTGTCATTGATGGACACACACTTGCTATGAGATCACTTTTTTGAATGTATGAGTTATGCTCAATCGGTATTTGTTCCAAACCGGTATTATGTTGTAAGTCTTTAGACTACCGGTGTTATGCAGAAAGTGTTTACCGATCTCAAGCGGTATGAAGACCCAAGCGGCATGAAGAGCTCAAGCAGTTCGAGGATCTCAAGCGGAGCGGTGCAAAGGAACTAAAAGTGACGCTTATTATTTTCCCAGTCTTCATTTTTGTCAATTGGTAATCTGTTTAATACTTGAACCGGTATTACTCTGAGTTACCAACCGGTAATTGGTAAAGTTGTATAAATTGGTAATACTCTGTGATGAGTTACCAACCGGTATTTTTGTGATGAGTTACCATCCACCGACACTTTGACGGTGATTTTGTGCTGTGTTACCAAATGTGTCTAGATGCAATGAACCTAGGAACTTGCAATGTAATCCTATTGGACCGACATGAAATCAGATTCCTTTTAAGGACATCATGTCTAGGGTTTTAGGTGTGGTTAGGGTTTTTGGTGGTTGATGAGTTTTCAATGTGCGATCTTAGGAGAGAAGATCAAGTCTGTGTGCTGTAATAGAGTGTGGAGTTTCTGAAGACTAAAGTAGTGCTGAAATGCATTAACAATGATCTATCAAGGATCTAACCAAGCATACTGTGCTAGTATTTAGATCACTCACTTGTTGATCACTCACATCTTTGACAAGGCTGAAACCCTTAACCAGGTAGGCTTGGCAAAGCCTGTGTAAACCCTCTAACAAGGTGATTCACAACTGTGGATCTGAAATCCTCTCACAAGGTAGTCTTTAATAGGACTTATCTCCTAACAGAGATTGAGATTCCTAACGGGATCTGTTCTGGTAAAGAACATTGTATGACCTTAACCAGTCTGGTTACTATTCTGCAGATAGTTACTTGTGAGTTTCATCTCACCGTGGTTTTTCCCATTTGGGTTTCCACGTCAAAATCTCTTGTGTTATGGTGATTGTGCTTCTGTGGGTGAATGCCTTATTTTCTGTTTGGTTTGCATTTGTGTTAACCGGTTTGTTAGTAAAACTGTTATATCGGTTTACTGCTAAACTGCCGAAGTGTTTGAGTTCAGTATTTATTGGTATACTAATTCACCCCCCCTCTTAGTATTCATCGGGATATGAAGACCTGAAAAATATTTGATACATCTATTATCACACTTGTTATACCTTTAAAACCCAA
Organism: Cryptomeria japonica; assembly: GCF_030272615.1. Classification (NCBI taxonomy): domain Eukaryota; kingdom Viridiplantae; phylum Streptophyta; class Pinopsida; order Cupressales; family Cupressaceae; genus Cryptomeria; species Cryptomeria japonica. Next base: position 10,796,461 of record NC_081413.1, on the reverse strand, counting down.
TACGAAGCCATTCAGACAAAAACAGTGACTGACCAATTCATTAATAGAGCCCTTGATTTTTCAAGAAGTTCAAACTGCTAGGATTATTTTCCCCGTATGCCACTCCAATTAGGTTTGTAATCTGGTACCAGTAAGGAAAAAGAATGGAGAGATTAGACTTTGTGTTGATTTCTGTAACCTCAATAAAGAATTAGAGAAAGATAATTATTTGCTCCCTTCCCTGGATGAGGTATTACAAATTGTTAATGGCTCATAGATGATGTCATTCCTTGATGGTTATTTTGGATATAACCAAGTGTTGGTGAACCATGAAGAATGCATGAAGATATCATTCACTGCAAAGTGGGGGACTTATGCATACCGCAGGATGCCATTTGGGTTGATTAATGTCGGGGCAACATTTCAGAGAGCAATGGACACAGCCTTCAAGGACTTGATTGGTAAATGCATTATCATATATATAGATGACCTTACCATATTCTCTAAAGTCGGGGGAGATCATCCGGACCATCTCCACAAAGTTATAGAAAGATGTTGAAAGTATGAGATATCTCTTAATCCCAAAAAGTGTGTGTTTGGGTTTGCTGAAGGGAAGCTCCTTGGTCATATAATCTGCGAAAGAGGAATATCCATCAACCCAGATTGAGTGGAAGCATTGTTGAAATTGCAGATTCCTGGGAGTAAAAAAGAAATGAGGTCTTTCTTTGAGAAGAACAATTTTGTGAGGAAATTCATCACATGATTTGCAGAAATAGTCAAGCCACTAAACGAAATGGTGAAGAAGGATGCTAAGATTGAGTGGAATGCTGAAGAAAAAGAGGCATTTTCTCATATCAAGAAGTCCATTGTTGAAGTTCTCGTATTGACTAGTCCTGATTATACTCTCCCATTTTACATATACTCTTTTGGCTCATTGCATTCTGGTGTTGTTGTTTTGACGCAAAGGCAAGCGGGGGATGAAAAACCAATCACATTCATGGGCTTCCCTTTTAAGAATGCTAAGGTACAATATTCTACTCTCGAGAAGCAAGCTTTCACTTTGGTAAGAGCAGTTAAGAAGTTTAGACATTATATCTTGAGGAGCAAAATATACGTGATTGTACCTAACCAAGCAGTTAAGTCTTTGCTCATGCAATCAGAGCTAGGGGAACACAGAGGAAAATGGATGGTCATTCTACAAGAATTTGATCTAGAAATGCATCCAATGAGGTTAGTTAGAGGCCAAGTTTTGTCGCAAGCTATGGCAACTGATATCCCTCATATCCAGTGCCAGCAATATACATTGCAATCATTCAATCAGGACCCATGGTACATTGATTTGGTTTTTATCTTGTTGAATAACATGTGTCCCGAGGGGTTGACTGCTACACAAAGACAAGCTTTAAGACTCAAAATTTTTAATTACATGATCAAAGAATCCACACTATACATAAATAATGATGAAGGCATCTACCTTAGGTGTCTTGATCAACAAGAAGCTCATAAGATGATAGAGGAATTTCATGGGAAATATGGTACAAGCCATGGGTCGACAGATGCTACAACACATCAGATATTGAAAGCAGGTTACTATTGGCCTATTATTTTTAAAGATACCCATGAACGCATTAGACATTATCATACCCGTCAAATTGCAGCTACCAGAGAAAGGAATCCTGCCATGCCTCTTCAACCAGTGTTCGAGGTAAGACCGTTTTCTCAATGGGAATTAGATTTTGTCGGTGTTATTAATCCTAACTCATCTGCAGGACATAAGTTCATTCTTACTGCAATTAACTATTGCACCTGATGGATGGAGGCCATAGCATGCATGAATTCCACTGCAAAAGTTGTTCTCAAATTCATTGATGAGTATATCGTCACCAGGTTTGGTATGCCATTTGCTATGGTATGTGACAATGGCCCCACTTTTACTCTAGCACAATTAATACAATGGTCATATGAGTACAAGGTAATCTTGAAATTTCCATCTAATTACTATCCACAAGGTAATGGAGTAGCTGAATCCACAAATAAAAATATTTTAGATGTTATTAAGAAGCTACTTGAGAAGAACCCTAGGGATTGGCACAATCAATTGAGGTATGCCCTATAGACTGATCGCACCAGAGTTAAAGCTACCTGTAGCGTCCTAAAATTGCGACACTTGCAATTTTGACTGCATTTGGGTCTTCACGATGGCGATGCAACACGGAACCTGAATGGAGACCCCGAAACTTGTTCATGACACCAAAAACTGCATTTCTCAGCACCCTGGCCTGATCCTCCTTGCACCCTGCTGTCCTGGGAGGTGGGACCATGGCGCCCAGTGCCCTGGTCCTTCAGGACTAGGGCGCCCAGCACCCTGGTCCCCCAGGACCATGGCGCCCAGTGCCCTGGTCCTTGGCCCTATTTTGGGCCTGGTCTCTTATGGGGCTTCGGGTCTTTAAGTTTGCAAATTGGAAAATAACATTTCCTGGTTGGCCTAAGGTCGGGAAAATCAGTCTATCAGCCCTAATTGACAAGTATATAAACTACATTTCCTCTCCCATTTTGGGGAGACGAAAAAAAGGCGGAAAGCGATATTCAAACATTCAAACATTCAAGCATTCAAGCATTCCTTCAAGCAATTGATCATTCTAAGTCTCCATTCAAGGCTAAGTGTTGCATTCAAGACAAGGATTCAACCATTGAAGAGGAGATCACATACAACACATTACATGCTACATACATTACACCTTCGCATGTAAGAATACAAACATTCTTACAACAAGGTATCAGTACTTGTTTACATTACAAACATTTACATTTACAGCATTCTCATTTCTTGGTTAATTCCAAAACCGGGGTTTGACCTAAGGGAAAACCCCTCATCCCTAACCCCCCAATCATCCTCTCTTTTCTGTGTGTAGGTTGTAGGTACGCGACTGTAATTGAAGATTTGGAATCCTTGTGCAGAGACGAACAGATGCACCTTCGTTTCGCGGATTTTTCGGAGGACCGTGTGCACGCCGGGCGCCATCGTCCCTTCAACTTTCGCTCAAATTTGCAGAACAACACCGTCTCGACATTTTACTGCTAATTCCAGGTCCGCAGCTTCATCCCATATCCCTATCTCTGTTTATAAGCGAATCTTTCCTATTTTACATGCATTCTTAGTTCAATCTTTCTATCTACATTTCTTTACAAAAAAGGGTATCCTTGATGTCTTAACCCTTGAAACTCATATAGAATCCAATCTTGCATTGCGTGGGATTGGATCTTGTGGTTTTCAACCCCTCTTTTGAATGTAAAGTCTCTCCTAAGTGAAAACCATCAACCCTAGTGACCTCCCTTCTCTCTCCTCAGAGTTGGGGAGGGGAGAACGACTAGGGTTCGATTTTTCCACTTTACACTACCCTAGGGACTTCTCCATACTATCTTGTTTATGGGCAAAACCCTATTTTCCTGGTTAATTTATAGATACCTGTCCTCCAACTAATGAAAGAACTTGAAATTGAGGACCAGGTAGAAGTTCGCCTCTTGAATTTATTGAAACTTGATGAGAGAAGGATAAATACCTTGCAACACTTCGCTAAGCATCAAATAGTTGTTAAGCGATGGTTTGATAAAAGAGCTAAGGTGAAAGCCTTTTGGAGCTCTGACTTAGTTCTGTTTTGGGACAAGGCCAAGGAAAAGAAGGGTGATCATCATAAGTTTGAGATGTTATGGTTAGGTCCTTATCAGATTGCTGAAATTTTAGGAGAGAACACTTTTAGGTTGAGCTCCTTGACTAGAGAACTTGTACCATTTCCCGTCAATGGTCAGTTTCTCAAACATTACTTTGATTAATCCTCAGTGGAGCTAGATCTTTTGTACTATAGTAGTTTAGTCATTTTATTTTGGTTTGTTGTTTTCTTGGGTTTTCTTATTGGTTGTTCAGTTTTGTTTTGGTTGCTTGTTTGTTTACCTTTTGGTTTCTTTGGTTTGTTGTTTCATTTTGTGCATTTTGTTTCGTTGTGTCGAGGCACTTGTTTATTTTCAAAGATTCTAAGGAAAAGATGTTCTTTGTGTAACAAATTGGGAAAATATTAAGAGACTTTGACTCTTTGCTCTTTACAACTTCATTATTGTTTGGTTAATCTTGAAATCTTTGTCTACATTCGTCCAAGGTGATATATAATGGTTTAATTATGATTTGAGTTCTTGGCTCTCAATTGGAAAAAAGCTAACCTGATTACTTAGCACCACCATCACACTAAGTCACATCAGAAAATTTTGTAAGATATCAGATGAACTTGTTTCCAAGTGAAAAATCAGAAGTCGGGATGTTTAACGTTGTCCACTATGGTTTCCAACCCAGTAATCGGACTTCAATGTTTGCAAGTTGCTTAAAGGTTACAAAGAAATAATCATTCTATATTCTATGATGTGAAAAATGATCTAAAAAAAAAGAAAGAAAGAAAAAAAGAAATAACTCACTTGCAGCAACTAAATTTGGGTGTTTCAAGTAATCTCCACCGGGGCTATGGATGTCTGGATGGCAGTGGAGCACAACTTGATGGGAGCCAGAGGCATCTCTGTTGGGGCTATAGATGCCTGGCTGGTAGCAAAGCTATGCCCAGGATGACCTTGCATGAAACATATTGATTGACTTCATCTACATAGCTTGGGCCTAATTTCCTTTATTTATCTTCACTATTGAGAATGATGGAGTAATGAATCATGCACACACACTTAAGAGTTGATCTTGTTTAGTTATAGATTCGGTTGTTTGTTCATCAATTCACTCATAGATAGTAGCCTTAGATGTCAGATAAACCAGAGATTTTGAAGTCCTAAAATGCCTAGAGTCATTTTCCCAGATAGTCGCCATTTTCTATGCCCAACATACCTAGTCCCATCATTTTCATTTCCATGAAAATACGGGTCCCCATTTTGTCTTTTTCTGTTAGTTTACCCTTTGTTTTTTTTGCTTTTGTTTTGGTCACCTTGGAAGTTCAAGTTCTCGGGGTGGGCTTGTGCTTGTTTTTGTTTCTTTGTTCAGGAGTTCAGGTCTTTGGGTTCCCGAGGTTGTTTCAATTTTGTTTGTTTTTTATCGCTTCAAAATTTTGAGTCTCCGGACTCTCGAAGCATTTGTTGTTTGTGTAGCCCCAAAAGTTCAGATTTCTGAACTCCCGAGTTGTTTTTCTGGTTTGTTCTTCAGAAATCCGGGTCCTCGGGGTTTAGAGCTTGTCTCCTGTGTTGCACTTTAGAAACTCGGGTTCTCGGGTTCCCAAAGTTGCATTTAATACGGTGTTGGATTGGCATATAAATAGAAATGGAGGTCATTTTGGAGCTCATTTCTGCACTCACTCTTGCGAATCCAGAGCTCTGAACTCGCGATTTTGAACTCCCACGTGCCCAATCCGACACCATCTTCGCTTTTCATGCCAGGTAGGTTCTCTTCCCACCTCCTTAGTGTGGATTTTTGTGCATTTTAGGTTAGATTTGTTTGGTTTAGTTTGTTTTCTTAGTTTTTGTTTGTGTTGTGTATTTCTTGTGTTTTTTCTGTTTTTCCCTAACCTCGGAAACTCGGGTTCCCGAGATTCCGGGTTAAGGGTTTTTTCCTGTTATCTTATCATTTCGGAAACCCGGGTTCTAGAGATTCTGGGTTAAGGGTTTTTTCCTGTTGTCTTATCATTTCGGAAACCCGGGTTCTCGAGTTACCGAAATAGGGGTCGTAGGTTTGTTTTCCACCACTTCAGAAACTCGGGTTCCCGAGTTCTAGAAATCATGGTGTAGACACCTAAAATTGTCATGTCTAATTAAATAAATACTTTTATTTATTTAATTATTTTAGCCTAATTCTTCTATTAATTAAATAAATCTTTATTTATTTAATTAATTCATTTATCCTCTTCTAGCCTTATTTCTCATTTAAATAAATACATTTATTTATTTAAATTGTCCCTTTTCCTAAATTAAATAAATATCTTATTTATTTAATTGATCCCTATTCCTCTATTAATTAAATGAATCTTTATTTATTTAATTAATTCATTAGCCTTTTCCACACATGACACATGTCATTCATCTCTTAATTCCTACACTACCTACCCCTTTCATTATTTTATTATTTTCTTTACCTACCCTCTAATCATAGCCGACCTCTTTTACACCTCTCAATCTTATCCTTCCTTTTCTTATAGTGTCTTCTATATAAGGAGATACTTTCTTCATTATCAACCCTCACCTATGCATTCTAATCAAGTCTTCTAGCATTCGAACTATCATATGCAATCAAGCCTACTTGCAACCACATTTCTGTTCTTTGTTGAGCTCTTGTGCACATATAAAATTTGAGAGCAAATATATCAAGCAAGATCAATGGAGATAGGAAGAATGGAGATCTAAACCCTATTGGACATGTGATGGTATAATCTTTGTGATTTCATTTGATTTTCATTGTCTTAGGTAATCTTCATATGTTATGGTGGATATTTGTTGTTGTTAGGCTAGGATTTTATGGTCATTAGGACTACTAGTGAGGAGAGAACGACCCAAGTGGTAGTGAGGAAAACCCACCTCTTTCGAACCACTATAAACAAATGTATTCATGGTGAAAGCCATGGATAACGTGTGCTGATTAATTCATACCGACACTATGTCTCCCCATAAACCCGTTTGATCAAATTTATTTGATCAGTTGTAGGGTGTAACCCCTACCGGCTGGGAGCCTTCTGTATTTACAGAGCTGAAAGTGCCGCATGTATGGCCACACGAGCGGATGCCATTACTAGCACCTTTTTGTTTTAGAAGCCAAAATCCTTCTAGTTGTTGGGGCAGGAGGTTGGACCTCTGGTAGCAGCCCACACACATACGGTTCTTAGTAGAGATACAAAGTTCGCCACAAGGAGTTTTCGTGGGGACTGATGCTTGGCTGCCCCGAGAAGTGAGTGCCGAGGGTGGAGCCAGTGGGGTCAAGCATCTAAGTATCCGCTCTGAATAGCGTAGCCTCGAGGGAAACTCCATGTGGGATCAACAACTATTGTCTTGGCCAGCCATAAGAATTGTGCTTGACTTGTTTTAAACATTCAAACATTCAAGACCAAACATCAAAACATTGTGTCTTTTGTGTCTTCAAGTGTATGCAAAACAATTTTACATCAAACAACACACTTTTCTTGGAGTCATTTTGAGTCTAAACACTTGCAAACATTGAGTCTTCATCAATATTGTGTCCTCTTGTCACGAAAAACAGTCAAACATTTAGATTTGGTCACAACAAGCAAACTTTACAGATTGAAAAAATTGCACTCAGTTGGCAGAAACATGTTTGTGTCTGACAAAATAGCGTATGTGAAGGGCAGAAACATGTCTGTGTCTTTTGAGCAACTTTGCATTTACAACATCTCAGAATCGCATCTGTGTCTGACAGAATATCGTCTGTTTCATTTAAGCGCATCTATGAAGTATACAGGCACGTCTGTGTTCAGGATTGAAAAATTTCATAATTCAGCAAACAAGAACAACCAGTTTCAGACTTATTGAGCTTCCTAGGTATCTCTCTGGGTTTTCATCTAGCATTCAACCTATATTTGGGTCTCATCAAGTCCATCATTGCTTTACACCTTACATTACATACACATTTATCTAAACTTGAGTCAAAAGGTCACTTGCTTGTCCTCATCTTACTTTGTCAACACACTACATACAACAACATTTTGCTAAGTGGTCCCTCATCAAGGTCTATCACCTTTGGGCCTCATTTGGTCTTACTTAGAGTCAAGGTCAACTTACCTCATCAAGAGAAACTATCATCTCTTTGGAAGCCACACATACTCTACTACATACATACTTGGTCTTACACTTTGGACATTGCAAGTAAACTTCAGATTCATTTACATTCCATCCAACTCTTGGTCTTCCATACTCTTTCCATTTTCATCTAGTCTTACACATCTTGGTCAATACCTAGTTCATGGTTGAAACCCGTTCCCAAAAATCTAGGAGAGAAACTAAAGAGGCTCAAGAGTTCGCAAACATGAGTGTCTATGAGTATGACAATGATGTCTTTTTCAATTCTGATCATAACACATTACCTGACATGGATGCCTATAGAAATATTCCAAATGTTGAAAATATGGACACTACAAACAACAATGACACACACAATGACAATATGGACAACTTTTCCGTACATTCAGCAGAAGTGGAAGACTCCATCATGGATCCCTGCTTCAATCGATTGGTTGAGGAAATAATGAGGAGAGATAGACAATACTTCTTACAAGTGATGGCACAAAGTGGAGCCAAGATTCGTCATGATTTTGACATATCTCAAATAATGGAAAATCAAACTTTGCAACAACCTCACCCCAACATGGATCAAAGGAGGCCTAATAGTGGAGGCAATAGAGGACCACATATGGTACCTGAATCACCATCATCTTTGTTTCAAAAACCAGAGGTCCCATACACACATGGTCAAGCATATGATACTCACCTTTGCAAACCATTATGGAAGTCTTATGCAGAAAAATATACTCAATCACATACCAATGCTAAGGACCAACCACCAAAGCAATTGGATATTCAAAGGCATGATCAAAATTTGGACCCAAGGAAACCCCGCATCAAATTTGGGGGCAACACACTAGAACAAACTCATGACATGCCTGTAGAGTATGGTATACATGGACAAAACAGATATTCTATTCCTCATCATGACTCTATACCAAGTGGTCCATATATGCAACATCATTATAGACCTCCTCCATATGAACATGTGTATGATCAATATCATCCATATATGCAACATGCTCCTCCTCCACACGATGGTTCAGGCATGGGGTATGGTCCAAGAAGTCGATCTCCACCAAAGAACAATTTGGAACAACAAATTAAGGATTTACAAAAGAAAATGGAGGACATAAATACACCGAAGCCAACTTACACAATGAGAGACATATGTCCTTATCTATTTGACAAGAGCATTCCAATGCCTCCATTTCCTACACATTTCTTGATGCCTAAATTTTATAAGTATAGAGGAAAAGGGGATCCTAAGGCACACATAAGACAATTTTTCATAGCTTGCATTGAAGTGGCAGTAGAAGAGACATATTTGATGAGATTATTCCCACAAAGCTTAAGTGATCAAGCTATGGAATGGTTCTCCCAACTTCCACCTGGAATTAAGTCATGAGGCGACTTAGCAGAGGCATTTATCCAACATTTATCATACAACATAGAGACAAATATATCAGTCACTACTTTGTGCAACACCAAGCAAAAGGATGGAGAGTCTTTTTCATCATTTTTACAAAGATGGAGGAATCTAGCCATTAGATGCTCTTGTGAAATTCCACATAAACAAATGGTAGAGATGTTCACCCAAAATGTTAACAAAGACATTGGTTATGAACTAAGAAAAGCTTGTTGGTCCACCTTCAAGGACGTCATTGAAAAAGGCTTGGCAACAGAAAAGGTCCTGATTGAACAAGGAGTCATTAAGATATTCAAGGAAAACAAAGATGACTATAAAGGAAAAGACAAGCCAAGATTTTGGAACAAAAACAAGAACACAGTCAATGATGGTGTTGTAGATGCCAATACGATAAGACCCAAAATCATTTTTTCAGGACCAAGCTCTACAAACAATCAAGTGAATACTCAAACAACTTCCAAATCACGAAGGAAGTACACTCCATTGGGAGAACCACTAGTGTCAGTTTTTAAAAAGCTAGTGGCAAACAAGGTAATAACAATTCCAGATTTTCCTCCATATGAGCCGAAGGTGAAACCAAATTGGTGGAATGATGATGAATATTGTGAATTTCATAAAAGCAAAGGACATAAAATAGGAAATTGTCATCGACTGAAGAACATCATACAAGATCTCATTGATAGAGGTGACATTGAGATTGAGGGACACTCATCCAATCAAGAACATGAGATGTTCGAGGAACCATTCCCAAAGCGTGACAAAGGAAAAGCTAAAGCCATAGATGACCATACCAACTATACCAGAGCATCTTATAACTTTTATTCAACTATCAATCACATTTTGATGGACAATTATGTCTCTACCATTATCATCAAGGACAAAACGCTTGAGAGTTCTATCTAGAGACCCAAGATTGTCCTAAAAGGAATTGCATCTTCTTCTGAACCCACTTTTGAATGTAATGTCACAACTCGTCGAGGTAAATTCACTTTGCAAGGTGCTCCAGCTAAAAACACAGCTTCCACATCAACTAAGGCTGAGTATGACCTTGTAGAACAGTTAGGGAAAACACCCGCACTCATCTCAATCCTTGAGCTCTTACGCATATCCCCCACACATAAAGCCATTCTTGACAAAATCTTGAGAGACACTACTATTCCTACTGATCTGAACGTGGACCAATTTCAAGCCATGGTGGGATACCTTTCCATCCCACACTCCCTTACATTTACAGAAGCTGATGACGCCTTCATAAGTCAGCCACATAATGCACCACTACACATTGAAGCCTTCATACATAAACATCAAATAAAACGAGTCCTGATAGATGGAGGAGTAGGTCTAAACATTTGTACATTGAGCACTATTAAACAATTGGGTTATTTAGACAAAGCTGTGAATTGTACAAACAAAATTACCATCAAAGCATATGATGACGAAGAGCGTTCATCTAAAGGCACAGTCACCTTGCCTCTCAAAGTTGGGCCAGTTACAAAAGATGTGGTTTGTCAAGTCCTAGACCTGGATCTCACATACAATATCTTACTAGGACGTCCTTGGATTCATGAAATGAGGGTAGTCCCATCTACATATCACCAATGCATCAAGTTTCCTCACAACAGAGTTGAAATAACAGTTAATGGTGATCCTAATCCATTCATATACTGCAATAACTTGAGACCAAAAACTAAGACGATCATTCTAAGCAATCGAGAAGCTGTTCCTTCTTCTACATACATTAATCCTAAATCATTAAAACATTCCACATCAAAACAAGGTGAGCTTAAAGGCAAATTCCATGACAAGGGCATGGGTGAATAGACTTTGAATTAGACCATGTACTTACAACAAGTCATGAATTCACCAAAAGAATATGGACGACCACATCCTTCTAAGCGGGTATCTATCATTACACTTAAATGGGATCCTACAATCTTCCAAAACTAGGGTGAAGTGGAAGAAGAGGACTTATACAAAATGCTTTACAAAGACCCTGAAAATGGTACACAAGATCACATTAGCATACCACGTGAGAAATATGGCAAAGGGTTCAAGATCCTACAAAAAATTGGGTATGATGGCAAAAGTCCTCTTGGCTTAAGAAAGGAAGGCATCATTGAACCTTTACAACCTGAATTGACGTTCAAAATGGAGCACTCGAAAGGACTTGGTTTTATGACTTCCAAGATCAACACTCAAAAGACAGGAGAAGCATTACAAATCAAAGCGGCCAAAATTCAACAAGATAATCGCTATTCCACAGACTCCAATGAGTGGGAATGGGACTCAGACAAATATTCCAGTGACTATGAGCTCGCTGAGACATTCAGATAACTAGGTGAACCCACAGAAGAAGAGGAATTTTATAGAAAATTCAAAGTTGGTCAAGAAACAACCCTGGATGATCCCATACAGTCCTTGCCTCTAGGTTCTAGGTCGAAATCACATAGAATGAGAACACCTGTCTTAGAATGCACTACTAGTAATGACAATTTGGATTCGTTCATGATCAAGACTGATGAGGAGAGTGCCAATGATGAACTCAATAACTACCTCAACATACCTGAATATAACTGCATCTTCACTCTTAACCTCGCTAACTTCGAAGACATCAAAGGCCTTCCCCTTGTTCACCACCAACTTATCGACTGGGACCATGAAGGACCTGCATAGTTTGACACATTCCAAAATGATGAAGCTTTTATTGACTATCTTGGCATACAAGATGATCTTCCCCCTGGGGACCATAAAGTGGGATACACTATAGAACTCAATAGCGTGGCATATTTTGGTGAGGGTGTCGGGCCTTCCAGTCGCAAAAATATAAAAATAAAAACAAATCAAGAGTCTTATGGCGAAAACCACATCGTGGCATTGTCTGACCCCAAAAAAGTAAAAAGAAAGGACGTATCTAAGGGAGAAAACATTTCTGAGGCACCCGAAGATGGAAGGCTCGACATTCTCCCAGCATCATATGAGGAAAATTCATCCATGTTGATAGAGGAGACTATCAAAACAAACATTGATACAAAAGAAGTTCCACACAACATATTTCTGGCTCAATCTTTGACAGAGGCAGAAAGGTCAAAGTTCATAAGTTTCTTCACAGAACGACAAATCAATTTTGCATGGTCATACGCTGATATGCCTGGATTGGATCCGGATTTAGTAATGCATCATTTGATAGTTAAACAGGGGGCAAAACCAGTGAAACAAAAATTAAGAAAGATGCATCCACAAGTGGCATTGTTAGTCAAAGCAAAGCTTGAGAAATTATTGGATGTCAGATTCATACGCCCAATTGATTATCCCGAATGGATCTCCAACTTAGTGCTTGTCAGTAAACTAGATTGTAGTATCAGAATATGTACAGATTTCAGAGACATCAACAAAGATTGTCCTAAGGATGACTTTCCATTACCAAATATTGACTTGATTGTCTATCTCACAGCAGGTCATGCAATGTTCTCTATGATGGATGGATTCTCTGGTTATAATCAAATAAAAATCGCATCCGAGGATCAGCACAAAATGACATTTACTTGTCCTTGGGGAACCTTCTTCTGGAATGTCATGCCCTTTGGGCTAAAAAATGCAGGCACTACATATCAAAAAGCCATGACTACTATCTTTCATGATCTCAAGCACGTGACTGTGGAAGATTATGTTGATGACCTCTTGGAAAAATCAATAGATAGAAATACACATTTGGACATACTTTCAGTCGTCTTTGATCGGTTGGAAAAGTATAAAGTAAGATTAAACCCCAAGAAATGTGTCTTTGGAGTAACCTCCGGGAAGCTCCTGGGATTCATTGTCTCAAAAAGAGGAATCAAAGCCGATCTAGAAAAAGTCAAGGCCATCTTAGAGATGCAACCACCAAGAAATATCAGTCAACTTCGATCTTTGCAAGGGAGACTCCAGGCCATATGAAGATTCATAGCACAACTTGTAGATAAATGTAATCCTTTTCAGCACTTGCTACATAAAAACATCAAATTCAAATGGGATGATAATTGTCAACAAGCTTTCCAGGCACTCAAAGATTATCTTCTGAATCCACCAGTATTGATGCCACTAGTTCCAGATCAACCTTTATTACTATACATATCAGCTACTTCAACAACACTAGGGGCACTCTTAGCACAACAGGTTGCTGAGGGCAAAGAAAAGGTAGTATACTACATTAGTCATACATTCGTGGGATATGAGCTAAATTGCGAGCTAAATTACACACCAATTGAGTGTGCATGTCTCGCTGTGGTCTTTGCATCGCAGAAATTACGACATTATATGCTAACTCATAAAACTAAGTTGGTTGCAAGGATCGATCCATTGAAATATCTTCTCAATAAAGCAACGCTTACTGGGCGACTCGCCAAATGGGTGATGCTCCTGAGTGAATTCAACATTGAGTATGTGGACAGCAAAGCAATAAAAGGACAAGCTATCGTAGATCAGTTAGCAGATCTCCCATGATAGATGATGCTCCTCTAACTTCAGAATTTCCAGATGAATCCATCTTAACAGTGTCACACACAAAGCCTTGGCAGCTATACTTTGACGGGTCTTATACACAACATGGAGTAGGAGTTGGCATTCTCTTCATAACTCCTCAAGGGGATTCTGTACCAAAATCTTATAGATTATCATTTCCCTGCACTAATAATATAGCAGAATATGAGGCATTAACAACTGGATTACAGATTGCAGTTCAGTGGAAGATCCAGGAACTTCAGGTTTTTGGGGACTCTCAACTTGTAATTCGTCAAACAACTGATGACTACCAAACAAAGGATGAAAAATTAATGCCTTACAAAAGAATGGTGGATGACCTGAAGCAACATTTTACGAAGTTAGACTTTGAGCAGATACCAAGAGAGCAGAATCGAGCCGTGGATGCCACGGCTACAATTGCTTCACTAATCGATCTACCACCGAATGAGACCTGCTATGAGTTCTTGGTGGATAAACTTTTGGTTCCCTCGTATGAGATCACTCCTACTGAGATGATATGTATCGTCGGTCCTGATTCCCAGCTATATGGTTCCATTTTTACATACCTGCATGACAATACCCTTCCTCCAGACCTATCCAATAACCAACGTCGCACTTTCATTCGCGAATCTTCCCGATATGTCATTTTAGCCGATATCCTATACCGTCGAGGTCTAGATGACACTCTTTTTAGATGTTTAGAAAGAGATGAAGCTCAGATTGCGTTACGTGAAGTACATGAAGGGATATGTGATCCATATTCTAGTGGTCCTACTGTGAGATTTTGCCAAGATCAAGAGGCAATGGAAAGCACAAATAAGAGAGAACAAAATAGATGATAGAAATAAACTGTATTCTATCAAGATGAAAAATATGATCAACTGGATCATTAAGCGTTCGTTACATACAATGAATATGAGCCTGCTTATATAGGCAAGGCTATATGGATATGTGAGCACACAAACATGACATGTGGCTCAATAAGAAACGAGGGTAGGTAGGAAATAGGTGTGGGTAGGTAGGAGAAATAATATAATAGTCCACATGAGGTGGATCACCCATTGAATGTGGAGTGTAACAACAAGATAACACCATAAAAGGTGGAAATTCTCCTACACACACTATCCCAATGTGGCACAAACACCCAAGTGTCTCATACCCAAACTACTATGAAATGCATTTCCTAAGTAAACTTAAGTAAAGTGTAATAATATCTGTAGACACCTAAAATTGTCATGTCTAATTAAATAAATATTTTATTTATTTAATTATTTAAGCCTATTTCTTCTATTAATTAAATAAATCTTTATTTATTTAATTAATTCATTTATCCTCTTTTAGCCTTATTTCTCATTTAAATAAATACATTTATTTATTTAAATTATCCTTTTCTTAAATTAAATAAATATCTTATTTATTTAATTATCCCACTTCTTCTATTAATTAAATAAATCTTTATTTATTTAATTAATTCATTAACCTTTTCTACCCATGACACATGTCATTCATCTCTTAATTCATACACTACCTACCCTTTCATTATTTTATTATTTCTTTTACCTACCCTCTAATCATAGCCGACCTCCTTTTACACCTCTCAATCTTATCCCTCCATTTCTTATTGTGTCTTCTACATAAGGTGATGCTTCCTTTATTATCAAACCCTAATCAATCATTCTAATCATCTTTTATGCACTTGACTACATTACGATCCTACTTGAAACCACATTCCATTCTTTGTTGAGCTCTTGTGCACATAAAATCTGAGAGCAAATATATCAAGCAAGATCAATGGAGATAGGAAGAATGGAGATCAAAACCCTATTGGATATGTGATGGTATAATCTTTGTGATTTCATTTGATTTGCATTGTCTTAGGTAATCTTCATATGTTATGGTGGATCTTTGTTGTTGTTAGGATAGGGTTTTGTGGTTGAATTCATTTAGCCTTTCAATATCATTATTATTGTTATCCATTTTCACCATATACATTTTGGCACGCTCGGTGGGACTCTTGTCCCTTTTGTATTTAACATTTTTGTTGCAGATCTTGCGTTTTGAAGTTGCAGATCTGACGTTTTCGACAACATTTTGATATTCCCGCATCTGCGCACTTTCGGATCGCGTTTTTGATTTTCTGGCGCATCTGCGACATCTGGAATCACGTCTGTGTTATTGGCAGTATTTTATTTTGCAGGTTCTAGGAAAGCGCGTTTGTGTTATTAAGTCATGTTTGCAGTGTTTTAAGCTGCGTCTGTGTTCAAAAGTCGCGTCTGCGTTCTGGAGCCGTGTCTGTGTCTCACAGAACCGCGTCTGCGACAGGAAGTCGCGTCTGTGTTGAGGGTAATCGCGTCTGTGTTCACTGATTTTGAATTTTGAGTTATTGATTCAGTTTTGGATTTTGCATTTAGGGTTTCAGATCTGGTTTATTTGGAGCTAACATTTTTAGATCTAGCTAACGAAATTGATGCAGCTTGTCTTGAAGGCAAAATCGTTTTGTTGAAGAACCTTTTTTCACAAAGTCTTTTGGGATTTAAAATTTACCTAACTTGTGTGCTTGCAAGAAGGGGTGATCATTTCAAACAATCCAAACTACTAACAACTTTTTGTTGTAGGTCCTTGGCAAGGGTTTTTGGATTTTTATTGTGTGCCTTGTTTTCATAGACTAGCAAACACTTCAATTGGTGCACTAAAATTGAATCATTGTCTTTTGTGTCTTGAGCAATAGGCTCTTTTTGTTTAATCTTTAGAGGGCCTGTCTTCCCGTGTGGTCATTAGGACTACTAGTGAGAAGAGAATGACCCAAGTGGTAGCGAGGAAAACCCACCTCTTCCGAACCACTATAAATAACTGTATTCATGGTGAAAACTATGGATAACGTGTGATGATTAGTTCATACCGACACTATGTCTCCCCATAAACCCGTTTGATCAAATTTATTTGATCAGTTGTAGGGCATAACCCCTACCGGCTGGGAGCCTTCTGTATTTACAGAGTTGAAAGTGCCGCATGTATGGCCACACGAGTGGATGCCCTTACTAGCACCTTTTTGTTTTAGAAGCCAAAATCCTTCTAGTTGTTGAGGCAGGAGGTCGGACCTCTGGTAGCGGCCCACACACATACGGTTCTTAGTAGAGATACAAAGTTCGCCACGGGGATTTTTCGTGGGGACTGATGCTTGGCTGAACCGAGAAGTGAGTGCCGAGGGTGGAGCCAGTGAGGTCAAGCATCTAAGTATCCGCTCTGAATAGCGTAGCCTCGGGGGTAAAACCCCATGTGGGATCAACAACTATTGTCTTGGCCAGCCATAAGAATTATGCTTGACTTATTTTAAACATTCAAAACATTCAAGACCAAACAGTAAAACATTGTGTCTTTTGTGTCTTCAAGTGTATGCAAAATATTTTTACATCAAACAACACACTTTTTATTGGAGTCATTTTGAGTCTAAACACTTGCAAACATTAGATCTTCAATAACACTGTGTCCTCTTGTCACGTAAAACAATCAAACAGTCAGATTTGGTCACAACAAAAATGACTTCACAGATTGGAAAAGATTGCACAAATCTTGCAGAAATGTGTCTGTGTCTGACATAATAGCGTTTGTGTTATATAACCGCGTCTGTGAAGGGCAGAAACGCGTCTGTGTTTACAAAATCAACATTACACTTTACAAAAAATCTTAGAAGTGCGTCTGTGTTGATCAGACCCACGTCTGTGTCAGGAAACCGCGTCTGTGAAGTATACAGGCGCGTCTGTGCTCATAATTAAAAAATTGTTACAGTCCAGCAAACAACTATAGTCAGTTTCAGAATTCTTGAGCTTCCTAGGTCATTTCTCTAGGGTTTCATTTAGCAGTCAACCTGTCCTTGGGTCTCACCAAGTCCATCATTGCTTCACATCTCACTTTACATTTAGATTTGTCTAAACTTGAGTCAAAAGGTCACTTGCTTGTCCTCATCATACTTTGTCAACACACTACATACAACAACACTTTGCTAGGTGGTCCCTCATCAAGGTTTCTTACCTTTGGGTCTCATTTGGTCTTACTTAGAGTCAAGGTCAACTTACCTCATCAAGAGAAACTATCCTCTCTTTGGAAGTCACACCTACTCTACTACATACATACTTGGTCTTACACTTTGGACATTGCAAGTACACCTCAGATTCATTTACATTCCATCCAACTCTTGGTCTTCCGTACTTTTTCCATTTTCATCTAGTCTCACACATCTCGGTCAATACCTAGTTCATGGTTGAAACCCGTCTTCAAAAATCTAGGAGAGAAACTAAAGAGGCTCAAGAGTCCGCAAACATGAGCTCTTATGAGTATGACAATGATATCTTTTTCAATTCTGATCATACTGCATTACCTGACATGGATGCCTATAGAAACATTCCAAATGTTGAGAACATGGACACTACAAACAACAATGATACACACAATGACAATATGGACAACTTTTCCGTACATTCAGCAGATGTGGAAGAATCCATTATGAATCCCCATTTCAATCGATTGGTTGAGGAAATAATGAGGAGGGATAGACAATACTTCTTACAAATGATGGCACAAAGTGGAGCCAAGATACCTCATGATTTTGACATGTCTCAAATAATGGAAAATCGACCTTTGCAACAAACTCACTCCAACATGGATCAAAGAAGGCCTAATAGTGGAGGCAATAGAGGACCACATATGGTACCTGAATCACCATCATCTTTGTTTCAAAAACCAGAGGTCCCATACACACATGGTCAAGCATATGATACTCACCTTCGCAGACCATTATGGAAGTCTTATGCAGACAGATATGCTCAATCACATACCAATGCTAAGGATCAACCACCAAAGCAATTGGATATTCAAAGGCATGCTCAAAATTTGGACACAAGGAAACCCCGTGTCAAATTTGGGGGCAACACATTAGAACATGACATGCCTGTAGAATATGGTTTACATGGACAAAATGGATATGGCGTTCCTCAACATGAATCTATACCAAGTGGTCCATATGCGCAGCATCACTATAGACCTCCTCCATATGAACATGTGTATGATCAATATCATCCATATATGCAACATGCTCCTCCTCCAATTGGTGCCTCAAGCATAGGGTATGGTCCAAGAAGTCGATCTCCACCTAAGAGCAATTTGGAGCAACAAATCAGGGACTTACAAAAGAAAATGGAGGACATAAATACACTGAAGCCAACATACACAATGAGAGACATATGTCCTTATCCATTTGACAAGAGCATTCCAATGCCTCCATTTCCTACACACTTTGTGACGCCTAAGTTTGATAAGTATAGAGGAAAAGGGGATCCTAAGGCACACATAAGATAGTTTTTCACAGCTTGCATTGAGGTAGCAGCAGAAGAGACATATTTGATGAGATTATTCCCACAAAGCTTAGGTGATCAAGCTATGGAATGGTTCTCCCAACTCCCACCTGGTATTAAGTCATGGGGTGATCTAGCAGAGGCATTTATTCAACATTTCTCCTACAATATAGAGACAGACATATCAGTCACTACTTTGTGCAACACCAAACAAAAGGATGGAGAATCTTTTTCATCATTTTTACAAAGATGGAGAAATCTAGCTAGCAGATGTTCTTGTGAAATTCCACAAAATCAAATGGTAGAAATGTTCACCCAAAATGTTAACAAAGAGATTGGCTATGATCTAAGGAAAGCTTGTTTGTCCACCTTCAAGGACGTCATTGAAAAAGGCTTAGCGACAGAAAAGGTCCTAATTGAACAAGGAGTCATTAAGATATTCAAGGAAAACAAAGATGACTTTAAGGGAAAAGACATGCCGAGATTTTGGAACAAAAACAAGAACATAGTCAATGATGGTGTTGTTGATGCCAACACAGATATTTTGGAACAAAAACAAGAACATAGTCAATGATGGTGTTGTTGATGCCAACACAGTGCGACCCAAATTCATCTTTTCGGGATCAAGTTCTACAAACAATCAAGTGAATACTCAAACAACTTCCAGATCACGAAGGAAGTACACTCCATTGGGAGAACCACTTGAGTCAGTCTTCAAAAAGCTAGTGGCAAACAAGGTAATCATAGTTCCAGATTTTCCTCCATATGAACCAAAGGTCAAACCAAATTGGTGGAATGATGATGAGTATTGTGAATTTCATAAGAGCAAGGGTCATAAGACAGGAAATTGTCATCGATTGAAGAACATCATACAAGATCTCATTGATAGGGGTGACATTGAAATTGAGGGACACTCATCCAATCAAGAACATGAGATGTTCAAGGAACCATTCCCAAAGCATGGCAAGGGAAATGCTAAAGCCACAGATGACCAAACCAACTATACCAGAGCAACCTATAACTATGATTCAACTATCAATCACATCTCGATGGACAACTATGTCTCTACCATTATCATCAAGGACAAAACGTCTGAGAATTCTACCAGGAGACCCAGGATTGTCCTAAAAGGTGTTGGATCTTCTTCCGAACCTAACTCTGAATGTAATGTCACAACTCACTGAGGTAAATTCACTTTGCAGGGTGCTCCAGCCAAGAACACCACTTCATCATCAACCAAACCTGAGTATGACCTTGTAGAACAGTTAGGGAAGACACCCGTGCCCATCTCCATCCTTGAACTCTTACGCATATCCCCCGCTCATAAAGCCATTCTTGACAAAATCTTGAGAGACACTGCCGTTCCTACTGATCTGAACGTGGACCAGTTTCAAGCCATGGTGGGATACCTTTCCGTTCCACATTCACTTACATTCACATAAGCCGATGACGCCTCCGTAAGTCAGCCACATAATGCACCGCGACACGTTGAAGCCTTCATACACAAACATCGAATAAAACAAGTCCTGATAGATGGAGGAGCAGGTCTAAACATTTGTACATTGAGCACAATTAAACAATTGGGATATTCTGATAAAGCTGTGAATTCTACAAATCAAATCACCATCAAGGCATATGATGATGAAGAGCGTTCATCCAAGGGCACAGTCACCTTGCCTCTCAGAGTTGGGCCAGTTGCAAAGGATGTGGTTTGTCAAGTCTTGGATCTAGATCTCACTTATAATATCTTGCTAGGATGTCCTTGGATTCATGAAATGAGGGCAGTCCCATCTACATATCATCAATGCAATAAGTTTCCTCACAATGGAGTGGAGGTAACCGTTAACGACGATCCTAATCTGTTCATATACTGCAATAACTTGAGATAAAAAACTGAGACCATCATTCCCAGTAATCGTGAAGCTGTTCCTTCCTCAGCATACATTGATCCTGAGTCATTAAAACCTTCGACATCAAAACAAGGTGAGCTTAAAGGCAAGTTTCAAGACAAAGGCATGGGGGAATACACTTTAAATCAGACCATGTACTTACGACAAGTCATGATTTCCCCAAAAGAATATGGAAGACCACATCCTAACAAGCAAGTATCCATCATGGTACTTAAATGGGACCCTACTACCTTTCAAAGATGGGGTGAACTGGAAGAGGAAGACTTATACAAAATGCTTTACAAAGACATTGAAGATGACACACAAGATCACATCAGTCTACCATGTGAGAAATATGGCAAAGGCTTCAAAATTCTACAAAAATTCGGGTATGATGGAAAAAGCCCTCTTGGGTTACGAAAGGAAGGCATCATTGAACCTTTACAACCTGAATTGACTTTAAAAGAGGAACGCTCGAAAGGACTTGGTTTCTTAATTTCCAAGGTCCACACCCAAAGGACGGAAGAAGCCTTACAAATCAAAGCTGCCAAAATTCAACAAGAGGATCACTATTCCACAAACTCCAACGAATGGGAATGGGGTTTAGATAAGTCCTCCAGTGACTACGAGCTCACCGAGATATTCAGAGAGCCAGATGAACCCACAGAAGAAGAGGAATTTTATAAAAGATTCAAAGTTGGTCAAGAAACGACCCATGAGGATTCCACACAGTCCTTGTCTCAAGGTCCTAGGTTGAAATCACATAGGATGAGAACACCTGTCCCAGAATGCGCTACTAGTGATGATAATTTGGATTCGCTCGTGATCGAGACTGATGAGGAGAGTGCCATCAATGACCTCGATAATTACCTTGACATACTCGAATATAACTGCATCTTCACTCTTAGCCCCGCTAACTTCGAAGACATTGAAGGCCTTCCCCTTGTTCACCACCAACTCATTGACTAGGATCATGAAGGACCTGCACAGTTTGACACATTCCAAAATGATGAAGCTTTTATTGACTATCTGGGCATACACGATGATCTTCCCCCTGGGGACCATAAAGCGGGATACAGTATAGAACTCAATAGCATGGCATATTTTGGTGAGGGTGTCGAACCTTCCAGTTGCAAAAATGTGAAAATAAGAACAAATCAAGGGTCTTATGGTGAAAACCACACTGTGGCGCTGTCTGACCCCAAAAAAGTAAAAAGAAAGGACGTATTTGAGGGCAAAAACCTCTCCAAGGCACCCGAAGATGGAAGGCTCGACATTCTCCCAGCATCATATGAGGAAAAGTCATCCATGTTGGTAGAGGAGACTATTAAAACAAACATTGGTACAGAAGAGGTTCCACACAACATATTCTTGGCTCAATCGTTGACAGAGTCCGAAAGGTCAAAATTCATCAGTTTCTTCAAAGATCGACAAATCAACTTTGCATGGTCATATGCTAATATGCCTGGATTAGATTCGGATTTGGTAATGCATCATTTGACAGTTAAACCGGGGGCAAAACCAGTGAGACAGAAATTAAGAAAAATGCATCCACAAGTGGCATTACTAGTCAAAGCAGAACTTGAGAAATTATTGGATGTCAGATTCATACGCCCAATTGATTATCCTCAATAGATCTCCAACTTAGTGCCTATCAGTAAACCAGATCGCAGCATCAGAATATGTACAGATTTCAGAGACATCAACAAAGCTTGTCCAAAGGATGACTTCCCATTACCAAATATTGACTTGATTGTTGATCTCACAGCAGGTCATGAAATGTTATCATTAATGGATGGATTCTCTGGTTATAATCAAATAAAGATCACGCCCGAGGATCAACACAAAACATCATTCACTTGTCCTTGGGGAACTTTCTGCTGGAATGTCATGCCCTTCGGGCTAAAAAATGCAGGTGCGACATATCAAAGAGCCATGACTACTATCTTTCATGATCTCATGCACGTAACCATGGAAGATTATGTCGACGACCTCTTGGGCAAATCAATAGATAGAATTACTGAGGGCAAGGAAAAAACAGTATACTATATCAGTCGCACATTGGTAGGATATGAGCTAAACTACACACCAATTGAGTGTGCATGTTTGGCCGTGGTCTTTGCTTCACAGAAATTACGACATTACATGCTCACTCATAAGACTAAGTTGGTTGCAAGGATAGACCCATTGAAATACCTTCTCAATAAAGCAACACTTATTGGGTGACTGGCCAAATGGGTAATGATCCTGAGTGAATTCGACATCGAGTATGTGGATAGAAAAGCAATAAAAGGACATGCCATCGCAGATAAATTAGCAGATGCTCCCATGATAGATGATGTTCCTCTAAGTTCAGAATTTCTAGATGAATCCATTTTAACAATGTCACATGCAAAGCCATGGCAACTATACTTCGATGGCTCATACACACAACATGGGGCAGGAGCTGGCATCCTCTTTATAACTCCTCAAGGGGATTCTATACCAAAATCATACCACTTATCATTTCCCTACACTAATAATATAGCGGAATATGAGGCATTAACAACAGGATTACGGATTGCAGTTCAGTGGAAGATCCAGGAACTTCATGTTTTTGGGGACTCTCAACTTGTCATCCATCAAGCAACTGATGATTACCAAACAAAAGATAAAAAATTAATGCCTTATAAACAAATGGTGGATGACCTGAAACAACACTTCACAAATATAGACTTTGAGCAGATACCAAGAGAGTAGAATCGCACCACAGATGCCATGGCTACAATTGCTTCACTGATTGATCTACCTCCAAACGAGACCCACTATGAGTTCTTGGTGGATAACCTTTTGGTTCCTTCATATGAGATCATGCCTACTGAGACGATATGTGTTGTCGGTCCCGAGTCCCAGTTATATGGTTCCATTTTCACATACCTTCGTGACAATACCCTACCTCCTGATCTATCAAATAAACAACGTCGCACTTTCATTCGCCAATCCTCTCGATATGTCATTTTAGCTGATATTCTATACCGGCGAGGTCTAGATGGCACTCTTCCTAGATGTTTAGAAAGCGACGAAGCTCAGATTGCGTTACGTGAAGTGAATGAAGGGATATGTGGTCCGCATGCTAGTGGTCCTACCTTGGCCAAGAAACTCATCAGGACTGGATATTACTGGCCCAATATGGAAAAAGACTCATATCAGTTTGTCAAGAAATGTAAGAAATGTCAAATTCATGGAGACCTCATACACGCGCTAGCACAAGAACTTCAACCAATTGCGTCTCCTTGGCCCTTTTGTCAGTGGGGACTCGATCTCATAGGCAAGATTCACCCTCCTTCCAATGGTCATAAATTCATTATCACTGCCACAAAGTATTTCACAAAATGGATTGAAGCCGTGCCTCTCACACAAGTCACTGGAAAACAGATTGCTATATTCATCCTCAACTATATCATTTGCCGATACGGTATTCCTGTTTCCATTATCACTGATAACGGGCATCCCTTCAAAAACCAGGATGTTCGTGAACTCTGTGACCGCTTCCATATTTCACATCATTTCTCCACGCCATATTATCCCCAAGGTAATGGTCAAGCTGAGGCGTCTAATAAAACAATCCTTAAAATCCTCAAAAAGACAGTCGACGATGCTGGCTGTAATTGGCATATCCAACTTAATCATGCACTTTGGGCCTACCACACAAGTGTCCGCACACCTACAGGAGCTACACCCTATTCACTTGTCTACGGTGCTAAAGCCATCTTGCCTATTGAGGTCAAGCTACCCTCTTTACGGGTCCCTTTGCAGAACATCATCAGTGATGAAGACTATAGGGTCTCTCGCTTACACGAGCTAGAACTACTGGATGAACAAAGACAAACTACTTTTAATCATCTCAAGGCTTACCAAAAATGAATGAGTCGTAGCTACAATCACAAGGTCAAGCCTCGCACATTTGAGGTAGGTGATTTGGTTCTCAGAGAAAATCCCAAAAATCAACAAGATAGAGAGAAGAAGGGCAAGTTCGAACCAAATTGGCTTGGTCCTTACATCATTACAACACCATATGGATTTGGGGCATATCAGCTCTCAACTACAGAAGGTGAACATTTGAAAGATCCTATAAACAGCATGCACCTTCGCAGGTTTTACACATAGGTCTTTCGAGTATCCTAATTTCAAAAATACAAAAAAATTAAAAAATTCAAAAAATACAAAAAAAATTATAAAACAAAAAAATCATTACTTGGTGAAAACCTGACAAACAGGCGCCTTGTGATAGAAAAAACATTGAAAAATCAAAAAAAGTAAAGAGAAATAATTTCGTCCAACGGTGAAAACCACTTTGGTGGCGCCCTGGGCAAGTACCATGGTGAAAACTGGGTCACCAACGCCATGCGTAGGGAAATTGCTCCTCCCTCCTTCAGGATTCTCTTTCATCCTTTCACTTTGCACACACTCACAACCTATTCGTTCATAATAAACTTACCCATTCCTATCATGGCTTGTTATTGATCTACCCAAGATTGGTTTGCCATTCATAATAAACCTCCCTTTCCATCCATAATAAATCAGCTCCTATCTGTGGCTAAGGCAAATCCTACGTCTGGTGATGGGTGTGGAACTGAAAGCATCGCACGTTCTGAGGAGTACAGTTTCTTCCAGCTTCCTTCAGTCTATCCGCGCACAATCCGCAATAAAGCAACATTTGCATCACAAATCCACAATAAAGTTCCGTCTTCTCTGCAATAAAGTATCAGTTTCATGGATTCAGTCAGTTTCAGATGAGATAGAAAAAACAATGGGCTTCAACAAATCAAACCTTTCAACAGACTCAGACAACATATGGTTCAGTGTTATCTATCCTTTCTGTGAAAGTGAACATTGTGACCACAATCAAATAAGACTTATACAAGTGACAAGAGACACTAAACTTGAAGAATACAGTGGATGTTGGTGTCGAGTCTTGGTTTTCTTTTGATTTTATCTTTTGGTGACATGTCTTTTAGCTTTTCCAGGATGTCTCTGACTAGAGATTCTATCTCCAGGATGTCTTTGACTAGAAAGGCGAGGATGGGGTATTGTCACCTATTTGTATTTACTATCTGCGGATTGTCTCTTAGTAATGCTATGACTTGTCCAAGGATATGAGGACACTGTGAGTCTAGTGTGAATTGGGGCATTCCTTGTTTGTGACTATCTTATCTCCATGCAAACAGGTCTAATGACTTTTTGGGTCAAACATATGCCTCGATTGTCATAACCTACTTGCCCTAATAAAGCTCAATGATGATAACGCACAAGAAGCTCTTTCACTTTCATATCTTCTATCTTTCATCCCCCTTTCTTGATTGACTTCCATCATCCTTCTTGAGTCCGCGTAGCCTGCTATCACATGACTGAGTATAATGACACACCAAAAGCATTTGCATTTCATGTAGTTACATCTGCATTACCACATATAAGTATTTCATACGTACATATAGATATCACAACTGCATTACATCCTGCACACAACACCCGTTAGCACAATTTACATTTGCATTATCATATTCATCTGCATTACATACATTCACATTTACATTTGCATACACATGTAAAACATAAAATAACAAAAATATTGCATTTCCTCATGTACATATTTGCATCCATATCATAAGCATCACATAGAAACATACATCACATAGGTACACATGCATATAGATGCCGCAAAGATGAATCATCTCATATATATATATAAAGTGTCATGATACAATGATGTCAAAATCATATGGCTACAATCACCCGAAGGTGTCTACATCATCATACAAAAATGGTACAATACTGATACATAGGGAGCCCTCTATGGCTATGATGAACTCCCTCCCTCGGAGCCGCCTGGCCTCAACGGAATCTAAGCCCCTGAAGGACCTGCCCTAGGATCATCCCTCCTGTCCCCTCTATCTGGTGGTGGTGGAGGACCCATAACCCCACCACTTGATGCCTGTCTCCTCCGGCTCCCTCCTATAGCTATCGCTGTCCGCGATGGTCTATGGAAGCTCCTCGCCTGCTGATCTGCTCGCACTGCACCATAATAGAGATCCCGCCAGTAGGCAATCTCCTCCCCGGCCCACAGGACGTAGGCATATCTGACCCCCGTGTCCTCTGCTGCCTATCTCCCAGCCCTTAGTGCTGTCTCAGCCTTTGTGTAGCGCTGAATGGCTTGGTCTCACTCTCGCTCAGTATCTCAGAGCCGCCTCCTGAGCCTATCCCTCTCCCTCTCCAACTCCTGGATCTCATCTGCCTGTCCCTAGCAGATCTCCCTCAGCTCCATCAGCTCATCCTCCTCTGCATCAGCCCCCTATGGCTCTGCCTGTGGCTCCCCCCTGTACGGGTGCCTACCCCTATGCCTATGCCTGTACCTATACTGGTGCCTATACTGGTACCTGTCCCTGTATCTGTCCCTGTCCCTGTCCCTGTACCTGCACCTGTCTGGGACCCTGTGCTGCTGGCACCTGTAGCGGCAATCCACCGCGACCCCTCACCACCCGAGCCTGCCTCTCCTCTCCACCCTCCCTCCACGATGCAACCCTCCTCTCTCCAACTGCTCCCCTCCTCCTCCGTCGGCCTCTGCCCCCATCAACTCCACCATCATCATCATCCCCACCACCATCTCCATCTAATGGCTCTCCCAGATCCATCAGGCGTGCGAATGGATGCTCCACCCAGTATGCTGTGTACTCGGCATCCATGCCGACATCCTCAATATCTAGCCACATGTCCCAGGGTAGGGACATCATCTCTGCAAGCTGTGTAACAGCCTAATCATATGATAACAGGGGCCCAAACTGCGCCTGATCTCTCACAGTCCGTGCATACATGCCTGAACCCCGTGGCATCCGCTGAATCCTGCCAAACTGCTTGCCAACCCTGTCCACTAGCTGCCTCTCCAGCACATAGGGCGTCTGCCCAATCAGGTACTTGCTTCGGAAGGTGTAAGGAAGCTCTACCACATCGTCCTTCCACTGCTCGCATCCCAGGTATGGCCTCCATATGACCATATCGATGTCATCTATCACCTGCCGCCAATGCTCTAACCTGCCAATCCGTGGCTGCGATGTGATCATGTTGTACAAATGCACAAAACTGCATCCATGACCTCTGCCTCTGAAGTGTATCGGTCTCGTCACTAGTAGATGCTCATAAGCCCACACTTGCAACAATGTCACCCCGCAGCCCAATCCCACTGATCCGTGGTATACAAAATGATGCAGCTCATAGTAGAGGTGTGCCAACACACATGGTCCCCAGGCATATCTGGTGTGCTATGTCACCAGTGTCTCCAGCGCACCTCCCTAGCCCACAGCCAACCCCCGTGTCGCCCTATCAGGACACATGAATCTACTGATTGCTCCTCCTATAACTGCTGGTAGCACTAACCCTGTAGCTGTCATAGTATCCCATGCCACATGTCCAGCTCTCATCTCCAGTCCTGGGTCCTGGAACACTCATCTCAGGGCCTCCCTGTCTCCATCTCGATCATATGGGATCAGCTCCCCATCGATCAGTATCCTTAAGATCCTATATACATCCTCAAGGGTGACTTTCATCTCCCCCATCGGCAAATGGAACGTACAAGTCTCGGAGTGCGATCTCTCCGACAGTGCAGTCAACAGTCCCATGTTTGCCCGAAACTCAAGCACATACAACACATGTCTCAGACCCATAGCCTCGATCGTAGCTCGCTCCTCGGCTGTCAGCTCAGGTCGCAATCTCTGAGTCGATGGGAATCCCTCTCGTGACTCCAACATAGGCAAATACTCCTGCAGTCAAGCAAATCAATCATGTCAATCATCGTGGCATTCCCTGTTTATCACAAAATGCTACTTTTTTATCTAAATGCATATGACATTCTATCCTAGTGACACTCAATGTTCATCACAAAGTGTTACTTCTATCCTGGTGGTACTCCCTGTTCATCACAAAGTACTATGTGTGTGACACTCACTGTTCATCACAAAGTGTTGCTCACATTTGCACTCACTGTTCATCACAAAGTGCTGCTCATATTTTAGTACTCCCTGTTCATCACAAAGTACTCTATCTTGGTACTCACTATTCATCACAAAGTGCTTTGATCTATCCTAGTCTTCCCTAGAGGACCTGCTTGAGTGTATCTTCTCAGCAACTTATCCAATCGACAGTGTATGTTCATCACAGAACTGCCGATTTGACCTAGAAGACACAAATTCACTTTTTTTGACACAAACGCGCTTACCTGACATAAACGCGCTTGAAGACTGCATAGACGTGCCTGTTTTACACAGACGTGCTTGAAAGACATAGACGTGCCTATGCTCTGCACAAACGCGCCTGGGTGACATAGACGTGCCTTCTTGGCACAGCCGCGCCTACACATCACAAACGCGGCCGCATTTGGCACAGACACGGTTTCCATCACAGACGCGCCTGGCACAAACACAGACACGCCTCGCGAGCATGGACGCGCCTGGCACCAATGCAGACACGCCTAGACATTTTTGGACATTTTTTTGGACCCTATTCTAAGTGCATTTATTGCCCTATCTACCATGCATTAATGACAACAATAAATGCATTGAAGTACGCGGAGGTTTGGTGGTACTTACCTGCTCTCCTGCCTCTGCTGGCCTCTGGAATCGGCGAACACGGTCAAATCTGTGAATGAAGGCCATCGCTGCTGACTGCTGCTGCTCTATTTTCGCTCTGCACTCTGCTCTCGTGGATGTGTAGATGACAATGAGGATGTATTTTCCACCGTGGTCTATCTTATAGACTAACCTAGCCCTAGCCCTCGCCTGCCGAGTCAGTCTTCTTTATCTCGTGACTTTGTCACTTTATCCGGTCAGTCCATTCTAGCCTTTCTTTCTTATCGAGAGATTGTCTGCAATCTTTGCAGACATTTTCATCCAATCTCTCGAGGGGGCATATCATTCCCATCTTGGGGCAACTCTGTATCAGTTCATCTTATCTTCTTTGAAACAACGTGACAAGCTGCATTGTCTCAAAGAGGGGCAAAATGTAGACACCTAAAATTGTCATGTCTAATTAAATAAATATTTTATTTATTTAATTAATTAATTTATCTTCTTCTAGCCTTATTTCTCATTTAAATAAATACATTTATTTATTTAAATTATCCTTTTCCTAAATTAAATAAATATCTTATTTATTTAATTATCCCACTTCTATTAATTAAATAAATATTTATTTATTTAATTAATTCATTAACCTTTTCTACCCATGGCACATGTCATTCATCTCTTAATTCATACACTACCTACCCTTTCATTATTTTATTATTTCTTTTACCTACCCTCTAATCATAGCCGACCTCCTTTTACACCTCTCAATCTTATCCCTCCATTTCTTATTGTGTCTTCTATATAAGGAGATGCTTCCTTCATTATCAAACCCTAATCAATCATTCTAATCATCTTTTATGCACTTGACTACATTACGATCCTACTTGCAACCACATTCCGTTCTTTGTTGAGCTCTTGTGCACATAAAATCTGAGAGCAAATATATCAAGCAAGATCAATGGAGATAGGAAGGATGGAGATCAAAACCCTATTGGAAATGTGATGGTATAATCTTTGTGATTTCATTTGATTTGCATTGTCTTAGGTAGTCTTCATATGTTATGGTGGATCTTTGTTGTTGTTAGGCTAGGGTTTTGTGGTTGAATTCATTTAGCCTTTCAATATCATTATTATTGTTATCCATTTTCACCATATACAATATCCATGATGAATAATTATTTACACCAACACCCCCCCTTAAGTACAACTTAGGGGAATGCATTTAAGTCTACAATGCAACTAAGCAATGCAAGATGGGTCCCGGCTACTAGGCCATGTTAGGTACCCATGTACAAATGCAAATGCATGCAAACCAATGCAATGAAATCTCTCACAAAGTGGGGAAAGAGAGAAAAACCCAAAGGGAAAAAACCCTCCCCCAAAAGAGAGATGAAAAACTAGATACAAAGAACTCTCATAGAAGTATGTGAATGACAAAACCCCATGTGAGGAAAAAGTCCCCCCCATATGAGAGAAGAAGAGAAACTAGGAAGCCCCCCCTCAATGTGGATTCTACACCAATGATAGAAGCTCGATATATGAAGAAAGTGCTCCACGAACGTTGAACAACATTCCTCCCCTTAGGAATAAACAAAACCAAAGGTGTATCCATGAAGTCTCCCCAATCATGAAGGGAAGATGTATAGAGAAAACTCATGATGAAAGGAATGTCTGAAAACTGCTCAAGTGTCCCCATGTTGATGCTGAAAGATACCCCCTCCAAAGGTGGTAAACTGTGCCACACTGCTGAAAAAGGCACTCCAAGATCTAGTGGAGATGGATGTAGAACATGTCCCAAAGACTCACATGTCTCCTCAAAAAATAAAGAGACCTCCTCCAATTGCTGTACATAAGTATCCACAATCATATCAACCTCAAAAGAATGATCATGTAGAGAATGAAAAAGAGGGTCAGAGTGTGCCCTTGCATCAATCGAAGAAGGATCGTCTTCATCAAAGAGAAGATGAATGTCATCAATGATGTCTCCCAAATCTACAATGTAGGATTCCACAAACAAACCTGCAATGTCTGTCAAGTAATCCTCCCATGAATCTGAAGCTGGAAGAAAATGAATATCTTGCTGCACTGAATCACATGAAGGAAAAACTGTCGCACTATCTGCATCATTAGGTGCAATAGGTGATGTGATATCAATATAAGGAGATGAAATACAAGGCTCAAGAACGGGGTCACATGTGATAATCCCCATATTCAAGTGTCCAAAGTTCTCCTCAAAATTTGAACCATCACAAGAAGTGTGATCATCATGTGTAGAATCATCAAATGTGAAATCATCATCATCAACAAAATCTGAAAAGGAGTATAACCGAGATGCATGATCAACCACCCCAGTCGCAATGATAGCTCTAGTTTCTAAGTCTCGAATGAAAACTGACTCAGGTGTGAACTCCACAACTCTGTTAGTTGCGCCATGTGTGATTTGATAGATAGAAAGGAGATTGTTTGTCAAGTGGGGTACACACAACACATTATTGAGGGAGTTATCCCCAATGTCAATAGATCCTTTCCCAATCACATCCATGTATGTATGATTGCCCATCAATATCCGTGGCATGGTGCAAGGCTCAAATGTAGAGAACATGGACTGCGAAGATGCCATATGACGAGAAGCCCTTGAATCTAGAAGCCATCTCTCTGAATCATGACTTGTTGTAGCACAAAGATCTTTTCCTTTTCTTGTCCCAAAAGAGTGAGTCTTCCCACTTGTAGAAGCCATGAATGCTTGCCCTTTTCCTTTTGAATGTGAGGAAGTGGAAGTTGATGAATCATCCTTCTTGTAGACATTAGGCAAACCAATGTTATGCTTTTTGATAATATGTGTG
The DNA here is from genome assembly GCF_030272615.1 of Cryptomeria japonica. Classification (NCBI taxonomy): domain Eukaryota; kingdom Viridiplantae; phylum Streptophyta; class Pinopsida; order Cupressales; family Cupressaceae; genus Cryptomeria; species Cryptomeria japonica. The sequence goes on along the minus strand of NC_081413.1, from coordinate 10,764,124 downwards.
AGCTCACCAATCTTCTTAAAATGGCAACGACGCTCCTCATGACCAAACTTTTTACAATAGGCACAAGTAGGTCTCTCCCTCTTTGGTGAATTATCTCTCTTGTAAGAGGATGAATCTCCTTGTTGTGGAGAATATGATGCTTTGTTCTTAGGCTTTGATTGCCATTTCTTCTTGTTTGAGTTGTCCTTTCCTTGATTTCATTTGTTCCCTTGATTTGCCACTAATGCTTGAGAATTAGAAGCCTTAAGAATGCCCATGCTTATCAACTTAGTTTGTTCCATCATCAACATTTCATTGAAAGCATCAAATGTAGGCATTGTGTAGCTTGAACCCATTGTCATCCTATGGGTTTGGAAACTAGAAACAAATGCTGCATATTCTTGTGGAAGCTTGCCTATCAAGTTGAATATCAATTGAGTATCCTTCTTATGAATGCCACAATCTTTGAGTTGTGCCCTCAACTCATTTTCCTTGGTGACATAATCTTGTATAGTATCAAAGTTCTTGGGATCTAACATGGTGAGATCACTATCAATTTGATATCCCCTAATCTCATCAACTTGACCATACAAGTCTTGAAACTTTTGCCAAACATCTTTGATTAGAGTACACTTCTCAATATGAAAAATGAGATCCTTTGATACATACTTTCTTAAGGTACCAATTGCCATGATATTTTTAGTGAGCCAATCCAAGTGACCAACTGGATCAACCTTAGGATTAGCGGGAGCAACAATAGTTCCATCAATGTAATGAGTTAGTCATTTTTCCATAAGTTTACTCCATGCATCAATTTTCCAAGTAGCATAATTATGAGGAGTTAAGAGAGGAAACTTAGAATAACCCATAGCAGCAAAAAGGAAGGAACACGAGAGTACAAAAGCACAAGAGACACTCCCCCAAATTCACTCAATCAAAGTACCCCCCAAAAATGATGATTTTGACACTTTATATGTAGTGCATGTACAATAGGCCACTTGCAAACAATGGCAAAGTGGACTTTTGATTTCAATTTACAACTTCTCAAAATGAGATCTAAGAGACTTTAACAAATACTGCTAGTGATCTAAACTGAGATCCAAGCAAAATGCAAGTACCAAATATGCCAAAAATGGCCAAATACAGAAAGTACAATTTCTACTTAAAATCACTGCAAACAAATGACATATTATGAAAGTAGATAAAAAAATATGCACTTTCAAAAAAAACGGCACCTGAAAAGGAGTCCATATGAGCTCAAATGAAGCCTCCAAAGTTGTAAAAATTGGGATTTCACGATTTATGAAAAACCTGTATCTGAGAAACAGAAAAATCCTACACCATTGTACAGATCACAAAATTCTACCCCAAAATTGCTCGAAAAAAGGAGTTCGGATGAGTGAGATATCGCTATTTGAAAATCGCCTGCAAAATTATAATTTCTGGGAAATTTCTGTCGCGGCTTCAAACTTCAAATGCCTCTAGATTTGGATGAAACAAAAGGCAAAACTAACTTTCTTGGACCTCCTCAATCCAATGGTAACCTCAGATTTGATCCATCAAGCTTCAATAATAACCTGCAATAGAAAGATCCAAAATGCAAACCCCAAATAGCATCAAATTTCTTTCAATTGGCAAACCAATGACACTCTAATGGCTCTGATACCATGTGAAATTTTGAAAAGATCAAGAGGCAATGGAAAGCACAAATAAGAGAGAACAAAATAGATGATAGAAATAAACTGTTTTATATCAAGATGAAGAATATGATCAACTGGATCATTAAGCGTTCGTTAGATACAATGAATATGAGCCTGCTTATATAGGCAAGGCTATATGGATATGTGAGCACACAAACATGACATGTGGCTCAATAAGAAACAAGGGTAGGTAGGAAATAGGTGTGGGTAGGTAGGAGAAATAATATAATAGTCCACATGAGGTGGATCACCCACTAAATGTGGAGTGTAACAACAAGATCACACCATAAAAGGTGGAAATTCTCCTACACACACTATCCCAATGTGGCACAAACATCCAAGTGTCTCATACCCAAACTACTATGAAATGTATTTCCTAAGTAAACTTAAGTAAAGTGTAATAATATCCATGATGAATAATTATTTACACCAACACCTACCTTAGCCAAGAAACTCATCAGGACTGGATATTACTGGCCCAATATGGAAAAAGACTCATATCAGTTTGTCAAGAAATGTAAGCAGTGTCAACTTCATGGAGACCTCATCTATGCACCAGCGCAAGAACTTCAACCAATTGTGACTCCTTGGCCCTTTTGTCAGTGGGGACTCGATCTCATAGGCAAGATTCACCCTCCTTCTTCCAATGGTCATAAATTCATTATCACTGCCATAGAGTATTTCACAAAATGGATCGAAGTTGTGCCTCTCACGTAGGTCACTGGAAAAAAAATTGCTACATTCATTCTCAACTATATCATCTGTCGATACGGTATTCCTATTTCCATCATCACCGATAATGGGCGTCCCTTAAAAAATCAGGATGTTCGTGAACTCTATGACCGCTTCCATATTTCCCATCGTTTCTCCACACCTTATTACCCCCAAGGTAATGGTCAAGTTGAGGCGTCTAATAAAACAATCCTTAAAATCTTAAAAAAGACAGTCGATGACGCTGGCCGTAATTGGCATATCCAACTTAATCCCGCACTTTGGGCCTACCGCACAAGCGTCCAAACACCTACAGGAGCTACACCCTATTCACTTGTCTACGGTGCTGAATCTATCTTTCCTATTGAGGTTGAGTTACCCTCCTTACGAGTCTCTTTGCAAAACATTATCAGTAATGAAGACTACAGGGTCTCTCGCTTACAAGAACTTAAACTATTGGATGAACGAAGACAAACTGCTTTCAATCATCTTAAAGCTTATCAACAACGAATGAGTCGCAGCTACAATCATAAAGTCAAGCCTTGCACATTTGAGGTAGGTGATTTGGTTCTCAGAGAAAACCCTAAAAATTAGCAAGACAGAGAGAAGAAGGGCAAGTTCGAACCAAACTAGCTTGGTCCTTACATCATCACAACAACATATGGATCGGGTGCATATCAGCTCTCAACCACAAAGGGTGAACCTTTGGAGGAGCCTATCAACAACATGCACCTTCGCAGGTTTTACACATAGCTCTTCAGAGTATCCCAATTCAAAAAATACAAAAAAATAAAAAAAATTCAAAAATACAAAAAAATCATAAAACATAAAAAATCATTACTTGGTGAAAACCTGGCAAACAGGTGCCTTGTGACACAAAAAAATTGAAAAATCAAAAAAAAAAAAAAAAGTAAAGAGAAAACATTTCATCCAACGGTGAAAACCACTTTGGTGGCGCCTTGGGCAAGTACCATGGTGAAAACCGGGTCACCGATGCCATTTGTAGAGACATTGCTCCTCTCTCCTTCAGGATTCACTTTCATCACCTCACTTTGCACACACTCATAGCCTATCCATCCATAATAAACTTGCCCATTCCCATCATGGCTTGTTATTGATCTACCCAAGATTGGTTAGCCATTCATAATAACATTCCTTTTCACCCCTTGCCATCCATAATAAATTAGCTCCTATCTGTGGCTAAGGCAAATCCCACGTCTAGTGATGGGTGTGGAACTGAGAGCATCACACGTTCTGAGGAGTACAGTTTCTTCCAATTGTCTTCAGTCTATCCGTGCACAATCCACAATAAAGCAACATTTGCATCACCAATCTGCAATAAAGTTTCATCTTCTCCACAATAAAGTATCAGTTTCATGGATTCAGTTAGTTTCAGATGAGACACAACAACAACAATGGGCTTCAACAAATCAAATCTTTCAACAGACTCAGACAACATTATGGTTCAGTGCTATCTATCCTTTTGTGAAAGTAAACATTGTGACCACAATCAAATAAGACTTATACAAGTGACAAGAGACACTAAACTTGAGGACTACAGTGGATGTTGGTGTCGAGTCTTGGTTTTATTTTGATTTTATCTTTTTGGTGACATGTCTTTTAGCTTTTCTGGGATGTCTCTGACTAGAGATTTTATCTCCAGGATGTCTTTGACTAGAAAGGCGAGGATGGGGTATCGTCCCCTATTTTTTTCTTTTGCTGTCTGTAGATTGTCTCTTAGTAATGCTATGACTTGTCCAAGGATATGAGGACACTGTTAGTCTAGTGTGAACTGGGGCATTCCTTGTTTGTGACTGTCTTATCTCCATGCAAACGGGTACAATGATTTTTTGGGTCGAACATATGCCTAGATTGTCATAACCTATTTTGCCATAATAAAACTCAATGATGATAACGCACAAGAAGCTCTTTCACTTTCATATTTTCTATCTTCCATCCCCCTTTCTTGATTGACTTCCATCGTCCTTCTTGAGTCCATGTAGCCTGCTATCACATGACTGAGTATAATGACATGCCAAAAATATTTGCATTTCATGTAGTTTCACTTGCATTATCACATATAAGCGTTTCCTACATACATATAGCTATCAAAATGCATCACATCCTCCACACAACACATGTTAGCGCATTTTACATTCTCATAATTTGCATTATCATATTCATTTGCATTTCATACATTTACATTCACATATGCATAACATATAAAACATAAAAGGACAAAAATATTGTATTTTCTCATGTACATATTTGCATCCATATCATAAACATACATCACATAGAAATGTCTCATCACATAGGTACACATGCATATAGCTGCCGTAAAGATGAATCATCTCTCATATATATATATATATATATATATATATATATATATATATATATATATATATATATATATATATATATATATATATATATATATATATATATATATATATATATATATATATATATATATATAATCATAAGTGTCATAATACAATGATGTCAAAATACATATGGCTACAATCACCCGAAGGTGTCTACATTATCATACAAAATGGTACAAATTGATACATAGGGAGCCCTCTAAGGTTATGATGAACTTCCTCCCTCGGAGCCGCCTGGCCTTGATGGAATCTGAGCCCTGGAAGGACCCGCCTCAGGATCATCTCTCCTGTCCCCTCTATCTGGTGGTGGTGGAGGACCCATGACCCCACCGCTAGACGCTTGTCTCCTACGACTCCCTCTAGTGGTCGTCACTATCTGCGATGGTTTGCGGAAGCTCCTAGTCCTCTGATCTAGTGGCACTGCCTCATAATATAGGTCTCGCCAGTAACCTATCTCCTCCCCTACCAGTAGAAAATAAGCGTATCCAGCCCCTGTGTCCTCTGCCGCCTGCCTCCCAACCCTCAGTGCTCTCTCAGCCTCAGTATACTGTTGAATAGCCTAATCTCGCTCCCGCTCAGTGTCCCTGAGTTGTCTCCTGAGTCGATCCCTCTCCCTCTCCAGATCCTGGATCTCATCTGCTTGTTCTTGGCAGATCTCCCTCAGCTCTAGTAGCTCATCCTCCTCCTCCTCAGCCCCCTCTACCTGTGGCTGCCCCTGTACTGGTGGCTGTGCCTGTGCCTGTGCCTGTGCCTGTGCTTGTGCCTGTACATGTCTAGGACCCTGTGCTGCTGGCATTTGTAATGGCAATCCACCGCAACCCCTCACTACCCGAGCCTATCTCTCCTCTCCACCCTCTCTCTGTGGAGCCACTCTCCTCTCTCCAACTACACCCCGCCTCCTCCGTCGGCCTCTACCCCCACCATCTCCATCATCATCCTCATCCCCTCCTCCATCCCCATCTAACAACTCTCCTGGATCTGTCAAGTGTGGACATGGATGCTCTGCCCAATATGCAGTGTACTCTACATCCATCCCTGCATCCTCAATCTCAGGATACATATCCCATGGAAAGGGAATCATCTCCACCAGCTACATCACGACCTGATCATATGATAACAGTGGCCCAAAGTGTACCTGGTCTCGCACTGTCCGCACATACATACCGAAACCTCGGGACATCTGCTAGATCCTACCAAACTCCCTACCCACCCTGTCTACCAATTGCCTCTCCAGTACATAGGGCATCCGCCCAATCATATATCTACTCCTGAAGGTATAGGGTAGCTCCACTGTGTCATCCTCCCACTGCTCACACTCTTGGTACGACCTCCATATCACAGTGTTAATCTCATCAAGAACTTGATGCCAGTAGTCCAACCTGCCAATCCATGGCTATGATGTAATCATATCATATAAATAAACAAAGTTGCGTCCATGCCCCCGACCTCTGAAATGTATCGGTCGTGTCACTGGCAGATGCTCATATGCCCACACCTATAGCAATGTAACTCCACAGCCCAATCCTACGGATCCATGGTAGACGAACTGATGAAGCTCATAGTATAAGTGTGCCAGCACACACGGTCCTCAGACATATCTGGTATGTTGTGTCACTAGTGTCTCCAAGGTGCTCCCCCAGCCCATAGCCAACCCTCGTGTCGCCCTATCTGGACAAAAGAACCCACTGATCACTCCTCCTAGCACTGCTGGTAGTGCTAATCTTGTCGCTGTCATCGTGTCCCGTGCGACATGTCCTGCCCTCATCTCTAGTCCTGGGTCCCGGAACACTCATCTCAGGGCCTCCCTGTCTCCCTCTCGATCGTAGGGAACTAACTCCCCATCGATTGGTATCCTCAAAATTCTATATACATCCTCCAAGGTGACTGTCATCTCACCCATCGACAAATGAAAACTACAAGTCTCTGAGTGCCATCTCTCATCAAGTGCAGTCAGCAATCCCATGTTCGCTCAAAACTCAAGCACATATAGAATATGTCGCAAACCCATAACCTCAATGGCAGCTCTGTCCTCGAATGTTAGCTCTGGTCATAACCTCTGAGTCGATGAGAATCTCTCCCATGATTCCAGCATAGCCAAGTACTCCTGCAATAAAGCAAATCAATCATGTCAGTTATAGTGACACTCACTGTTCATCACAAAGTGTTGCTTCTATCCTAGTGGTACTCCCTGTTCATCACAAAGTACTACGTGTAGTGACACTCACTATTCATCACAAAGTGTTGCTTCTATTCTAGTGACACTCACTGTTCATCACAAAGTGTTGCTATTTATCCTAGTGGTACTCCCTATTCATCACAAAGTACTATGTGTTTTTGCACTCATTGTTCATCACAAAGTGCTGCTTATATTCGCACTCACTGTTTATCACAAAGTGTTGCTCATATTAGTACTCACTGTTCATCACAAAGTACTCAGTCTTAGTACTCACTGTTCATCACAAAGTACTCGATCTTGGTACTCACTGTTCATCACAAAGTGCCTCGACCTATCCTAAGTCTTCCCTAGAGGACCTGCTTGAGTGTATCCTCTCAGCAGCTTATCCAATCGACAATGTATGTTCATCACAAAACTGCCGATTTGACCTAGAAGACACAAACGCGCTTTCATTACACAAACGCACTTACATATTGCACATACGCGCCTGCTCTGCACAGACGTGCCTGAAACACACATACGTGCCTCTGTTCTTCACAGATGCATCCACATAGCACAAATGCGCTTGCACAACACAGACGCGCCTCGCCAACCTAGACACGCCTGGCACAAACACAGACGCGCCCACACGTTTTTGACACTTTTTGACATTATCCTAGAGCACATTTATTGCACTACCTGGCCTCTGAAATCGGCAGATGCGATCGAATCTATGCACCAAAGCCATCGTTGCTGACTACTGTTGCTCTATTCTCTCTCTGCACTCTGATCTCTTGGATTTGTGGATGACAATGAAGATGTATTCCCCTCGTGGTCTATTTTATAGACTGCCCTAGCCCTAGCCCTAACTCAGATCTCCCGTGTCAGTCTTCTTTATCCCGTGACTCTGTCACTCTATCCTATCCAGTCAGTCCATTCTAGCCTTTCTTTCTTATCGAGAGATTGTCTGTGATCTTTCCAGACATTTTCATCCAATCTCTCGAGGGGGCATATCATTCCCATCTTGGGGCAACTTTGTATCAGTTCATATTATCTTCTTTGAAACAACGCAACAAGCTGCATTGTCTCAAAGAGGGGCAAAATGTAGACACCTAAAATTGTCATGTCTAATTAAATAAATACTTTTATTTATTTAATTATTTTAGCCTAATTCTTCTATTAATTAAATAAATATTTATCCTCTTCTAGCCTTATTTCTCATTTAAATAAATACATTTATTTATTTAAATTGTCCCTTTTCCTAAATTAAATAAATATCTTATTTATTTAATTGATCCCTATTCCTCTATTAATTAAATGAATCTTTATTTAATTAATTAATTCATTAGCCTTTTCCACCCATGACACGTCATTCATCTCTTAATTCCTACACTACCTACCCCTTTCATTATTTTATTATTTTCTTTACCTACCCTCTAATCATAGCCGACCTCTTTTACACCTCTCAATCTTATCCTTCCATTTCTTATAGTGTCTTCTATATGAGGAGATACTTTCTTCATTATCAACCCTCACCTATGCATTCTAATCAAGTCTTCTAGCATTCAAACTATCATATGCAATCAAGCCTACTTGCAACCACATTTCCCTTCTTTGTTGAGCTCTTGTGCACATATAAAATCTGAGAGCAAATATATCAAGCAAGATCAATGGAGATAGGAAGAATGGAGATCCAAACCCTATTGGACATGTGATGGTATAATCTTTGTGATTTCATTTGATTTGCATTGTCTTAGGTAATCTTCATATGTTATGGTGGATCTTTGTTGTTGTTAGGCTAGGGTTTTGTGTTTGAATTCATTTAGTCTTTTAACATTGTTGTATCCATTTTCACCATATACACATGGTTTTATTGTTTTGGGTCTTTGTTTAAAACTAATACAGAAACCTGGGTTCCTGAGTTCTTGAATTATTTTCTCGTTGGTATGTATGTTCAATTCGGAACCCTATAGTCCTGGGATCCTGAACCCTCTTTTCTACTTTTTCTTTGTAGTTTGTCGGGACTTCGGTTCTCCAAAGTTATGCATTGCATGTTAGAGTCCCACACCAGAAATTCGGAACCCCGAATTCCTGGGTTTGGTCACTTTTTGTGTTGTTTCACCACTTTAGAAACCCGGGTTCCCAAGTTCCCGAAGTGGTTCCTTTTTGTTGTTGTTGGTGAGCTCGGTATTTTGGGTTCCCGGGATTCCGAATTCGCCAGTTTCATTAGCTGTCAGAACTCGGGACCTTGGGCTCCCGAACTCACAGGTTTTCTTTGTAGTTTTATGTTTTCTTACCTCGGGACCTCAGAATCCTGGAGTCCTGAAGTGAGTTGTTTTTGTAGTGATGTTTCTTTGAGTAGTCTTTGATGCTTGTTTGGTAGGTTTTGCAGGTTTACCTGTGTTAATGGAATCTTCTTGAAAGGCGAAAGATAATGAGAAGCTACCAATCACAATGAAATACCAATATCAAGGGCAAACATATGCCTCCAAGCTGGAAGATGCAGTTCAATGGGTAATAGACACAGAGATCAGGCATATTGAGCTCAAAGATATCAAAAAGCAATTGGAGAAACCTAGACTGAGAGCAGAATACGGGCAGATTAAAAGATCTGGTCTGGTAGAGGTGACTGTCTTCCCACAGTCGGTGCATACGCTAGAGTTTATAATACAAATTGCACAATTCTATAATCTCGACACAAGGCAATGTGTCGACGTTGACAAAAAAGTGGTGATTGATTTATCTTCTAATATGTGGGCCCTAGTTTTCCAGATTCCTAGGAGGAAGGAGTTACTAGTTGAGGGAGAGGAAGATGGAGAAAGAGGGCGGAATCAAAACACGAGCCAGTGTAAAAAGAGAATGAATGAGGAATGGCTCGAGGAAGAAAGGGTCCTCAAAATGGAGAAAACAATGAGAGACTGCTCAACAAATTGGGAAGTAAGGATCAAAGACTTCACCAACCAATGCAAAAACTTGAATAAAATATTGGCCTTGGGCAAAGAAGTGATTAAAAATGAAGATTTGCTGGGAGGAGATGATTTTGATAGTTTGCAATCTTATATCTTTGCAATAGAATTTAAGATAGAAGTTCTTGACCAGTGTAGGTTGAGGATTTTGGAGGCACATGCTCCTCTTTTGAAGTCAATTGGTAAATATGAGAATTTTGCAAAGAAGTTGTTAGGGGCATATGGTCTCAATATTTTGAGAGATGGTCGCTTGAAGGAAGTGTATTGTTAGATCAATGGGACCAGTATGCGACTCATCACTTTGCACCTACAATTGAGTTTAATACATAGTTAACATATAGGTACTCATTTTTGACTTCTCAATGTATACATGCGGATGGAGTAATTGATAAATTGGTTAACAAATGGGAGCAAGTAAAACAAGTTTTGAAGAAGTCTAAGTTCCGGATTTCGTATGTTGTTGATCCTCCTGAAGATACAGTTGCATGTTTTATTAGTAACTATAAGAGCTATAAAAGGAGTAAAGGATGAACATATAGTTGCCACACATGCAATTTTGACTACTTTTGGAAGATATTTTTGGTTATCACAAAGGCTAAGAGTTCAACTACTACACAACACCGAATTCAGTTTTTGGGCAAATTTTGCATGGTTGTAATTGCCAATTTCGGGAACGCATGTTTAGTAGTAATAGTTAATTGGTAGTTTCACTAGAGTTTAAGGTAGAGACTTGCATGTCAACTGCAACTCCTTATTTTTATAGCATTTAGTTTAGATAGCTTTAATTCCTAGAATTTAGGACTTGAAACTCTATAAATTAGAAATTTTGATTGATTGTAAGGGTCCTCGAATTGATGATTTGAGGAACAATTTAGAGATTCTTTTTAGAGATTTTATGCAGATTTTTATGAGTTTAGAAGATTTTGTGATACTCTTTGAAGTTTAATACAAAAAGCAACTTGTGGATTGCCTGATCTACTTATGTGTTCTATATGGTTATATTCTTCATTATCTGGTAACTTCTATTATTTGAATTAGCAACTAGGTCTTTTGGATACTTTGTTATTTTATGAATCATATTATGCATGTAAATGGTATATGAGGATTAAATTGATAGGGTGATTATTGGCTTGATGATATTCATATCCATGGGTATGTAAAGTTGTCTGACTTTATATATTTTTTGGAGTTCATCATTTGAATGTTGATTAGTAATATTGATAATATTGGGTTATGAAATTCTAACCGTGTGGACGATTCACTTGTTATTGTGTTGATTTCATTGTTATTTCCTTGTTCCCCTGATCTATTTTTTGTTTTTATTTTTGAGAGAATCTAAATCAGAAAATACAAAAAAGAGTCGGTAATTCGAAGTTGTTCCAACCAATAGGCCCCTTGACAGGTACAATCGCATCATCTGTTGAGTTGCCCATCACCATCAAGATTTGACTATAGAGACCTTGGAGTAGATAGCTTCCCAAAACTTGCTGCTTTTCGGGAGAGGTGGTGACTGTTCACATAAACTATGTGATTGTTTGAGAGTGTGTCAAAACACCCGTCAACAGTTCCCACCACAACAATGCATGTCCTTTCAAGTTCATGCAAGCATACTTCACCTTCTTGTCTTTAGTTGTGTTTTCAAAATCAAAATATTTCTCCATCTCTGTGATCCAATAGATATCAATTTATCTGAATCCAACTTACCACTATATTGTGATGAATTAAAATGTGGTTTGTTACTTACGCGAGTTAGGGCTCTCAATAACCTTTCATCTCCTTGCTCGAGTTCCCGTTGACCTCCATATTTCAGTTCAACATTCTTCTCTAGGTCATTTCAATAGCTTCCAATCGTTCCACAATCTATCTCAGCATATTCATCACCATCGGATCTACATCTCTCTGTGCTCCACCTCTAACATTTCCTCTTCACACCATTTAGACAAGTCCCTTGTTGCTGTAGGTCGGATCCGCAATCTGCCACCCTACAACAAGTTTCAGTAGGACACAATTTTCTCGGACGAAGAACCTTCGCTCTGATACCAACTAACGCAACCACGATAGGAGGGTCCTCAAAGAGAACTGTTAAGACCGTGCAACAAGATCAGCACAATGGAAACAACAACACTAAATAGGGAGAATTCTAGATCGGGCTTCAATTATATCATTAAAAATTCAAATACAGCTAGCCGGTAACATCCGGGTTACAAACACAATTTGAAACCAAGGAGATGTTAAAATTGATCTATCTCTATCTGATAATCATCTATTGTCCTTCTCTACTCATATAGGATCTAATACATCAATATATAGCATCTGAAATACATCCAGGTCGGCCAAAGAAAGGTTACAATCCCCAAGGTGGGAAAGTGTAGCATGCAAATAGGTCAGCCCCAAGCATGAAGAAAATCCTCTAGAAAAGAACAAAAATGAAATGCAGACCAAAAGGAAAGGTCAGCCAAGTGTATGGGAACATCATATGAAGTGCCAATCAGCTCTGCAAGTCAAGGAGATGCTCTGCAAGGTAAGGAAACACCATCTAGCTATTAAAGTTCAAACTAGTCCAAAAGCTAAGAATTGCCAGACAATTTGGAAGTAAAATTCTGATAGAAAAAGATCCAAATGAACTGAGATCCAAGATCAACATACAAGAACATGTCCACAAGCCAAATCCAGCTCTGCACAGAAAATGAGAAACTCAGAGAGATCCAAAGTGAAACACAAAACTGAAAGCAAATATTTTTGGTTGATGCAACATTGCTAGGAACCAAGGATGATCCTGCATCATTATTATGGAAAAGTTCTTACTAAGTAAGAGAATCAATTCTTATAAAGAAAATAAAGTTTTAATAAAGGATAGGAAAATTTAGTAAGGAAAAGAAAATTTAGTCTAATTTTTAGATTTAGTTTTTTTTAGACTTAAAACTAAAAGATTATTTTCCTACATAAGGAAAGGTAGAGGTATGTATATGTATATTTCCCATGCAAGACAACGAAAGTTGAGTTTTATTTTTTATAGAGAAAAATAATGAGAAAATGAAATTCAACCATTTTTAGAGGGGAGATAATTGTAGCCACATGGAGGTGATAAGATTTTGAAAGAGGAGTATTATAGGGATGCACAGTAAGAGAATGGGAGCATATGGGGTTTTGACATTCTGAGCAATTAAACAAGGCGACAAATGCAAATATGTGGGGGAAATAAATTGTGGCACACTATATTCTGAGAATGAAATAGTTGCAAGCATTAGAGAAGTTATTAGATTTCTGTAGGGATAGGTATTACCATGTTATGCATTTGTAATGGGATTAAATAGTTTTTTTCTAGCAATAGGATGAAAATATTACAGAGTGGAATCATATCATCAACAATTTACAAACCTTGTGGATGCCTTAGCATTTGCATGCATCTTTAGTTGGAAGACATTTCTCAACCAAGAAATATATAATAAAGTCTTCCTTTGTGTATTAAAACCATGGAATGTTTAGGTTTAGGTAAAGATATTAAAACATATGCAGGGGTGGATTATGATAGTTCATCTATTCAAAACCATAGCTTGCTTCCATTAGAATTCTTTACCAATAGTACCCTACATTAAGGTAGATAATTTTCTTATCTGCAATAAATTTTTAGTTATGAATGACATCGTAAATTGTTAGATAGTTCACATAACCAGAAGACAACTGAGAGAGGAGGGGGTGAATCAAGTGTCACAGATTACCAGACCATTTACCAATTAAAACTTTATTACCGAAACCCAAAACATTAATAACAGAATGCTTAAACCAAATACCAGAATACCAGTTAAACCAATTAATCATAAGAAATAATCATAGAATAAATACCATCCACATGACACCAAGATTTATACGTGGAAAACCCGGTAAAGAGAAAAACTGTTGGGATTATGCCTCGAATTCTCCTGACCATGTATGGTTTGATCAGAGTAGCCTACACCGATGGAGCAGCAGAGTGTTACCTTCTTGGTTGTTGAACACTTTCTGATCGGTGTGACTCTGGCCGATGAACTTGACTTCTCGGTTTCTGTATCGGCTATCGGGAGAGGTTGTTATTTGTTACACCGAAGTCCCGATGGGTTAGCTGTCTTCCGGCTGGAATGCTTCACATATCGGAATAGCAGGTTTGAAGTCATCCTGATGACTTGATGAAGTCGACTTCAGTCATCAGAGTAACTTCGGTTTTCGGGAAGACTTCATGAGAGTTGTGTCGATGACTCGATGGAGCTGTGTTATGCGGTTCGGGTTGATATCGGCTATCGAATGGACCGGTTTGGCATTATACCGATACCTGATGGATTCACCTTGGGTCATCAGAGTGCTATCGGTTATCGGAAGAGCCTTCTAGATGTTATGCCGAAACCCGATGAAGTCACCTTAGGCGGTCGGGCTTGTCATCGGCTATCGGAGGTTCCGGTTTGAAGCTGTGTCGGTACTCGATGAAGTCGCCTTCGGCGATCGGGTAGAATCGACTATCGGGATTACTTGTTCGGCGCTATGCTTAAGTCCGACGGAGGTATCTACTACTGATTCATGATCGGAGTAACTTCTGAGTGATGGTTCCGATGAGCCGATGAGTTCATGCTCTTGGTATTGGCGATTGGGATAGTAGTTGTGTTCTTGTTCCGATGTCTCGATGGAGACTACTCTAGAGTCATTGGAGATCAGAATGACTTGTGAAGCGATATGCCGATGGTCCGACGGAGTTGATATGTTTTGAAGCGCTTTCGTGGAGCCGTCTACTGTTGTATTGGGGGATCAGGATTACTTGTTCAGTGTTTGGCCGAAGACCTGATGGTTTTGTGTTGACATCCTCAGAGTGATTGGGGATCGGGGAGACAACAAGAAGGTTGTGCCGATGACCCGATGGAGTCACCTTTGGCGATCGGTTATCATCGGGCGATCGGTTCTACCGGTTGAAATCTATACCGATGGCCGACTGCGGATGTGAGATTGAACCGAGATCCAAAAGGTGAACACTCGGACACTAAGGATGAGACTATCGGTGTATATGAATATGAACCGACCTGACTTCTTGGTGCATGTGGGATAATGGACAAGTTGTGAATGCAGACCGACGTAGACGGTTATACTTCCTGGTGGTTGGTGGGACTGATGGTTGTCTGAATCACATCCGACAGATGTAATCAAAGTGGCTAGTGGAAACCAAAACGCAAGTGGATGATTGGTTAGCCCGTTGGACTCTAGAACGGTTATGCTCGATGGCTGATATATGTTGCTAGAGATATAACCGATGTAGAAGCTGAGTGTATGAGTGAGAAGCTCAGAGTCACACAGAGCAGAAGGCATGGAGTATCATTAAAGTATGATAGGAACTCCAAGATGTTTTGCCTTGCTCGATGTGTGATGGGTGAAAAAAGCCAGAGAGGTTGAGCAGAATAGAGAGAGGAGCCAGGACGGAGGTTGATCTGTGTGGTTGAGCAGGACAGAGTTCAGAGAATAAAATCAGAAAAGAAGATCTGTTAACTTTATTGTAACCATGTTGTTTACTGAATAAAGGGATCTCCTTTTGGTGGTGGGTTTTTTACTCGTAAGGGTTTTCCCACGTATATCTGATGTCTTTCTCTGGTGTTATTATGTCTGGTTAATCCTAATCTTTTGTCTGTGTTTATCTTTATGTATTGCAAAAAGAATTAAAATACTTCCTTGCTTGCATATCCCCTTAGAATTGATGTTAGGAGAGCGTTTTCCGCACACTGCTTTCCTTACAAGTGGTATCAGAGCCATTTAGTTTGATAACTCAATGATGAACCACCAGTACCAAACCGGTACTGAGAGGGGGGGGTGAATTAGTACAGACACAAATATAGTTCAAAACCGGTTTGACAGCAACCACTCTCAATGACTGATAAACAGAGATACCGGTAAAAGAGAGTGCAACCGGTAGCATCTAGAATAACTCAATCAGTCATGAACCGGTCACTTACTAAGCTTTTCTCTTAGCTCAATACCACATTATCATAATATTCTCATGCATGAACTAGTAGACCTAACCATCAAATCTTCACAACAGTGAGTTCAATATGTTTTATAGACAGGCATAAAACATAGAAACTTCATGTGCATAACAGATAAAACAAAGCATCACAAGACAAAAGCATTTCACATGACACACATATTTTTCACATGGAAACCCAACTGGGAAAAATCACAGTGGGGATGAATACCCACAAGCTGCTTTTTGAACTCTTTAGAAGTCCGCTCTGTTAGGAGCCTTGTCCGGCTAAGAACATTACAATAGGTTCTGGTAGGAACCGACCCTGTTAGGGATCACCTGGTTAAGGGATACCCGGTTAAGGGTTAAACCTGGTAGGGTCACCTTGTTAGAGGATTTTAAGAACTCAATAGCTGAAAGGATCTTCTAAGCTTTTCTAGCTTCTCAGAACTCATTAGCTTCGAGTTACCCGATTAAGGGATTTACAGCAAGCCAGTTAAGACCACTCGATTTAAGGGATTTTGAATCAAGCCAATTAAGGCTACCTTGTTAGGGGATTTTGCAACTATTGAAGTGGTTAGAGATCAACAGGTATTACAATGATCTTTTAACAGTACTTAATACTAATACAGATCCGTTTAGGCTCCTCTTCTCCTTTTGCACATACACTTTGCAAGTATCTCTTTTCTCCTATGGTCTGGCAAGAATCTTGTATCACTTTCATTGGATACACACTCACTACTTTTTGCCAACAACTTTAGATAGAAACCTAACATCGACCTTATAGGGAACATACAGGTCGGTAGCAAAAACCCTAAACCCTAAACCTGTTAGGTTGAGCAATTCAAACGGTTCGATCCTGACCGTTGAAATGTATTGCATTGAATGCACCAGTCTTGAGTCGATCTCAAGACATTCTCCATCGTCCATTATCCACCATTTTCATGGCGGTTGATAACCCATCACGCGTTATCACTATTTGACAGACTTTGCACAATCCCGAGGTAGATAGGAATAGTCTTCTTCATGCAAGATCCTTCACGTGCACAAAGCTTACGTGGCAACACGATCTGTCCTCCATCATATTACTGACTCATCACACAAAGATCACCGATTGAGTCACACAGACTTGAGATACTCCAACCGGAAACCCCGAAGTGGAAGTTGCCTTACCAACTAGTAGTCATATAGTGCTTCCATGTGCCGGTTCCCATAACTGCATGCCAGTTCACTTTGAACAAATGTGCTGCTTCACTTAGGCATATACCGGTTCACACATATGCCAGTATCTCTTTCTTCTCTTATCTCATGTGCCGGTTCACACTATGTCTCATATTGACATCAATGACAACATACAATATCATTATGTCTTCATGCCAGTTTACATAAGGCTCATGCCGGTTCTCATAATGCAAAAAATCTCCCCCTTTGGCATTGATGGCAATATACAAAAGATATCTTCTCTGCTTCACATCTTCTCCCTAGTTGCTGCGGATGTCTTTTCATTTCACTTCTTCCCCCCCTTTGACAACAATGCCAAAGTGGAGGTACAATCACCACTGTTTCCTTATGTTGCTCCCCCTGAGGAGTAGCATCCTTAAACACACCAATCAACCAAATATTTGTCTATCCAGTACCTGACTGATGTGGAACTACCACTTTTAGTTCACCTCCTGAAGGGGCAATACCCCTAATTCACCTCTCAAATGCACAAATGTTGTCTTTGGGAGAGGCTTGGTGAATATGTCTGCTAACTGCTCCTTACTAGACACATGCTCCAGTGCAATCTCTTTATTCTGAACCTTTTCCCTCAAGAAATGATACTTAAGTTCAAAATGCTTGGTTCTAGAATGTAAAACCGGATTCTTTGATATATTGATAGCACTTGTGTTATCATAGAATATACTTACCGGTTTAGGTACAGGAATCTTGAAGCCTTCCAGTACATGCTTCATCCAGATTGCCAATGAAAGCTGCAACATACTCCGCTTCCGCTGTAGACTAAGAGATGTAACTCTACTTTTTACTCATCCATGAGACCAGTCTACCACCGAGAAAGAATGCACCACCAGTTGTGCTCTTCCGATCATCCACATTACCGGCCCAATCAGCATCTATGAATACTTTCAGATTGAAATTATTGTTGTATGGGTACCACAATCCATAGTGAATTGTTCCCTTTAGATACCTAAGAATCCACTTGACTGTACTCAAGTGAGATTCTCTTGGACTCTTCTAGAACCTTGCAGTGATGCCAACTGCATGTGCAATATCCGGTCTGCTATGCACTACATAGTGCAACTTACCAATCATTGATCGGTATTCCTTCTCATCAACTAGTGCAGAATCATCTTCCTTTGTCAATTTGCAACCAGTCACCATCGGTGTACCAACCGGTTTGCTATCTTCCATGCCAAAAGTCTTCAACACCTCTTTGACATATTTGGACTAAGTGATGAAGATTCCATCTTTCATCTGCTGGATCTGTAGTCCAATGAAAAACTTAATCTCCCCTATGAGTGACATTTCAAACTCTTTCTTCATCTCATCAGCAAACTCATGACTCATCTTGTCATCTCCACCAAAGATGATGTCATCAACAAAGACTTCACAGATTAGGATCTGATCTTCTTCAGACTTCAAGTAGATATTACTATCTTCACTTGTTCTCTCAAATCCAATCTTCACAAGATGGGAATGTAGGTGCTCATACCATGCCCTAGGTGCTTGCTTTAGACCATATAATGCTTTGTGTAGCCTACATACCATGTCACTGTCTTCAGATAGGGTAAACCCATCTGGTTGCTCAATATATACCTCCTCTTCAAGTACACCATTTAGAAATGCAGATTTTACATCCATTTGATACACCTTGAATCTCTTAAAAGCTGCATATGCAAGAAGCATATGAACTCCTTCCAATTTGGCTACAGGAGCAAAGGTTTCCCCATAGTCTTCACCTTCTTCTTGAGCATATCCTTTGCATACCAGTCTGGCTTTATTCCTAATCACTGTGCCATCCTCATTCAACTTATTTCTAAACACCCATTTGGTGCCAATGACATTCTTATGCTCTGATCTGGGTACCAAGGACCATGTACCATTTTTCTCTATCTGGTCAAGTTCTTCTTCCATTGCCTTGATCCAGTCTTTATCATTATGAGCCTCTTTGAATGATTTAGGCTCAAATTCAGAGATCATACATAAGTTTTCTCTAATCTTTCTTCTGGTAAGGATTCCTGCATCCTTATCACCTATGATTTGCTTGGGATCATGATTCAACTTGAAATACCGAGGAATGGTCTTAATTGGTTCTTCTTGCTTTTCTTCTTCATCCTTATCTTCATCAGAGGATTCATCAACTCTTACATTGATGCTTTCCATAATTCTCTGAGTCCTATTGTTGTAGCACTTGAAAGCTTTACTGTTGGTGGAATATCCTAGAAATATTCCTTCATCACATTTAGCTTCAAATTTGCCTTGATGTTCACTCCTCTTGATGTAACATTTGCTACCAAAGACCTTAAAATAATTTACCACAGGGGTCTTACCGGTCCAATACTCATAAGGAGTTTTGTCCTTGCCCTTTTTGATGAGTACCCGGTTCATAGTGTAAACTGTAGTGCTCACCGCTTCTCTCCAAAAGGTGTGAGCAACCTTTCCTGGATCAACATAGTTCTAGCTGCTTCAACCACAGTCCGGTTATTCCTCTCTGCTAGGCCATTCTACTATGGAGTCCGGGGGGCAGACAACTGTCTCTTGATGCCAAATTCTTCACAGTACTTGTTGAATTCACTGGAAGTGAATTCCCCTCCTTGATTAGTTCTGAGACACTTGATCCTTTTACCGCTTTCCTTTTCCACTAATGCTCTGAAAGCTTTGAATTTCCCAAAAGCTTCAGACTTGTCTTTCAAGAATGTGACCCACATCATTCTTGAGCAGTCATCAGTGAGAATCATGAAGTACCTATCACCCTGCACACTTCTAGTTTTCATAGGACCACATAAATCAGTATGCACAAGATCAAGCAAGTTGTCAGCAGTGAAAGATTTACCTTTAAAAGTTGAGGAAGACATTTTCCCCAATTGACATTCTCTACACAAGGTATTATCCGGTTTGCTGAGCACCGACAACCCTCTAACTGCCTTGATCTTACTAGCCTTCACAATGTTGTCAAAGTTCACATGGCAGATTCTCCTATGCCATATCCAGCTATCATCAAGCTTAGCCATAAGACATGTACTTATATTAGCATTTATATGAAATAGGTTACCTTTAGTTTGCATGCCGGTGGCTACCAATTTACCATCTTTACCTTTGATTTTGCAAACTCCATTCTTGAATTGCAGAGAGAGTCCACTGTCATTTAACTAGGCAACACTTAGAAGGTTGTGTCTGAGACCATCAACCCAATACACATTGTCAGCACTACTCTTTCCATTCAAGGAGATGGACCCTCTGCCTTTGACCATGCATGGTGCATCATTGCCAAAGTGAACCACACCACCATCATACTCTTCTAATGATAGAAACTTGCTCCGGTCACCAGTCATATGGTGAGAGTAGCCACTGTCAATGATCCACTCATTGGAATCATCAAAACGGGAGACAAGAGCCTTCTTATCTGTCACATCTTCCTTTATAGCAACCAACACAATGTCTTCATTTTCTTCATCTTAAGATTCCTCATCTGTGACACCTTCATCAACTGCCACAAAACAATTTCTCTGGTTTCCTCCTTTGAATTTCTTGAACCTTTCCGGTTTGTCCTTGTTGTCACTATTAGGATAGTTCATAGCAATATGTCCTATCCGGTTGTAGGAGAAACATTTCAAATGTAGTTTACCTTTGTATTTACCAGTTCCTTTTGGGAATCTCCTAGCCAGAAGAGCTTCAAATTCCATCAGAAACTCTTCATCCTTCATCTCTCTATTCTGACTAGGTTCCCCATTAGTGCTAGCCTCTTTTCCTTTTCTGGATGGTATAGCAGAAGCTTTAAAAGCTAATTCTGACTTTTGAACACTACCATCAAAGCTATTTAGCTCATAGGCTGTCAACTTGGCTATGATGGAGTCCAAGGATGCCTTAGACTTGTCTATTGATCTCAGCTCCTGAATAGCAGCAACCCTTATTGCATAGACCAGCAATAGGGATCTCAGGACTTTACTTACCACAGTGGAATCTTCTATTTTGCCACCTGCACTCTTTATTTCTCCAACAACTGTTTTGATTCTTATTCCATACTGCTGAATGGTCTCTCCTTCAACCATTCTCATGTCTTCAAACTTTCCTCTCAAGCTCTCTTCCTTAGCCTATTTTACATGCTCATCACCACCATAGATATTTTCAAGAGCATCCCATACTTCTTTGGGATTTGCCTTGTCCTGAACATCAATAAACTCAATGTCAGATAGACTACTGATGAGGGCTTCCATGACTTGCCCGTTTTCTTGTATCTCTCTCTTTTGGTCATCAGTGAGAGTACCGGTAGGAACAACATATACATTTTCAACATAACTCTAGTGTTGAACACCCATACTTTTTATGAATATCTTCATCCTGTCTTTCCATATACCAAAGTTTTCCCTGTTGAACTTTGTACCTTCCCTCTTCATCATTTGGCTAGGATCTTTTCCTCAAGCGGTTAAGCTTACAACACAGAGGACCTGGAGGGCTCTGATACCAATTGATAACTCAATGATGAACCACTAGTACCAAACTGGTACTGAGAGGGGGGGGGGCTAAATCAGTACAGACACAAATACAATTCAAAACCGGTTTGACAACAACCACTCTCAATGACTGATAAACAGAGATACCGGTAAAACAGAGTGCAACTGGTAGCATCCAGAATAACTCAATCAGTCATGAACCGGTCACTTACTAAGGTGGTCACTTACTAAGGTTTTCTCTTAGCTCAATACCACATTATCATAATATTCTCATGCATGAACTAGTAGACCTAACCATCAAATCTTCACAATAGTGAGTTCAATATGTTTTATAGACAGGCGTAAAACATAGAAACTTCATGTCCATAATAGATAAAACAAAGCATCACAAGACAAAAGAATTTCACATGACACACATATTTTTCACGTGGAAACCCAACTGGGAAAAACCACAGTGGGGATGAATACCCACAAGCTTCTTTTTGAACTCTTTAGAAGTCCGCTTTGTTAGGAGCCTTGTCCGGTTAAGAACATTACAATAGGTTCTGGTAGGAACCGATCCTGTTAGGGATCACCCGGTTAAGGGTTAAACCCGGTAGGGTCACCTTGTTAGAGGATTTTAAGAACTCAATAGCTGAAAGGATCTCCTAAGCTTTTCTAGCTTCTCAGAACTCATTAGCTTCAAGTTACCCGGTTAAGGGATTTACAGCAAGCCGGTTAAGACCACTCGATTTAAGGGATTTTGAATCGAGCCAGTTAAGGCTACCCTGTTAGGGGATTTTGCAACTGTTGAAGTGGTTAGAGATCAACAGGTATTACAATGATCTATTAACAGTACTTAATACTAATACAGATCCATTTAGGCTCCTCTTCTCCTTCTGCACATACACTTTGCAGGTATCTCTTTTCTCCTATGGTCTGGCAAGAATCTTGTATCACTTTCATTGGATACACACTCACTACTTTTTGCCAACAACTTTAGACAAAAACCTAACATCGACCTTATAGGGAACATACAGGTCGGTAGCAAAAACCCTAAACCCTAAACCTGTTAGGTTGAGCAATTCAAACGGTTCGATCCTGACCGTTGAAACATATTGCATTGAATGCACCAGTCTGGAGTCGATATCAAGACATTCTCCATCGTCCATTATCCACCGTTTTCATGGCGGCTGATAACCCATCACGCGTTATCACTATTTGACAGACTTCGCACATTCCCGAGGTAGATAGGAATAGTCTTCTTCATGCAAGATCCTTCACGCGCACAGAGCTTACGTGGCAACACGATCTGTCCTCCATCATACTACTAACTCATCACACAAAGATCACCGATTGAGTCACAAAGACTTGAGATACTCCAACTGGAAACCCCGAAGTGGAAGCTGCCTTACCAACTGGTAGTCATACAGTGCTTTCATGTGCCGGTTCCCATAATTGCATGCCGGTTCACTTTGAACAAATGTGTCGCTTCACTTAGGCATATACCAGTTCACACATATGCCGGTATCTCTTTCTTCTCTTATCTCATGTGTCGGTTCACACTATGTCTCATATTGACATCAATGACAACATACAATATCATTATGTCTTCATGCCAGTTTACATAAGGCTCATGCTGGTTCTCATAATGCCAACATAGTTGTGTTATCCTTGTCGGGTGGGGCTGTTTGGTGTCAATTCTATTTTCAGTGGGAGTCTGGCAGAGCGTGTATTTGTCTTGTTTGCAGTTTGAGATGGCGAATGTTTTTGGGCGAGTGGAGATCGAGAAATTTAATGGTGTGAGTTTTGAGTTGTGGAAACTCAAGATGGAAGACTTGCTGGTTGATAGAGATCTCTGGGGTGCTGTGACTGTAACCGCTAAGCCTTTAGGCATGAGGCAAGAAGACTGGGATCTTGCAGATAGAAAAGCTAGAGGGTTAATCAGACTCTGTTTGGCAAATTCTGTTCTGTTGAATGTCCATGAGGAGAAGACTACTAATCTTCTGTGGAAAAAGCTTGGAGACATTTATCAGGGAAAGTCTCTGGTAAACAAGTTGTTCCTGAGCAAGAAGTTGTATTCTCTGAAGATGGATGAGGGTACATCTGTTGCAGATCATTTGAATGTTTTCAACATGATCGTTGCTGAGCTAACCTCTATAGGAGTCAAGATTGACGACGAGGATCGGTGCATGCTTTTGTTATGTTCTCTGCCTGACTCATGGGATCATCTGGTAATGACTATTGGGAGTACAACAACCACGTTCACAATGGAAGGTGTAGTTTCTTTGTTGCTATCAGAAGAAACTCGAAGGAAATCTTCTAAGATGGTCAAGGATGCTCTCCCTGTTAGAGGCAAGAAAGAGAACAAGAAGTCAGAATCCAAGTCGGAGGAAAGCTCCAAGACTCCTGGAAAGAAGTCCAAAGTGAAGTGCTGGAATTATGGGCAGACTAGTCATATCCGAAAGGATTGCAGAGAGAAGAAGAAAAGTAAGGGTTCTTCTAATTCTGGGTCCTCTCAGAATAAGGATGGAGATGCCTTCTGAGCTGCTTTGGTGAGTCAAACATCTGTCGATGTCTAGATTAATCATGATGCTATGAAGACTGGGTACCGTGGGTCTTTGGCAGTGATGCAGATTCATCATGTATTGGTGAATGTTCTTCATGTGACTGGAGATGTTAATATCTTGAAGATTCGTAAGGGATCTTTGGTAGAGATGTTGTAATATCTTAGTTAGGATGTTTTTATGTCAGAATATACTCTTTTGATGCATTTAGAGTTGTGACATAATGTGTGTATGTTCATATGGAGCATATGATCTCTTTGATTGAGATGTTTTAGATCATGGTTGTCATGTTTAAATTCCTGATTCTGTAGTTGGAATTTTGACAATGATCTTGGTTCTGTTTTTGTGTTTTGAGTACACTGATCATTTGTTTGGTACTTCATGATAATGTGGTTTTGCATTTGGAGGTTGGCATGTGTTGATCAGTTAAAGGTGCTCATGGATACATGGAAGCAATAGATGGTGTTGTCTTTCTCTTATGACTAGAGATGTATGTGTTGGAATGTTTTAAGAGGTCCAACTGAGAGGCATTCATCTGTGATAACACAGTAAGCATTTAGAAGTGAAGAAAGGGTATGATACAGGGTACTGTGAAGACTTGCTTGCAGGGTCTTTGTATACAGTTAGTATTGTGAATACCTTTTGGTACAAAGGTTTATTTACTTCTATGTAATGTTGAAAGAAGGATCCTTTTCAATTTTGACATTACCTATGCAGTGGGAGCTTCTTGGTGTGTATGTGACTATCATTGCACTTGAAGAATGAGACTATAAGTAATAGGTTGTATATGTGGATGTTTTGAAATTCATCTTCGTATACCATGAAGGTATGTATAGTTGGATGTATTAGCACTTGTTGTGGCTGCTATTCTAGCTATGATTGTGACTAATGTTGGCACATTTGAGTAGCCTTGGTAATGTGAGTTTTTTTGTGTTCTGGGAGTCAAAGTTATGTTTTTCTCATTAGATAGATTCTATTTGTGTCTAGTGACAGTGGCATGGTAGAAAGTGGGAGCATCTATGGATGAGATGATACTTCTCTGTGTGTGTCTCAGTGGTACACAAAGTAAACTGTATTTCCTGGTGGTTTGTGATCGAATGCTATATCAACATTGATGGACTTTAGAAGTCCATGGTTCTCAGTGAAATCTGTAAATGTTCGGCATGGTAGACAGGTCCAGTGGATTCCTCGGCAAGTGGGAGATTGTTGGGATTATGCCTTGAATTCTCCTGACCATGTTTGGTTTGATCGGAGTAGCCTACACCGATGGAGCAGCAGAGTGTTACCTTCTTGGTTGTTGAACACTTTCTGATTGATGTGACTCTGGCCGATGAACTTGACTTCTCGGTTTCGGTATCGGCTATCGGGAGAGGTTGTTATTTGTTACACTGAAGTCCCGATGGGTTAGCTGTCTTTCGACTGGAATGCTTCACATATTGGAATAGCAGGTTTGAAGTCATCCTGATGACCCGACGAATTCGACTTCAATCATCAGAGTAACTTCGATTTTCGGGAAGACTTCATGAGAGTTGTGCCGATGACCCGGTGGAGCCGTGTTATGCAGTTCGGGTTGATATCGACTATTGAATGGACCGGTTTGGCGTTATACCGATACCGGATGGATTCACCTTGGGTCATCAGAGTGCTATCGGTTATCGGAAGAGCCTTCTAGATGTTATGCCGAAACCCGATGAAGTCACCTTAGGCGGTTGGGCTTGTCATCGGCTATCGGAGGTTCCGGTTTGAAGCTGTGCCGATACCCGATGAAGTCGCCTTCGGCGATCGGGTAGCATCGGCTATCGGGATTACTTGTTCGACGCTATGCCGAAGTCCAATGGAGGCATCTACTGCTGATTGACGATCAGAGTAACTTCTGAGTGATGGTTCCGATGAGCCGATTAGTTCATGCTCTTATTATTGGCGATCGGGATAGTAGTTGTGTTCTTGTTCCGATATCCTGATGGAGACTACTCTAGAGTCATTGGAGATCGGAATGACTTGTGAAGCGATATGCCGATGGTCCGATGGAGTTGATCTATTTTGAAGCGCTTTAGTGGAGCCATCTATTGTTGTATCGGGGGATCGGGATTACTTGTTCAGTGTTTGGCTGAAGACCCGATGGTTTTTTGTTGACATCCTCAGAGTGATCGGGGATTGGGGAGACAACAGGAAGGTTGTGCCGATGTCCCGATGGAGTCACCTTTGGCGATCGGTGGGCGATTGGCTCTATCGGTTGAAAGCTATACCCATGGCCAACTGTGGATGTGAGATCGAACCGAGATCCAAAAAGGTGAACACTCGGACACTAAGGATGAGACTGTCGGTGTATATGAATACGAACTGACCTGACTTCTTGGTGCATGTGGGATAATGGACAAGTTGTGAATGCAGACCGACGTAGACGGTTAGACTTCCTGGCGGTTGGTGCGACTAATGGTTGTCTAAACCGCATCCGACAGATGTAATCAGAGTGGCCAGTGGAAACTGAAATGCAGGCGGATGATTGGTTAGGCCGTTGGACTCTAGAACGGTTATTCTCGATGGCTCATATATGTTTCCAGAGATGTAACCGATAGAGAAGCTGAGTGTATGAGTGAGAAGCTCAGAGTCACACAGAGCAGAAGGCATGGAGTATCATTAAAGTATGATAGGAACTCCAAGATGTTTTGCCTTGCTCGATGTGTGATGGGTGAATAAAGCCAGAGAGGTTGAGCAGAATAGAGTGAGTAGCTAGGACGGAGGTTGATCTGTGTGGTTGAGCAGGACAGAGTTTAGAGAACAAAATCAGAAAAGAAGATCTGTTAACTTTATTGTAACCATGTTGTTTACTGAATAAAGGGATCTCCTTTTGGTGGTGTGTTTTTTACCCGTAAGGGTTTTCCCACGTATATCTGATGTCTTTCTCTGGTGTTATTATGTCTAGTTAATCCTAATCTTCTGTCTGTGCTTATCTTTATGTATTGCAAAAAGAATTAAAATACTTCCTTTCTTGCATATCCCCTTAGAATTGACGTTAGGAGAGCATTTTCCGTGCACTTCTTTCCTTACAAAAACCACGGTGGGAAACCTACCCACAGTTAGATAATACTTTTGCAGTAAGTATGTGAATTACAATTGAGGGGCATGCACTTGTAGGAAGGGCAACATCCTAGAGCGCACTGCTCATTATAAAAGGAGCCTCACTGACTACATAGAAATCCATACTACAATCCGGAGAAGTGTTTGAATTGAAAAGATAGCATCTTTTATGCCAGAGTACAGTTATGGCGAAGCTCTATACCAGAGGACTAAATCCTCTTACATAAACCAATTTGATCTCCAATGATCGACCAAATCCATTGCCTAAATGATATTACATTATTCGCACATTACATCTATTTCCCATATCCTATCTCTCTACCATATCTATGATCTACAATGAGATCTTACATCATATATATACAAACCCTCAACCATAAACAATCAGGTTGACCACCATATAATAAACCAATTACACAATTACAAAACATGTCGACCTTCAACCAAACAAATAATATCCAACACATAAGACATCCTGGAAACACATCAAGAGGTCCGATCCACACCTTACATTAAACCGGTCCATAACCTAGATCAATTGGGACCCAATATAGGTCCACACACTACAACAATGATCTCCATCCGCTAGGTCTTGAACATGAACACCAACAACATCCTGAATCTCCACCAGAAGCTGTACCAACACCACTTATGCAATTCATCAAAGATTTTTATCAGAAGCTTTTCCAGTGAAACCCTCGCCGGAACTAGAAGCCAAGCTTCCAAGAAAATAGGATAGCATCTGATCACCAGACCAAAACCAAATGACTGAATATGATCATGAGTATCATGAATAAGCCAATTCCATAACCAAATCATACCGGAGCCTATCGAATCATGTCTGATCCAAACCAACCAGAAACTGTTCAACCTACTGGGACCATAAGAGTGTCGGTAAAGCATCCAAATAGCTAGTGTTGGAATCAATGACAAAACATCAATGCAACATATAATCAATTCCTCCAAATGGCCAAAAATATCCCCCTTTGGCATTGATGCCAAATTGCATCAATCAAGTCTCTACCGGAGGGACAAAAACCCCTAATCTGTCTCTCAGGTACTCAAATGATTCTCTAGGCAAAGGTTTAGTGAAAATATCTGCAATCTGCTCTTTAGTATTCACATAAACCAATCTGACTTCATTTTCTTCCACCTTTTCCTTCAAAAAGTTATACTTGATAGATATGTGCTTTGTCTTAGAATAAAATACTGGATTCTTTGATATATCAATAGCAGCAGAGTTATAACAGTGAATAACTACCGGTGCATCGCAATCCACCTTTATATCCTTCAACATTTGCTTCATCCATAAAACTTGTGTACAACTAGTAGCAACAACAACATACTCAACTTCAGCAGTAGATAAAGAAGTACATGATTGTTTCTTGCTGATCCATGGAACCAACTTCTTTCCAAGAAAGAAAGCTCCACCGGAAGTACTTTTTTGGTCATCAACATCTCCAGCCCAATCAACATCTGCATATGCACATAAAGTAAAGCCGTCATCCTTAGGGTACCACAAACCATATTCTGATATACCTTGCAAGTATCTAAAAATCCTTTTCACCGTACTCTCATGATTTTCTCTAGGATCACTCTGAAATCTTGATACAATACAAACAACATTCATTATGCTAGGCCTAGTCTGAGTCAAATAAAGAAGACCTCCAATCATATATTTGTATCTAGTAGGACTTACCGTTGTAGAAACATCTTTTCTTGTCAAATTCTCACTTGTAACCATAGGAGTACTTATCGGTTTAAAATCTCCCATACCAAATTTCTTCAACAATTCCCTAGCATACTTAGTTTGATAGATGAGAATACCTTTGCCAGTCTGAGTAATCTGCAAACCTAAGAAAAATTTCATTTCCCCAATCATAGACATTTCAAATTCATTCTTCATATTGTTAGCAAATTCCTTACACAACTTATCTTCATCTCCAAAAATAATGTCATCAACAAATACTTCAATAATCAGTATATCATCATCAGTGATCTTATAATATAAATTACTGTCAGCATTACCCTTAGTAAAACCAAGCTTCAAAAGATATTTATCCAACCTTGCATACCAAACTCTAGGTGCTTGTTTCAATCCATATAAAGTTTTCCATAACTTGCAAACCATGTTTGTATCATCTATTAGTGAAAAACCATCAGGTTTCTCAATATAAACTTCCTCATCAAGATCCCCATTCAAAAATGCACACTTAACGTCCATCTGATAAACCTTGTAGTTTTTATGAGCAACATAGGCAAGAAATAATCTTACAACTTCAATCCTAGCTACAGGTGCAAAAGTCTCTCCATAATCAATTCCTTTCTTCTGAGAATATCCTTTATAAATCAATCTAGCCTTATTCCTTATAACTTGACCATCCTCATTCAATTTATTCCTAAAAACCCATTTAGTTCCAATAACATTCTTATTTTTAGGCCAGGGAACCAAAGGCCATGTGTTATTTTTTTCAATCTGATCTAATTCTTCTTCCATAGCTTTCAACCAATATTCATCTTTACATGCCTCAATTATTGATACCGGTTTAGCTTGTGAAATTAAACATACCTCATTAGTTTTCAGTCTTCTTCTTCTCATCACTCCATTGCTTTTGTCTCCAATGATCTGATCTTCTGAATGATTCAATCTCACATACCTAGGAGTCCTCTAACTCTCTGTTCCTCTTCCTTGATCTTCAGTCACTGTAGAATTTTTTGATACTGTCGGAGTAATTGGTTCAACACTCTATTATGGTAGAGGTGCTATCGGCTCAGATATAATCAGTTCCACCACCGGTTCCTTCTCATAAACGCTGATTTGATCTCTATTCAACTCATCCTCTTTGATATTACCACTCTCCACAACTCTCTGCAATCTTTTGTTATAACATCTATATGCCTTGCTTTCATTAGAATAACCAAGAAATATGCCTTCATCACATCTAGGATCAGATTTGCCAATGATATCATCTCTCCTGATATAACATTTACTACCAAAGATTCTGAAATACTTAACTGTAGGTGTCAAACCATAATTCATAAGGTGTCTTACCAATTTCTCCTTTGATATGTACTCTGTTGAATGTGTAAACCGATGTGCTCACTGCTTCTCTGCAATAGATATGAGGTATGTTAAGATATAGCCCTCATGAATCTAACTGATGGTAAATCAGTTATTATCTGGAGAGTGATATATTAACAAAGCATACAGTTCGGAAATTAAACATAAACAAACTAATTGTTATGAACGGTTGCCTTGGTAGGGGCATGTCCATACGTGACAACTACCTCGTATGGACATGTCCCTACGTAGGCAACCTTTCCTCTTGTATTTAAACCAGATTCAATGGTGGAGACGATCAATAACTCACGACAATCAGTCTTCCAGAATCGTTGTCATTATTCTTCGATCCATATTTCACAACATGGTATCAGAGCCAGCATATTAAGAGAATAAATTAGACAACCATATTACTCATAAGCATTTATCAGAATTAAATAACAAATCGACGCAGAGGCTATATATGCAGAGGATATATCCGACTAAGAAAATATTCAAAATGTCAAGTAATATGAGAGTGGAAGATAGACTCGAAGGAGCCTCCAACTTCGTTTCCTGGAAGATACGAATCATTGTCATTCTTGAACAACTAGAATTAGAGTCTTACATAGAAGAAAATCTAGACATGCCAAATGATGAACCAGAGAAATCTACCTGGAAAAGGCGTAATAATAAAGAAAAGAAAATAATTATTGACTCAATCAAAGATCATATTCTTCCATCTATAGCTAGACTGCCTAAAGCATATGAAGTATTTAAAACCATTAAAAATACATATGAAGTTAACAATGCGAGCATAATGTTAACCTTGAAACAACAATTTTTAAACATAAAGATGAATAAAGATGATACAATATCTACATACTTTTCAAGGATATCTAAAGTAAAAGACCAATTACAAACTATTGGAAATGAGGTAGATGATCAATAAATCTCTCTCATAGCCCTAAGAGGATTACCAATTTCATTGGAATCCTACATTCAATGTATTTGCAAAACCCCCCCCTTACCCAAATTTGAACAACTTAAGAATGAGTGCATTTAAGAGGAATCTCGACTAATCTCAAGAGGATTAGGGAAAAATAAAGAAGGAGAAATCGAAGCACTTAATACAAATACCTTCAACAAAAAGAAAAAGTTCTCCAAACGGAAGAGAGGAAATAAAAATCATTAGAAAAGAGATATGTCTAAAATTCAGTGTTACAAATGCGACAAATATGGGCACACTCATAAGAATTGTCCAGAAAGGAAGAAAACACAAGCTACTCTAGCCAAAGTCAAAGGAGAAAACTCACTTTTCTTCTTAGCCCTATCAAGAAAAATAAATACAAATAAAAACACTTGGATCATAGACAGTGGAGCATCAAGGCATATAACTGGATTCAGAAATCAGTTTGAAACACTTAATGGGCACTCAAGTGAAGAGGTTACTATTGGAGATAACTCCACATATCCTGTGAAAGGAATTGGGACCTGTACTATCAAACTAAGAAATGGAGTATCTCTACAATTAAAGGATGTTCTGTTTGTACCTGGAATAAAAAGAAATCTAGTCTCAATCTCAGGCCTAGCTGATCAAGGATATCAAGTTACCTTCAATGAAGATAAAGTTCTACTCTGGCCTAAAAATACAAATATCAAAAATGTCATAACAGTAGGTTCAAGAGATGGTAGCCTATACAAACTATGCAGTGATCAAAAGGAAGCACTAAATCTTGAAGTTTCAAATAATAATGAATTATGGCACAAAAGATTAGGACACCTAAGATATAGTGCTCTATCCAACATAAAGAAGATTACTTCAGGACTGCCCCAACTAAAATTTGAACACACAAGCATTTGCAAAGGATGTGCCTTGGGAAAGAATGTGAAAGTTTCTTTTCCCTCAAGCGAGCACAAATCAAAAGTTATTTTAGAACTAATTCACTCAGACCAATGCGGTCCCATGTCAACACCATCCCTTACTGGATCCTTATACTACATAATCTTTGTTGACGACTACTCTCGAAAAACATGGATATATTTTCTAAAGTGCAAAGACTCAAATGAAGTACTATCTAAGTTCAAAGAATTCAAGGCACTAGTAGAAAACCAGTCAGGGAAGAAAATTAAGGTGTTAAGATCCGACAATGGGGGTGAATATACATCTGACAACTTCAAAGACTTTTGTAATTTTGTTGGGATTAAGAGGGAGTATACTGTACCATATAATCCACAATAGAATGGAGTAGCAGAAAGAAAGAACAGAACCATAATTGAAGCAGCAAAAGCCATGATGCATGACCAAAACTTACACACTTCATTCTAGGCAGAAGCTTCAAATACAACAGTCTACATTCAAAACAGATGTCCGCACTCAGTTCTAGAAAACATAACTCCTGAAGAAGATTTTATAGGGAACAAACCAGACTTAAGTCATTTAAGGATATTTGGTTGTCCCGTATATATGCATGTTCCTAAAGAAAAGAGGACAAAACTAGAACCATCCGGAAAAAGAGGTATCTTCATTGGCTATAGTGAAAATACTAAAGGATATCACATTTACATTCCAGGGAAAAAATCTGTTGAGATAAGTAGAGATGTAAAGTTTGAAGAAAACACTACACTCAAAGAACCTGAGGATGATAACATTACTAAAGAACAAGAAGATCACATAACTGAGATTGAGAGGGAGAATATCATAGAAAATTTTGAACCTTCATACACTGAGAGGGAGGACATCATAAGAGCTTCTGGACCTCTTGTTGATGAAAATATTGAAACACTCAATAACAAGAAAAGACCTCTATGGGCAAGGAAAATGATTGAAGAGAATAATGTAGAACCAAATGAAATTTCCAAACAAAATAAGAGAACAAGAACTCTAAAATGTTATGTTGCACTTCTAACCGAACTCACAAATTCTGAACTAACAAATGTTAGAGAAGCCTTATCAAAATAGGCTTGGAAAGATGCTATGGTTGAAGAATATCAATCTATACTAAAGAATGATGTTTGGGATATAGTGCCTAGACCAAAAGACAAATCAGTTGTCTCATCCAATTGGTTATTCAAGATCAAATATGCATCTGATGGTAGCATTGAAAAACATAAAGCTCGCTTTGTGGCCAGGGGATTCTCTCAGAAAGCAGGAATTGATTATGAAGAGACATTTGCCCCAGTTGCCTGGTATACGTCAGTAAGAACAATCATTGCAATTGCAGCATCCAAAGGATGGAAAATTCATCAAATGGACGTAAAGATTGCCTTCCTAAATGGTTCAATTGAAGAAGAAGTATATATAGAACAACCAGAAGGATTCACCATACGTGATAAAAATTGCTATGTTTGTAAACCAAAGAAAGCTCTCTATGGGTTAAAACAAGCACCTAGGGCCTGGTATGCAAGGATAGACAACTATCTCTCCAAACTAGGGTACTCCAAGAACCTAGCAGATCCCAACATCTACTTCAAGGCTTCAAATGGCAATATGATTATATTGGTCCTTTACGTGGATGATCTTTTGATAACAGGAGAGGATAATCTCATTGAGAAATGTAAGCAAGATCTGGCAACAAAATTTGATATGAAGGATCTAGGGCTTCTACATTATTTTCTGGGATTAGAAGTATGGCAGAAGAAAAACTACATCTTCCTAAATCAAGGAAAGTACACCATAGATATTCTAACTAGATTTGGGATGATGGAGTGTAAGCCATTAGCTACACCAATGGAAACTAATTTGCACAAGCTGAAAATTAAGGTAGAAGATTCAAAACCTACAGATCCCACACTCTACAGACAAATCGTCGGTTCACTCATGTATTTGGTAAATACTCATCCTGATATTTGCTATGCTACAAATGTATTAAGTCACTTCATGTGTGAACCTAAGAAGATACATCTAATGGCTGCTAAACACACTCTAAGATATTTACGAGGCACAATCAGACTTGGCTTAAAGTATGAAAATGTTGAGATTCAACTTGAAGGATATTCTGATTCTGATTGGGTCGGAAGTACCACTGACCGTAAAAGTACTACAGGGTGTTGCTTCAGTCTTGGTTCCACTATGATATCTTGGTTCAGCAGAAAACAGTCAGCAGTTGCACAAAGCTCCACCCAAGCAGAATATATGGCAGCCTCCATGGGAGCTCGTGAAGCGGTATGGCTAAGAAAGTTATTATTTGGATTATTTGGAAAAACTCTGAATTCAACAATAATTCACTGTGATAATCAGAGTTGTATCAAGCTCTCAATAAATCCAGTTTTTCACAATTGATCCAGACATATTGAGATCCCTTATCACTACATAAGAGATATGGTAGATCGAAACGTCATAAAACTAGTGTACATCAGTACTGAAGAACAAAATGCTAATATCTTCACCAAGCCACTTGCAAGATTGAAGATAGAATACTTCAGAAGTAAACTTGGTATGACTAGATTATAATTGAGATTATTAGGATGAAATTCCTACCATGTGTAATTTGTTCATGAATAAATAAATAAAATGTATATTGCAATATTCTAACTGTGTTCAAGAAGATGACTGTCTTCTTATGTTTAAGGTCACTATTTCAAGGTGACGATCTTGACAATAGTTGACCAAGTGTCAAGATTGACTACATTAAGTTGTTGTCCCAGACTGTGCCAGATATCTTGATCCTAAAGTATGTGATCATCTCATGATTGACTTCTTAAGTGATTGTCCTGGACTGAGCCGGATATCATGATATTGAGTTTATTGTCATAACAAGACTATATTAAATGTTGTCCCAAATTGTGTTGGAAGTCATGACAGAATATGCTCCCAAAAAAATTACTTAGATCCACTCCTGCTAAGAGGGAGTGTTAAGATATAGCCCTCATGAATCTAACTGATGGTAAATCGGTTATTATCTAGAGAGTGATATATTAACAGAGCATACAATTCGGAAATTAAACATAAACAAACTAATTGTTATGAACGGTTGCCTCCATAGGGGCATGTCCATACGTGGCAACTGCCTTGTATGGACATGTCCCTACGTAGGCAACCTTTCCTCTTGTATTTAAACCAGATTCAACGATGGAGATGATCAATAACTCACGGCAATCAGTCTTCCAGAATCGCTATCATTATTCTTCGATCCATATTTCACAACAAGGTAGAGTAGCTTCCATCATGATTGTTCTAGCAGCATCCAAGATAGTTTTGTTCTTCCTTTCCACAACTCCATTCTTCTAAGGTGTCAGGGAAGTAGAAAATTATCTTCTTATACCATGCTTCTCTCAAAAGTTATTAAACTCACCGGATGTGAATTCTCCACCATGATCTAATCTCAAACATTTAATCTTCAATCATATCTCAATTTCCACTTCAGCCTTAAAGATTTTAAACTTTTCAAATGTTTCAGATTTTTCTTTTAGAAAAGTAACCCACATCATTCTAGAATAATCATCAATGATTAGCATGAAATATCTATCACCTTGAAAACTTTTAACTCTAGCAGGGCCACACAAATTAGTATGAATAAGATCAAGAACATCATTAGATTTATCTTGTATACTCCTAAAAGAGGTTCTGCCTTGTTTACCCATTTGACATTCTCTACATACCAGATTATAGGGCTTCATAATCTTAGGTATATCTCTAACTATCTTAGTTGAACTGATCTTCAAACTGCAATCAAAATTCACATGACACAGCCTTTTATGCCATAGCCAACTCTCATCAATCTGTGTAATCAAACATGTCTTCTCACCGGAGTTCAAATGAAATATATTACCTTTTGTTTGTGTACCAGTTGCATTCTCCAAACCAGATCTATTAATGATTTTGCATTTTCCATCCTTAAACTGTAATTGAAATCCCTTGTCCATCAATTGTCCTACACTCAAAAGATTATGCCTTAAACCTTCAACATAATAAACATTATCAGTATCGTTCTTACCATCCAATGATATAGTTCCTTTTCCTTTGATCATACATACTTTGTCATCTCCAAATATAACTTGACCGCCATCAAATTATTGCAAAGATAGAAACTTCCCTTTATCTCCAATCATATGATGTGAACAACCACTATCAATTACCCATTCATCCTTGTATTCAATTTTAGCAGCAAGTGCCTTCTCTTCAGGTACATTCTCTTCCAATGCCGGAACATCTTCCTTGATAGCCAGGAACACCCATTCCTTTCCATTGTCGGAACCACTAGCAAAGTCTTTTGTCGGTTCATCATCAGAATCAGTAATGCCTTCCTCATCTGCTAGGTAGCATGACTTGTCTCTATTTTTCCTATACCTATACTTGTTCTGATATCCAGGGTTAGGCTTAAAAGATCTTCTAACTCTTTCTTGAAATCTTGAATTCCTTTTAGGACATCTAGATGCAAAATGACTAATCTTATTACATGCAAAACATTTAAAAGGTGCTTTTCCTTCATACTTACTTCCTACCGGTCCTTTAGGTACTCTTCTAGCAAATAGTGCTTCAAGTTGCTCAAAATATCCATCTTCTCTCTTCATATCATCCAATTCCTTTGCATATAAAGCTTTCCAATATTGCTTACTAGTTGTAGATGTAGATGCATGAAAAGTAGGTTCAGTCTTCACAACTATAGAAGGTCCAAATTATTCAAGCTCAAAAGAAGATAATTTCCCAACCAAGGTATCTCTGTTAACATATGTATTAGCCATTATTCTCAGTTCATTAATAGCAGTCACCTTCATCTTGTAAGTCGGTGGTAGGGCTCTGAAAACTTTAGAAACAATTTCATCTTCACTAAGAGTTCCACCACAACATTGAATTCCCATAACAATCTCATTTACCCTTTCCATGAATGTAGTAATCCTTTCATCTTCTTCCATCTTCAAGTTTTCATATCTCACCCAGTAACCATCAAGTTTTGCAATCTTCATTGTAGGGTCGCCTTCACTAAGAGTCTTCAACTTATCCCATATAGCCTTTCCAGATGATTTGTCAGTTAATCTCATTATTTGCTGATCAGAAAGTGCACACAAGAGGGCTTCTCTCGCTCTACAATCATTCTTAAGCTCCTTATCCAAGTTTGTCAGAGGAGGATTGCCAGATGTCGGATTATGAGGTGTGACACCATTCTGTGTGATCTCCCAAATCTCCTTGCCAAGACATCTTAGATAAGTCTCCATCTAAATCTTCCATACTATGTAATTTTTTCATCAAGCCTAGGAATATCTCTCTGAAAGATAGCTCCAGATGAACTAGATGAACTTGAACTGTTAGATGCCATAGGATCTTCCTCAAGTAGTTAAGCTTTTGCAGAGAGGACCAAATCTTTGATACCAATTGTTAGACAGTTCAAATAACTGGAAGACAACTAAAATGGGGGGGGGAGGGGTGAATCAGTTGTCACAGATCACCAGAATATTTACCAATTAAAACTTTAATACCGGAACCCAAAACATTAATATTGAAATGCTTAAACCAAATACCGGAATAGAAGTTAAACCAATTAAGCATAAGTAATAATCACAAAATAAATACCATCCACATGACACCAAGATTTATATGTGGAAAACCTGGTAAAGGGAAAAACCATGGTGGGAAGCCTACCCACAGTTAGATAATACTTTTGTAGTGAGTATGTGAATTACAATTGAGGGGCCTACACTTGCAATAAGGCCAACAGCCTAGAGTGGACTGCTCATCACAAAAGGAGCCTCACTGACTACATCAAAATCCAGACTACAATCCGGAGAAGTGTTTGAACTGAAAAGATAGCATCTCCTATGCTAGAGTATAATTTTGGTTAAGCTCTATATCAGAGGACTAAATCTTACATAAACCCAATTTGATCTCCAATGATCAACCAAATCCTCTGCTTGAATGATATTACATTATCCGCACATTACATATCCATTTCCAATATCTTATCTCTCTACCATATCTATGATCTACAATGAGATCTTACATCATATATATACAAACCCTCAACCATAAACAATCAAGTCGGCCACCAGATAATAAACCAATTACATAATTACAAATCATGTCGGCTGATAAGTTGATACTTTGTCATGTTTTTGTCATCAAAACTCTTAGGTTTTTGGCATCTTTTGGGTTGCATTGTGGTAGTAAAGTATCGTGAATTGACTATATGTATTCCATGTGTTAAACCTGAACTAATGAAATCATGTTTGAAAATGCCAATTTATTCCTACAGCCAAGTGATTTGTTCCTGTTGTTATGCGGATTATTTGGGATAGTTTCATATGTGAGTTAATGAATGTATTAATTAAGTAAAATACATATGCAAGTCCTTGTATGTTGTTTTTGTTTAGTGCAGATAATAAATGATGTCGTGGTGGATGCTCTCCTTTCGCGCCTAAGGAATGAAGAATCACGTATGAGATAATTGGAGATCAAACTGAAGAGGAGTCGAGCAAGCACAAGATATGGCATAACCAACAGCCATACATCACTATGGGATTTTAACTCTAATGGGCATTGAATTTGCAAAATATCGCTACAGCATGCAGAGACTGTGGTTCGGTTTAGATCCACGTCTCCTGCAGCCAAGCTCTAGTTATCTTCTTCATCTATCAATCATTCGCCTCTTCTTCTGGGTGTGATTTGAGTTGTCCATTGTAGTTGACCTTTGCTTTATAATAAGCTCTTCCTTTTTCTTAGAGTTAGACAAAATAGAAAGGAATAGAGCAGAGAATTTTGACAAGCATTCTAGAGTTTTTCTTTTAGAACATGTAATCATTTTCAGGAAGAAATGAATGAAAAATATGTTGTTCTGATCTATTAAAAGCATTTTGCTAGAAGCTTGATATCACTCATCCAAGGGGGCCTACTTGGTGAGTGATCCTATGTTTATGTTCATTGGAATTATTTCTTCTTTAGTTGCAGTAGAAGTTCATGCCTGGATTGTTCCTGCAGCCACTGGAAATAGATCCACTGATTGTCTCTGCAGCCAAGCCATAACAGAGTGATTTCTGTTACTTACATTAGATCATTCCAGCATAGTTTTTATAAGTTTTCATGTAGCCTTCTATGATTTCCATTCTTTCTTTTCCTTTCTACATAATGTTAGATATTGCAGCAATGCAGAATAGCCATGAAGGAGCTTAGTGCATATATAGTGCAGACCCATTTCAAGTTTTACGTCCCTGGGTTGATAACTAAATGAACACTAGCCATGAAAATAGTAACTTTACCAGATGAATGTCCAAACTTCGGATTGAGATTTCAATTAGAGTTATTATTATTATAGTTGGAGTAGACATTTTTGGCACCGTTGCCGGGGAATGGTGTCAAGCTAAGAACCTTTTATGGTTATTATAGTTTTTAGTTAATTGTTTGAAAATTTCATGAATCTGCATGCATAGCAAAAGAAGAGACCCCAGAGGTAGAATTATGCCCACTCATCCTAATCATGCAAAAGATAATTTCCTAGATATAAATCCTTTTGCTGAACTTTACCAAGCCCCACAAAATTTGAATCATCCTGAATCTGAACTTCCAGAAGGTAGTCTTCAGTTCCTTTTTGGTCCACAAGAAGAAGAATTTCCTATAGTAACAACCCCCATAAGTCCAATGCAAGGGAACCCTCCTCCTGGTGGGAATAATCCACCACCACCACCAGGTCCAACGTTTGAGTTTCCCATCTCTGATCAGCATGATAATGCTAACCTCAAGAACATTCCAGCATCTTCACTCCCTAAATTTTATGGGTTGGTGACAGAGGATTTGGATACATTTCTATTTGAGTTTGATGTTCTCTATAGGAGTTTTGACTATACTACAGATGCCCATAGACTCAAAAATTTTCCTGCCACTTTGAAGGAGTCATCCTTGAGATGGTTTATGAGCTTGGGTAGTAGCACAATCAACACATGGGATGAGATGAAATGGTCGTTTCTTGCAAATTACAAAGATTATTGTAGAGGTACTGATCGTCATGGGGATGATATCTTTAGAATGATACAAACTGAAGATGAGAGTCTTGAAGATTATCTGGAAAGGTTTCTGTTTAGTGTCAAGAAGTCCAAGCATAGTACTCTCAATGAAGATTCCCTCAAATTGATATTTTTGAGGGGTATTAGTGATGAATGCATCGATTCCTTAGATCTTATGGGAGGAGGTGACATTACACAATCCACTTGGGTTGATATAGGACAAATTTGCAAGAAGTATTCCAGATCTACTTCTAAGAAGAATAGGAGATTTAAGCCAGGGGTATCATTATCAGCATCTGGAACTGGAGTTTCTAGATTGGAACTTAGTCATCTATTAAAGGACTTCAAGGAGGACATTATAAACAATATGGCTACCCAGTTGGATACATTGGCAGCTAAGAAGAAGCATGAGGAAGCTGATGCATTCCTTGTAGAATTATGTCCTCATTGTAAGCAGCGAAAGAAAGATTGTAGATGTAAGATGGTTGCAAACATGGAAGTACCTAACTTCAAACCAGTTTAAGTTGAGGACAAGCAAGTCTTCTATGTTGCTCAAAGAAGACCAAATTTTCAAAGACAAGGTATGCCACCCGATCCACTTTCTTTTTCTGGTTATAGTGGTAATTCTTATGCACCAAATAACCAATGCCAACCACAGTATTCTCAAAAATTTGGTAACTATCCACATTGGTATGGGTCACAAGGCCAAGGACAGTAATTTGCTAATCAAGTTCCACAGTGGCAGCAACCACAGGGGAACTGGTATCCACCTCAGGGTGAAGGGAACCAGTTTCAAGGGAATTGGCAACCTACCTCTCAATGGAGGGGAAACCAATCATGGCCAGCCCAATCTTCTGGATATAAGCCTCCTGTTCAGTAGCCACAACCTCCCGCTTTAATGCCTCCTCTTGCAGCTACTGTTGCACCACCTAAACCAACACAGTTGCCTACTCAACCATTGCCAAATCCAAATATCAAATCTCAGCAACAACAACAAGCTTATTCCGTTGATGTTAATCAGTACCCAACCTATTCTTTATCACTAGATGGCATTCACCTCCGATCTGGAGCAACCTTGCCTAATCCCTCTCATCCACTTATCATTGAGGTATAGGAGGAGCAAGAAATCTCTAATCCAACAGATACAATACCC
Source organism: Cryptomeria japonica (assembly GCF_030272615.1). Classification (NCBI taxonomy): domain Eukaryota; kingdom Viridiplantae; phylum Streptophyta; class Pinopsida; order Cupressales; family Cupressaceae; genus Cryptomeria; species Cryptomeria japonica. The sequence continues at coordinate 10,722,833 of NC_081413.1, read as the reverse complement.
CAGAGTCAAATATTGCCACCATTTCCCCATAGATTTCAAGACAAAGAAGTTCCCATTGAACAACAAAGTTTTGATATTATTGATCAACTAAAGCACATTTGTGTTAAAATTCCATTGTTGCAAGTAATAAAGGATGTGCCTATATATGGTAAGGCATTGAGAGAGGCATGTCTAAAGAAACCTGACAGAAAGAAAAAGGATCCACAAACGGTGCATGTTATGGGTCAATTGGCTGATATTATGTTAGGTAAAATTGCAATTCCAAAATATTCTGATCCAGGTAGTCCTGTTGTGAGTATAGTAATTAATGGCAGTCAAATAAAGAATGTTTTGATTGATTTAGGAGCAGCCATTAATGTAATGACAAGGGAAGTAATGAAACATCTAGAGATCAATAGTTTAAGGGCTACACCCACAGTTCTCCAACTTGCTGATGGCTCTACAGTGAGACCTGACGGTATCATAGAGGATGTAGTAGTTATTCTAGATTCCTGGGAATATCCTGCTGACTTTATGATTCTATCTCCAAAAGCCACATTGGGAGGATATCCGGTCATCTTGGGTAGACCTTGGCTTGCCACATCTGATGCATATATTGGGTGTAGATCAGGGTACATGACTATTTCAGATGGGAGTTCTACAAAAATATTAGCCTTGTATTCTCCAGCACAACCACAGCTTGAGGAGCAACAAGTTGTTTGGCCTATCTTGGGGGAGGAATCTGAAGAAATTGACTCTATTAATCACCTTATGATGATTAATCGAGGACCACTGATAAAGAATCAATTCTTTATAAGATATTGATAAATGAATTTATAAAAGACAAAAACTGCAGGAATTGGTTTTGAATATTGCAGGTTTGGTCTTTCTTGCAGCCACTGATATATTGCATACTATGTTGTCGTAGGAATTATCTTTTTCTCATTTTTTTGATATAAACCAAATTGATCTTACTATTAAGATAGAGGTGGAATTGAATAAATATTTGAATATCAATAGAGATCTATCAGGTACTCAAAAGGAGGGCCTTGTAGACTTGCTGAAACTCCATAAAAATGCTTTTGCATGGGATTACAAGGATATGAATGGGATTGATCCAGCAGTTTGTACTCATCGTATTTACATAAAGGATGAGTGCTGCTCACTTAGACAACCTCAAAGAAGAGTCAATCTTGCCTTGAAGGAGATAGTTAAAGAATAATTACAAAAATTGTTGAAAGCTGGGTTTATCTATCCTATCTCTGACAGTCAATGGGTATCACCTCTGGTGATAGTGCCTAAAAAAGGAGGCAAATGGAGGATATTTGTTGATTATAGAGCTCTGAATTTAGCAACAAGAAAAGATCATTTTCCATTGCCATTTGTGGATCAGGTATTAGATTCTCTTGCTGGTAAGAGATATTTTTCATTCCTTGATGGATTTAGTGGCTACAATCAGATACAGATAGCCCCAGAGGATCAAGAGAAGACAACATTTACTTGCCCATGGGGCACGTATGCATATTCTGTTCTTCCTTTTGGGTTGTGTAATGCTCCAACCACTTTTCGAAGAGCAGTGATCAGTATTTTTTCTGGTATTTCTAAAGATATTATTGAAATTTACATGGATGACTTTACAACTTATGGTTCTAAATTTGATCAAGCATTGGGTAATTTGAAGAAAGTTTTGCAGCGATGTGAAGACTACAATTTGTCTTTAAACAATGAGAAGTGTTTCATCATGATGGAAGAAGGAATAGTCCTTGGTCATCATATATCTGTACAAGGCATACAGGTGGATCCAACAAAGATTAAGGTCATTCAACATATTAATGACCCTGTGAAGCAAAAAGATGTGAGAAGTTTTCTTGGTCATGCTGGATACTACAGAAGGTTTATCAAAGATTTCAGTAAAATTGCAAGTCCCTTATATTCACTGCTTACCAAAGATGCAAAATTTAAATGGACCCCAACATGCAATGAAGCTTTCTTGAAGCTTAAGCATGCTTTGACTCAAACACCAGTTCTTAAAGGGCCAAATTGGTCTTTACCATTCCAAATTCATACAGATGCATCTGATTATGCAATAAGAGCAGTGCTAGGACAAAGAATTTACAAACTGGAAAATGCAATATATTATATTAGTAAGAATTTGCAGGGACCTGAATTGAATTATACAATTACTGAAAAGGAAATGCTAGCTGTCATATATGCACCTAATAAATTTAGACACTATATCACAGGGTATCCCATATTTGTGCATACAAATCATACTGCAATTAGATATCTCATGAATAAGCCATCAATCACTGGTAGATTAGCTCGTTGGTTATTGTTGATGCAGGAATTTGATATCACAGTTATTGATAAGCCAGGGAAGTCTAATGTGGTTGCAGACTATCTTTCACGTCTTCAATTGCAGGAAGATTCTACAATAATAGATGACACTTTTCCAGATGAACATTTGTTTCTCATATAGGCTCACACTCCTTGGTATGTTGATATTGCCAACTATCTAGCTATAGCTAAGATGCCAATTTCTTTCTCTCCTAAGGAAAAAAGGTTGCTAGTTGAAAAAAGTATTAACTTTTCATGGATTGTTGATTGTCTATTTTATACTGGACCTGACCAAGTCATGCGAAGATGTGTCAGAGAGGATGAAACATATGATATCCTACATGCATGTCATGATGAGCCACGTGGAGTTCATTTTGCTGCCAAAAGAACAACACTGAAAATACTTAATACAGGATACTATTGGCCCACATTACACAAGGATGTAGCTCAGTACACAAGGAAATGTGACAGATGTCAGCGAATGGGCAAAACTACAAAATCTGATGAGATGCCACTATATCCTCAAATATCAGTTGCACCATTTGACAAGTGGGGATTAGATTTTGTTGGCCCAATTGATCCACCTTCTAATGGCAAATCTTATATCTTGGTATGCACAGAATATGTAACCAAATGGGTAGAATCTCGAGCCAAGACACATGCAAGAGATAATAAGGTGGTTGAGTTTCTCTATGAAGAGATATTTACAAGATATGGAGTACCAAGGGAAATTGTCTCAGACCAGGGACCTCAATTTACTTCAATATTGATAAAGGATTTGGTCAATGAATACAATATAAGACACAGGAAATCCACTCCATATCATCCACAGTCTAATGGACAGGTAGAAGTTACAAATAGAGAGCTTGAGGCTATTCTTACAAAAATAGTGTCCGTTCACAGGAAAGATTGGTCTCATCGGCTTTCAGAAGCAATTTGGGCATATAGAACAACTTGGAAAACACCAATTGGTTTCACACCTTTTGAGATGGTTTATGGAAAAACAACAATGATGCCTGTTGAATTTGAGCATAAAACTTTGAGAACAGCTTTGCAATTAAATATGACATTGTCTGAAGCACAGAAAGAACACATTTAGCAATTAAATGCTCTAGATGAATGGAGAAAGATAGTTGTTCACCAGACAGAATTGATTCAAAATCAAAGAGCAAAATGGCATGATAAATATATCAAGGAAAAGAAATTCAAAGTTGGTGACTGGGCACTACTTTATGATTCTAGATATAAAGATGCTATGGGAAAGCTTCAAACCAGGTGGTTAGGTCCTTATGAGATAGAAGAAGTTTTCCAGAATGGAGAAGTCCGTTTGTCCATAATTGATCCTGTTCGATTTAAACTCTTAGTAAATGGGCACCAACTATGACTATATCATAAGCCAGCTACTAAATAAGAGTTCCTGCAGCAGTTTGTTCCACAAAGTGAGATAAAGGTTCCTGCAGCCACTGAAAAGGTTCCTGCAGCAACTGACACTGACTCTGCAACAACTCATGAGCTTCCTGTTGCAATTAAGCAAGGTAATAAAGGTAATGTTCCTGCAACCTCTGCAGTGAACATAATTGCCATTTCATAATAAAATATTTCCATTTTATATGGGATTATTCTTCTCCGTACATAAAATCCCATCCACGACATTCCATCCCACGTTCTTACCTGTCATTTCATTTCATTTCGCCTTCATTTTTGTGCAATTGTAGGTACGTGTATATTGTATTTTATTTTAATTATGCATTTATTAGTTCATTATGATTATATCATGTTTAAATCCGCTCCACTACCCTAAATCCTGTCAGCTTGTGTGGACACGTGCTAAGTTAAGTTGGGGGGGGTGCTTTATGGTTTGTTTTCCAATATGATTAATTATCAGTCCTTTTTGGTACCCCGATTTGATCTACTCCCCATCATTACTTATTATGTTATTATTTCACGCAAGTGAATAATAAAGTCTGTCGCCAAAATTAGGATATGCAAGAGATTTCATTTTTAGCAATACTGTCAAATATTCTGGTCAGCTGCAGAGAGAAAAATATCAGAGTAAAAGATGGGCGGTGATCTAATTCGCCATGAGCCAACGATCCATGAAGGGTTGTTGCAGGATGGTCTTTGTGAGCATTATTTCCGAAACCACGGCTAGTTGGATTATTTCTTGAAAATCAAGGATTACAACGAAGAAATTGCTGCATAATTCATGCATTCCTTTAATGAAGGAGAAGCTGCAGTTAAAGGTTTGAGGGTAATTGCTACGAAGCAGCGAATAGCAGAAGTACCAGGGTTGCTGCAGGAAGGAGAACTCTTTCTGGAATCAAAAGATGCAAGGAGTGCCAGGGCATAGTTCACAACTCCCACTGACGGACCCTTAATGGTGGATAGACAAGGAACTAGAAGGGTTTCTCTACCAGCACATTGGCCTCAAGTAGCTTTGTATGTTATGAAATACATTACATGTGAAGGGTGGTATTCAAACCTGCATTCACCTCATTTTAAGTTACTTAGTCATCTGTGGCATGGCCGATGAGTTAATGTTCCTAATTTCTTATACCATCTCATTTCTACAAGTGCTAAGGAGACGCGAAAGAATGGAAATCGCTTCGTTAGCCATCATGGATTGGTTAAGTTACTTGTACAGTGGTCCCTGAGAGATGTTTCATAAATGGAATGGGGTGTATTTGAGGATATACAACAATTTAGGGTTGATGATGCCCCTGTTGCGGATAATCCATCGGTTGAAGAAGAGAATGTCGCAGATAATCCGCCTATTGAAGAGGAGGGTTTTCTTGTTGCTGAAGGAGCCGCAGTTATTATGGAAGAAAATGTTGAATCGGAACCAATTGAAGAACAACCCTCCACTTCTCTTCAAAGAGATTCGCCAGTTTTGCGAAGGAAGGGAAAAGAGTTAGAAATGGGTGAAACAGAGGAAGAATTTATTACCCGGCCACAGGTAACTCAGATTCTTCCTGCAACCAAGAGGCATAGGACAAAAATAAAAGCTCCTGCAGCCATTCCAAAAGTGTATGTGAGAAGAACACGAAGGAGGACACAGAAGGCTCAACTTGTGGGTAATCCAGCAGAGGTTATTGTAGTAGAAACTTCGGAAGAAGAGAGCCCTGCGGAGGATGAAATTCAAGAAAATATTATTGGGGATGAAATTCAAGAAAATGTTGTTGAGGATAAACTAGTAAATCTTGCTTCTGTGGCACTGCAATTTGAAGAAAATGTTGAAGATGTTCTACAAAAGCCTGAGGAAAATATGGAAGATATGCCAGCTTAGAATGAGGAGTTTATTGAAGAAATATCGTGATCTAAGGTAGTACCAATAAGACCTCTTTCATCCCTAAGTAGTTTATCTATTGCTTTAACATTTTATAGACAATGGGAAATAGAGAAGGATAGGTTGCAAGGGATTATTGATAAACAACAAAAAGAGATTGAAAAGAGAGATAACAGAATTGAGGAATTAGAGTCTAAGGTAGAAATAATGTATGATATGGTTCCTGAGATGATGCAGTGTTAGGGACCTTAATCCTTCCTTAGAAACACCTGAAGAATTCTTTTCTGCTTATCAAACCTCTCCACCTGCTGTGAAAAATTTGCTATGTGAATTATATTTACATAACTATGTTGTACCTTCAGATAGGGAGTGGAATCCTTTATTGTATATTGGGGATATCCATATCAGGGCTTTAATGTCATGGATCCAAAATGAGATTATCATAGGGCCACAAGCCAGGGAATATGAAAAATTAGAGTTTGACTGTCCATTACCATTAAGAAGGGAATCACAAGCACCAAGGGTTCTTTATTATGATTGGAAAAAGTTACTAATAAGAGATGATGTTAGTAAAATAGTGCTTCCAATGAGAGAAGAAGTTTATCAAGCATATGAGCATTTGGTTCAAACTGGCAGGGCACCTGCAATGGAAGGGTTAACTCAGCGCTGGAATAATCTACCGGAACAATTAAAACAAGGAGAACCTTACTCACTACAAAATTTTCATGCAGTCATGCAAAGAGCCCCCAGATACATACAATTAGGCAAGGAGAAAGCCAACAACTGGCTGCCATTGATCTTTCAACCTCCGATCCTTATGTGGCCACTCTTGGCATGCTAGCCAACAAAGCAGAATTATGATGCATTCACAGAAGAAACAACAAGATGGACCAGGTTGGAAAAAATGAAAGGATTTTATTGGAACTTGGCTTCGGGGGGATAGGTTAGGGCACTGTTAGTGATTTAAGGGTTACAGCGAGAATTAGAAATTTTCCTTTTGCTGTAGGATTAGCAAACTCTTAAAGTTGGGGGGCATGATAAGTTGATACTTTGTCATGTTTTTCTCATCAAAACTCTTAGGTTTTTGGCATCTTTTGGGTTGCATTGTGGTAGTAAAGTATTGTGAATTGACTATATGTATTCCATGTGTTAAACCTGAACTTATGAAATCATGTTTGAAAATGCCAATTTATTCCCGCAGCCAAGTGATTTGTTCCTATTGTTATGCGGATTATTTGGGATAGTTTCATATGTGAGTTAATGAATGTGTTAATTAAGTAAAATACGTATGCAAGTCCTTGTATGTTGTTTTTGTTTAGTGCAGATAATAAATGATGTCGCGGTGGATGTTCTCCTTTCGTGCCTAAGGAATGAAGAATCATGTATGAGATAATTGGAGATCAAACTGAAGAGGAGCCGAGCAAGCGCAAGATATGGCATAACCAGCAGCCATACATCACTATGGGAGTTTAACTCTAGTGGGCATTGAATTCGCAAAATATCGCTACAACATGCAGAGACTATGGTTCGGTTTAGATCCACGTCTCCTGCAGCCAAGCTCTAGTTATCTTCTTCATTTGTCAATCATCTGCCTGTTCTTCTGGGTGTGATTTGAGTTTTCCATTGTAGTTGACCTTTGCTTTATAATAAGCTCTTCCTTTTTCTTAGAGTTAGACATAATAGAAAGGAATAGAGCAGAGAATTTTGACAAGCATTCTAGAGTTTTTCTTTTAGAACATGTAATCATTTTCAAGAAGAAATGAATGAAAAATATGTTGTTATGATCTGTTAAAAGTATTTTGTTGGAAGCTTGATATCACTCATCCAAGGGGGCCCACCTGGTGAGTGATCCCGTGTTTATGTTCATTGAAATTATTTCTTCTTTAGTTGCAGTAGAAGTTCATGCCTGGATTGTTCCTGCAACCATTGGAAATAGATCCACTGACTATTCCTGTAGCCAAGCCATAATAGAGTGATTTCTGTTACTTACATTAGATCATTCCAACATAGTTTTTATAAGTTTTCATGTAACCTTCTATGATTTCCATTCTTGCTTTTCCTTTCTGCATAATGTTAGATACTGCAGCAATGCAGAATAGCCATTGAAGGAGCTTAGTGCATATATAGTGCAGACCCATTTCAAGTTTTACGTCCCTGGGTTGATAACTAAATGAACACTAGCCATGAAAATAGTAACTTTACCAGATGAATGTCCAAACTTCGGATTAAGATTTTAATTAGAGTTATTATTATTATAGTTGGAGTAGACATCGGCCTTAGACCAAACAAATAATATCCAACACATAAGACATCATGAAAACACATCAAGAGGTCTGATCCACACGTTACATTAAACCGGTCCATAACCTAGATCAACTAGGACCCAATATAGGTCCACACGCTACAACAATGATCTCCATCCATAAAGTCTCGAACATGAACACCAACAACATCCTGAATCTCCACCAGAAGTTGTACCAACACCACTTATGCAATTCATCAAAGATCTTCATTAGAAGCTCTGCCAGTGAAACCCTCACCACAACCAGAAGCCAAGCTTCCAAGCAGACATGATAGCATCTGATCACCAGACCAAAACCAAATGACTGAATATGATCATGAGTATCATGAATAATCCAATTCCATAACCAAATCATATTGGAGCCTACCGAATCATGTCGGATCCAAACCAACCAGAAACTGTTCAACCTACTGGGACCAGAAGAGTGTCGGTAAAGCATCCAAATAGCTAGTGTTGGCATCAATGATAAAACATCAATGCAACAAATAATCAATTCCTCCAAATGGCCAACATAAATGAGTTTAGATAAATTATTATGATAAATATCACTATCCAAGCTTATTAATGATATAGCTCTTTATGTGGACAAGGGTTAGCGATAGGAAAGAAATATTGCCTTAAGTCTAAACATTGGGGGTTGGTTTTTGGAATAGGAATGCTATAGAATTTCATAGATATTAAGTGGCTTTCATTATTGTTCCATATTACATAGGTTATTCGTTGAAAACTTGAATCTTGATTATATTTTATATTTGAGGCAATGGTAATAAAGAATGATAATAATTATAGAAGGTTATTTGATTAAAGAGAACAATAATTTATGATATAATATATCAATATTTGAATATTCTATGTTATCAACTGATAAGAATAGACCAATGATTAATTACTTAGAAAAATATACATTTGTTGACTTGTTATTAATGAAAAATCATGAGAGTTTTATCTTACTAAATTGTTGAGAGGATAAAAGAAATTGGAATAGGATTGATATAGTGATTTAGATCTAGAAATAGAGTTAAGTTTGAGTTGAAGATTCCTTATTCTGAATTTATTATAATCTACATTACCTCCTTCAGGCATTATAGAAGACTTGTCATCTTAGACATATGGTAGCGGCTCATCTTAATGAATTACATAAGATAGGGTCATGACCTAGAGGATTATCATTTGTTAAATAATCATGTAATTTATTTGAAGGGTTTAATGACTTCAAGAGTAGAGACCAATAATGGATCATTATATACAAATCTACTTAAGTATTGATAAGATGTGAGTTATCATCATCACCTTAAAATAGACTCTTAAATGTTGTCACATGTATATCATTATAAATTAACTATGTATGAAGATGTATTCAATATTGATAGGTGATATGTGTTTAGGCATAGGCCAATGTATTGGTATACCCACATGTTCTCCTATATGCTTTATTAACCAGGAAATTCTATATGCTTATGTATGTGTGGAGGCAATCTTTTGTTTTCTCTAGATGTATGAGGTGAAATTGTGTTATATTAATGAAATACTTGTGAATGGAAAGAAACTGGAATAGATGAATTAATGTCATATTTTAGAAAGGATGATGCTTTTATTTATTTATATATGTTAATACATCTTGTGTCTTCGTGAGAGCATTACATTAGCATTAAATATAGATATGTCATATTGCACTATTTCATTACTCTTGTTAGATTCACATTGTTAGTCTACCTCGTGCTAGGCCGGTTATCCTTCTTATCATGAAAGATTTCAGGGAGATGTAAATACTCTGTGGTAGGGTGGATACGAGCTCTGACAATGTTCTCGCCATGTCAGATAGATGTCAGGAGCTCTTGTCAAGATTGTCTTCATGATTCTCTCTTTATGTATTTATTATAATTGACATTGTGGTCTATTGTAAAGGAACACGCTTCCTTATTGTCAACCTTGGTATAGGTTGTGTATTAAATCTTTATGTTGAAATGTAATTTTAAGTCTCCAATCTAGTATATTTGGACATGTGAAATAATTTATGCTTTATTTTATTAATTTTTCTATGAATTATGTTGTTTGAAATTATGGAGGTCCTTACAAGTTGATAATGAAACATGATTGCTCTTACAGTTTTGGGTGGGGCATGGTAATTAAGAAAGCCTCCCAAATGTATGTATGTAGTCTCAATATTGTCATATATTCTATGACTTCTAATCAAATTTCTTTAATGTTCTGGGATATTCTTGTATGTGATGGTTTGAATGTGATACCCTCCAAAAGAGACTTGTGAAATACTTTCCCTTGAGTTGACTCTGCTGCCATTGTGGGGTCCTAAACATTATGACCATTCAAGTGTTTACTGACAATACTGATGTAATGGTTGTCATAAAATTTCAATTGAGAATACTTGATACGGTCAACTAAAGCACACAGTGAGGACAGATGTATCATTTGTATTCAAATAAGCTACACTTTTGCTCATATGATCATATGAAGGATTGAAACTAAAGCAATCAATTTTTAGAGTTTGTTTAAGAGAATTTTTAAAAATTGTCATGGGAATGAATCTATTCATATATTAAGAGAGATCATTTTTCCACAATTTATAGTAGTTCTTTGTGTTGTTTTTGGATTCATTTGTGTTTTTCTTTTTTGCATCAATGTTTCAGATCACACTTTGTGTCCTATCATCAGGATGTTAGAGAGCTAGAAGTATAAAGATGATAGATCAGAGAATGTGATCTGAAACGTTAATGCATTCATATATTGTGAAGTGTTTTTTTGTATGAATTAAATTTGGATTCAAAGCAATCAATATGTTGTCACTTGAATTGAATTGGGACATTAATCTAAGAACATAGAATTTTCTAGATAACTCTTATCCTACGATGCATGGCTACAAAATGCCTTAAACTAAAACTTATTTGAGAAAATTTGACTTCTTAAGGACACTAGTAGTAGAGTTCTTTAGGACTCTATTGATGAGGGGCATTGACTTTTGTCTTGATTTATAATAATAGAAAATGGTACAAGCTTTATATAAAAAGGTAGTTAATGGCAGTAGGCACAACCAAAAATTTGCATTGAACAATGTGGACATGGTCAATACTGATAAATGGACTGCCACCAGTAGAAAAGGACCTTAAATTTTTTATCATCATGCTAAGGAAATCAAATCTCTTTCAAGGAAAATAACATTTGTAGATGGAGATTTTTTTTATTGTAGTTTTGTTTTGGTAATTTCAACCCCACACACCAAAAAAGAATGGGTACCAGTCCTTTCCACATCGACATCAAGAAGATTGTGGAGGGGGCTCACTTTGAATTGAGAAACTTATGAATTATGGAGATATGAAGGGAAGTAAGTTGAGATTAAATTGAAATCCAATGTAATGGAAGAGCTTTATAGCACAATCTCATGGATATTTATTGATAAAATTGAGATCATTTAGGATTCTATGTAAAGGAGAGAAAAAGGTTCATAGTGGAAGACAAATATCTTGTCAACGTAGACACTATTATGATCAGTCTTATTGCCATCATAAATATTTACATATATCATCAAAGTATGAGAAAAGGGGATATAACAATTATGCCTACATCACCACTAGTGAATGAACCCTAGTTTATGCAACCATAAACAAAATGTCTTTATAATATTATTTACAATATCAACAAACACGACCCTAAATAAAAGGGCTTGTAATAACTAAACTACCAATTACATACAAAAAGGATTGTTTTTCCCCATTCTCACCATCATTCATAGTCTTCCAAATAAGCGTCTATCTCAGATTCCATGTACCACATGAAGGACTAGTTGTCTCCCTCCTCACTATCTCTAGGGCTATGATGATTAATAGAAATTCAATGCCCATTTTGCATTTTCCAAGTCCAAGCAACATGATCTATCTCATATGCCTAAACAAAAAAGGAAAACTAGGGCCTATTACGAGTGTGGAGAATAAGAGATCATAGCCATTCTCTAGGCATAGGACCATGATAGGGGTAGCCATGTGTAGGATTTTTTTAAGATACATTGCCATTTGAACCACACCACCTCTTGCATCATCTTTCTCACCATTACTTTACTAAACCACACTCTAGTAGGGTAACTAGGAACATTGATGTTACATTTGCGTTAATACAGTATTGAGGAGTTAAACTCATATACAACTCTCCCAATATCATCTCTATAGAAATTAGAACTATTGCATGTCACATTTTGAAAATATTCTTTAATCCAGGTTTAGTAATTGTTCCTCTAAATGCCATCTTCCTATGCTTTGTAGAGAGACATATGGTGGTATCCATATTCCAAGCATCACAAGCAAGGAGACAAGAGAGACATATGTTTTCTTTTATATTGAAATTTATAATTATTATTACTTGTCGTTAGACTAGTACTATTGCAATCGTTGCAATCAATTTTTGTTAACTCGTTATTATTCAATTATTTTTCCACCATTTTTCTTTTGATATTTTTTCTTAGTATTTAAAAAGTTAAGATGCATGATTTTTAAGTTTCTAAATTACATAAATTATTTTTTTCAATCTAATTGGCTCAAAAAATTTACATCTTATTACCGGATTGACAAATTTTTAGGTACATTAGGATAATATTTAGTATGTTTAATTTTATTTTCAACTTATTTAGAATCTAAATCTGTTAAAACTTTATATAAATGATAATAATAATTAATAATATTATTTTATTTATCATCATGCAATTTAATAATACAAAAATATGATAATTGCTAGTGCTTGTGGGCGCTCAAGTAGAATGAGAGATGTACCTGTTACCAGGGAATATTTTAACGATATTGTCAGTTTTGTACAAGTTACTTTAAAGAGAATTGTAACAGAGGTTTCAGATGAGATTGTAAGCCAATTCCCTTGAGATGAACTATTAGAATTCATGCCTATTGTGTATCCTAATTATTGGCTCAGTTGTAATCAAAAGGATTATTTAAACAAGTTGTGGTGCTTGACTGATCCTCCCAAGCCTAATTTACTTAGGGTCTACACTAAACTAGAAGTTATGTCTTTAGGTTCAACATTGTTCACATAGTTCAGAATGTTTGAAATTGTATCCAAATAAGTGAATTAGGGTTCTTTTTAAAACCCAAATTGAAAGATATAGGGTTCTTTTTAGCCAATTGTATGCAGAAAACTGAAAAATGTGAAGATTGTTGTTCATTAAACAACCTAATTAGCACTATGTGGATTCATTTTAAACCATCATTTATCAAGATTGAAGCCTAATTTAAGATCAAAATCCTTCAATAATGCCAATACAATCAAATTTTTGAGCCTTTTAATCCAAAACCCTATTCTCTGCACAGGCGCAGTTCTGGGCCACACAGGCCAGAACAACTTAGCACAGGCGCAAAAGTACCCTGCATAGGCGCAAAAGTACCTTGCACAGGTGCAAAAATATCCTACACAGGTGCAGGAGTACCTTGCACAGGCGCAAAAGTCTTGAAACTGCTCAAAAAGGCTCATTTTCTGTAAATTGGACCTGCAAAACACTCCAAAGCACTCGAAAGACAAAAATAGGTCAGTTCATGTCAGGTTCACCAAAAAAATGTGAGGTAGGAATTAGGCAAAGGAATCAAAACAATTAGAAATCAGGCAACCACAAACCTAAATTGCAATGAAAAGAAATCCTATCACATTCAATAGAGGAAGAAATACAAGATTTCAAAATGAAAACACAAATCATATGTAGAAATCTCCTTCCTTTGACTCCATTGTTATCCTTTCGCCTCCAAATTATGTGGGTTTCACAAATAATATTATTAATAATATAATATTTATATTTATAATAATAAATAACAACATAATAAGAATAATTATATAAAAATTTATATAATAATATTATAGTATAATTATAATATAATAATAATATAATAATTAAAATAAAATAATATAAGAATCCTAATGTTTTGACTCTAACCCTAACTTAATATTAACTGAAAACACAACACAAGTTCACATATAGATTATGAACAGAGCTTTGGAAACACTATAATACATTATCATTTGTCATCTCAAACATCTATAGAAATTAGATTTGTCGAAAATTAAATTATTAATTTTTAATGATTGTGAGATATAATATTGTATTTTCAAATTGATACATAATTACATCTACAAATAATCGGTTTAATAAAAAATTAATATCAAATCATTATAATTTGAATTTTTTTTTGAAATGATAAACTTTACCATAAGATAAAAAGGTAAAAATAAAATACAATCTTTTAGCATTGTGTCTATTCTTCTTTGTTGTCTTTTAGCATATTTTGGAAACATTGGAATAATTGTTGTCTTTTAATAAAGATGTAAAAAAAATTTACGCATTGAAATCCAGAAACAAAGACAACAATCTTGATGGATTGTGGAAATCTAATCTCATTAACTTTGGAATAAGATTAAAAACATTAAAAAACAAAACAAATATATGTTAGCATTTTTTACATCTTTATTAAAAGGAAAATTATAAAATAATATATGTACTGTAAATGTAAGTTAATAAAATTAATGTTTCCTATCTTTGTTGAAAATGAAATTATTATAATAATATATAACTCTAACATTAATAATATAGTACTAACATTTAAATAATATAATAACAATTTAATACACATCTTAATTAAAAATACTATAATAATTAAAATACAATAATATAAGAACCTAAAGTTCATCTATATAACATTAATTCTAATCTAATATTAAATCTAACAATATCTCTAATTGAAACTTACAAGATTTAACCTATCCTAACATCAACTTTAAACATTACCCTAACTTAACCACAATTCTATCTCTATTTGAACTATTAGCTTAATTATAATAATATATTAAATAAATTTAAAGAATTAAATTTAAACTAAAATTTTCTCAATTTTTGAAATTATATTAATATAATATATTGAGATATATTAATAATATTGTTCTAGCTAGGTTAGGATTATCTTCATGCAATTTAATAGTATAAAAAAATTGATAATAAAGATAATATTATATTTAAAATAACAATATTTTAGTTATTATAATATTAAAATTATTTATTTAATTTAATTTAGGGTCATGTAATTTAATACTCTATCAAGTTTATAATTGGAATAGAATTAGATAATATAACAATATATCTTAATATTTCTCACACAACTTCATTTCTTAAAATGAAAATTAAAATCAAATTATAATACGTATAATATTAACCCAAAATGTATATAAAATCAAATTACAATACATATAATTTTAACCCAAAATATGTATATTTCTAATTTACAATTATAATTCAAATCAAATTAACTTTTTCTATTTCTAAATTATATAATTTCAACATTATGATTTCACTTTCATATAACCTTTACTAATAGACTAATAATCAAATAATTCAATTGACCATTCTTATTCTTATCATTAAAAGACAATAATAGTTAAAAAAAATTTAAAATCCTAGATATTTATCTTATTGAATTTATTATTCTATTACAATATAAAAATGGCAAGTACTCGCCACTACATGGAACTTGTTATTATCTTGTGTTATGGTTGTTTGAGAATGTCAATCCATCAATTTGCATGTATATTGCAATGCCTCACAATATTTCATCAATTATTTCAATTTTTATGAAATCACTCATTCATACATCATGAGATAATCTATCAGATCCATGTATATTTCATTATGCTCTAAATCAATTACTAAATTTGGCTTGTGAGCTTAAATCAATTGATTAATATATATTAATTAATTGATTTAGTTGGAGGATAAGGTTTAGACTTTAGTCAAATAAATATAAATTTATTTAATTTAAGCTGAGGATTAATGGTTAAAGATGTATTAAATAAATAATAAATATTTATTTTATTGACTTGGATGGGATAAATTCAAGTGTAATCAGATATCTAGACAAATTTAGGTGTATAGTAATTGTGAAGTAGATCAAAATTTTAAATTAGAAAACTATAGATCAACTAGTAGATTTTTTCAATGGAGAGTGCTTGACTAAGAAAAGTTTGTATAGTTTAAAGGACTTCTTTTTTACGTCGAGAGGCGTAACACTATAGTGGCACCCACCCATTTTTTTTCGTGTAATTTTAATGATTAGAAATATATAAAAAAAAAAGTTAAAGACTAAAATCTAAATTAAAAAGAATCTTTATATTATTATTATTATTATTATTTTAATAGTATCTCCTTCAAATTTTGGAAGGAATATAAATATTCATCTTTATAGGTTGCTTATGGATTAACATTTCCATTTTTTTGGTAGTTTTGTGTTATTCTATTTCATTTATGACAATTTAACTTCTTCAATACTATATAAATAATATTGTAAATCTTTATTTAATATAACAATAAACATTACCTTTCTATTATGTTTTTCCAATTCCACCCTAGAATATAATTTTTGCAAATACACTCACTCAGCTACACTCTACGTTCACAAATTTTATTTTTATAGCCCATTAGAACTTACTAATTACATTTTTTTTATGTTAGATTCAATCACTCATCCACTCTCTACATTCACAGATTTTATTTTTATAATCTACTAAAACTCACTAATAATTGTGTCAAATTCATCCACCCTCATCATTATTAGTTGTCACCATTAAAATTAAATGCCATCAACATATATTTACATTTAATTGCTTCAAGAATCAAACTAATAGAATTATCACATACCTCATTACTACCCAAAAACAATTTCTTAAATTGACTTTAAAAAACTCGCATTTCATATCATTTTGTCTAATAAATTGTAATTTTTAAAATTTCTTTCATCATTGAGGAACTTGCTATCTTTCCTTTTATAAAATATATTTTTAATGATTAGTTAATTGTCAAAATTCGGATTTGTGAAATTTCACACTGAAAAGAGTCCTAAAACAATTGAGAAAGATTAATTCTAAGAGAAAATGTGTGTGAAAAAATTGACATATAATGAAAAATATAAAACTGTTTAAATTTTTTCAAATAATATAGAAATGAATTACATGTCAAAAACCATTACATAATAATTTATTTAAACATAATTGAAACATTATAATTTACATTATTTTTTTAAAAAAAGTAATAATATATTTTACTCTTAATTTTATTATCTAATCTTTTCAGGGAGATCTTTATAAGGAGAAGATACTTAAGTACATATAAATGTGGATTCTATTCACAAGTCCAAATCATGTTGGAGGGGAAAGTATGTATGCCTCGTTTGTAGCACAGTTAGGTGCCTCTTGCAAGGAGTACGAGGTAGTTTGATGTAGGAGCATCAGTTCATAATGTTTTATGTTTTATGTTTTATGTTTCATGTGGATGTATATGGTTTTCTCAATGGAAGAATTGGTTGTATAGACTCTAAATACATTGTGTAAGGCTTGGGAAAACCTGGTTTTGTATGGAAATAAACGAAGTTGAAAATATATTGTTGTTATGCCTTTGGGAAAACAACCTTTAGTCTTTGTCAATGAGGGTTTGACATGTTATGCAATATTTGGGTTATTGAATTGTAATAAGTGTCTTGGGAAGTGTCAAATGCAAATAAGGATGTTTGTTCAGTCAAGTTTGAAGAAGTTGAACAATGGTAACAAGAGTATGCCCTAATAGATCTAGTGGTAAGGTGACTAGCTAAGAGCACCTAGGATGCATTTGGGTTGCATAGATGATATCATTGTTATTCTTTTTGTAAGTTTGTTTGATTTGAAGTCCTTTCTCTGCATCATAGTACCATATTGCTATAATAAAAAAATCTTTCTTTCTTTCTTTTCACTCACCTCAACTTACTTGACCTTCTCTAATCTCATATCGACAAAAGGTTGAAAAGACTGATGAATAGTTTTATAATGGTCTCTAAGTTTACAAGATTTTCCTCTTGGAGCTTTCACAAATTTGTCATGGGTTGATCTTGCTTCTAGCAACTGCCTATAAGTGATATTGATCTTTTTTGTTGACTGATTGTATGGACATTCAGGTAGTTGAGCAGTCAATGTTGGCTCTACTGAAGCTACAAGGATCTAAGTTTTTTATCATTCATAATGTGTCAAAGTTATAATTTTCATTCAATCAATTTATATAATTTATCCAAAATATACATCAATGGTGTGAAGTGCCTTCCATTTCCCCATGGTTGTACAAACTTCATCCCATCCCGTCAATCCACTTCAAAGGACTTACTTCAGTAGAAGTAGCTTTTGGGGTCTTAAAAACTCGATCATGTTAATGTTACAAATTGAATCTTACCTTACGTGTACAAAGAAACTGTTGCAAAAGAAATAAGAAGCATCAATGAAATGCATACTTCTCTTTTGGTGGGAGGGATTGCAGACTTGCATGCATGTATTTAGTTTCTGCAAAACTGCATGACATTGTCGGAACCTTCCTTTTTAAGCACTTTAGCAACTGGTACTCAAGTTTGCAGGGCCACAAGTCTGATGAAAAGCAAAGAGACCTTCACAATCACATTCATAATTGTTGCTCAACTATATCCTAACAATGGGAAATACAAAGAGGTGGAGTTGCAGACTTTTCCAGTAGTTGAACACTTACTACCTACTTTGCTCCGAGTTTTCCTTTGTTAGAGTGATCACACCACTCATATGCAGCTACTACCTATAAATGCATGTGAACCCCTTAACTTTTTGTCGACAAAATTGAACTGGGTAGCTATAAATGCTCATATGTGTGAAGAAAGCTTTTTGAGATGGCTATTTCAGTGAGATTTTTCGTTCCCTTTGCCACCCAAGACTCCAGATTTTCTCTATTGTTGATTCCCACCCACTTTCTACTATTTCATAGCTTATAAAATGCATTGTAACAAGTATCATATAGTGGGTAGTATTTGTTTTTTTTTAGTATTTTAAAACAAGTATTTGTTGCTGATTTAGAGGCGGGAAAAGAATATGTTATCTAGTTGATAGAGGAATTTGTATGAAATCTAACAGTCATTATGTTTTCCCTCCAAATCACTTAGCTCTTCACATTCTAGATAATGTCATTATGATTGTTTATAACGAGCTTGTTGTTGCTCCATGAAATGTATCTTCGAGAAATAGTTAATGAAAAATATATTTTCTTGCTTGAAGAGTAGATGTAGCCACTTGCGAAGTAGAAGCATAGGCAGGAGGCCACGCAACATCCCCCTGTGAGGCAGAAGGCATAGGCAGGAGCAATGGCAGGTCATAGGAATGCAGAGCCGAAGCTTCCATTTAAAAAATTCAATCTATTCCAAAGTTATTGAACAATGAATATTATAGTTGTTAGGTTTGACCTTGACCTCAAATTTTATTGGTATCAGATATAGCTAAATTCAAATTCTTTTAAAGTAAAGTAAATCTTTAAGTATATAAGTAAAATAATTCTTAAACAATTTAAAAAAAGAAGATAAATCCTAAATAAATAAATAAAATCAAGACTAATATCCTTTGAAATAATACATGTTTATAGTTTATCTAGATTTTATTTGAAGAGTTATTTTTATTTAATTTTAATTTTAATCCTAACTCTAACCCTCATTCTAATCCTAACCCTAACCTTATGTTTAACCTTACTCTAATCCTAATTCTAACTCTAACTCTAACTGCAACTATAATTGTAACCTTAATTTTAATTCTAATCTTAACTACAACTTTTCTTATAATCTCAACCATAACTCTAATTCTAGTTGTGACCCTAAGTTCCCTAATTCTATTATAAACATAGTCATAACCCTTTGCCCAGCCATAATTGTAAACCTAATCTTAAATCAATTCTAACCATAATTCAAATATGTATATGTATATATACATATGTATACATACATATATTCATATGTATGAATGTATGTATGTATGTATACAAATTGAATTTGATGTATATATGTGTATTATAAGAAATATTTTAAAGTAGAATACTATATTATATATTTTATTACATTATATATTATATAATATAGTGAGAATGTGTGTGTGCCCATGTACCTGTGGGGGGGGGGGGGGGGGGGGGTGTTAGAGTTATTAGATTCTCGAAAATAAGATAATTTGTTTGCGATATTCTAGAGGAACATATTACATTTGAGTTTAAATTTCATTATTATTTATTATTAGATTTGCCATATTTTATATTATTATTAAAATTCATTATTTATCTTGAATAATATGAAGGCAAAGATAATAGGTGAAACTCTCAAGCCAATCTTATTGTCAATAAATCATTAAATATTTTTTTGTTAAAATTTTTGTATGTTAAGTTTTGAAAAGTCCAAAAATTATTTTAGCTTGAAAAATTCTAAGAGTTGATTGGTTAACAAGGACGATGATTAATTATTAGTTAAACAACTTTCATTGTAATAGTATTGCCAAAAGAAAATAAGTACCACCAAATTTAAGTTCAAACATAATAAAGTACAAAGTAACTTGCAAAGTTATAAAATTGTAATAATTTTAATTCCCATAAAGGATGCCCACTTTTAATTAATTGTATTATATTTTTTCAATAATTAAATCAAAAGTTAGTTACCTTAGTTTATGTAAGGTGCATTGGGATGTAGTGTATGATATGATATGATTTTTTTAATAAATTGTAGCTCGAGGTTAAGAAGAAATATTAAAAAAATTGAACTTTTATTTTTCTAAAGAATCAATAAAGAATATAATTTGAATTTTATGATTAAATTGTTTTTGTGTTATAAATTTTTTAATCTTTTAACATAACTATTTATTTTTCAATATTTTATAACAAATTTCTACAAATTTATTTAATTGTCATTTAAAAAATATTAATTATCATTTTATTTCATTTTTGTTAATCAGCATGTCAGCTTCAAAATTTGACTTGGATCATTGTAAAAAAAAGGGAATTCTCTATGTAAGATTATAGTGCTTACAATGACAGATACTAATGTTAAAACCACCACCAACTTGATAATGACATATATTTTGTTCAATTTCAAATCAAGAAGAATAAAGTAGCCAAATAGTTTGTCTGATGCAATGTTTTGCGGTAAACAATTGTGACAGATTCTAACCAGCACTCAAACAGTATAGCTAGATCTTATTCTATGAATCTGTTTAGTTTGATGGGCCAGAATTACCAAAGCAATGGTCAATTGGATTTTAGAATGTTATGTTTGAATCCATGAAGTGAAGAGAGCTATCATAGTAGCTTCTTTAGTAGGGAGAGAAAGTCAAGTTGATAATGAAACATGACTGCTCTTACAGTTTTGGGTGGGGCAGGTAATTGAGAAAGTCTCCCAAATATATGTATGTAGTCTCAATATTGTCATCTGTTCTATGACTTCTGATCAACTTTCTTTAATTGTCTGGGACATTCTTGTATGTTATGGTTTGAATGTGATACCCTCCAAAAGAGGCTTGTGAAATACCTTCCCTTGAGTTGACACTGCTGCCACTGTGGGGTCCTAAACATTATGCTCATTTGTGTTTGCTGACAATACTGATGTAATGGATATCATATAAAATTTCAATTGAGGATACTTGATAGGGTCAACTAAAGCACACGGTGAGGACAGATATTGTATCATTTGTATTCAACATAAGCTACACTTTTGCTCATACGAACAGATAAAAGGATTGAAACTACCTTAAAATAAAACTTATTTGAGAAAATTTGGCTTCTTAAGGACACTAGTAGTAGAGTTCTTTAGGACTCTATTGATGAGGGGAATTCACTTTTGTCATGATTTATAATAATAGAATATGGTACAAGCTTTATATAAAAAGGAAGTTAGTGGCAGTAGGCACACCCAGAAAAGCTGCCTTGAACAATGTGGCCATGGTCAATACTGATAAATGGACTGCCACCAGTAGAAAAGGACCTTGAATTTTTTATCATCATGCTAAGGCAATCAAATCTCTTTCAAGGAAAATAACATTTGCAGACGAAGATTTTTTTGATTGTAGTTTTGTTTTGGTACCTAATGCTAATTTCAACCCCACACAAAAAAAAGAATGGGTAGCAGTCCTTTCCACATCCACATCAAGAAGATTGTGGAGGGGGGCTCACTTTGAATTGAGACTTGTGAATTATGGAGATATGGAGGGAAGTAAGTTGAGAATAAAACTGAAATCTAACGTACACAATCTCATGGATATTTATCCACAAAATCGAGATCATTTAGGATTGTATGTAAAGCAGAGAAAAGTTTCACATCTTCTCAACGCAGACACTATTATGACCAACCTTTCAATGCAAAACAGTGTAAATTTGACTTCAATGCAAAACAGTGTAAATTTGACT
This sequence comes from Cryptomeria japonica, assembly GCF_030272615.1. Lineage (NCBI taxonomy): Eukaryota > Viridiplantae > Streptophyta > Pinopsida > Cupressales > Cupressaceae > Cryptomeria > Cryptomeria japonica. The sequence goes on along the minus strand of NC_081413.1, from coordinate 10,700,699 downwards.
AGATAGTGCGAAAAGGTGTAGAGCCACTTACCATCGAATGATGAAGTCAGAAGTCTCGTCAATCCAATTACTGTAGATTGTGAATTGGGACCATCTATCTTCAAAAGTTGAGGACGACATTCTATTATGTATATAACACATTGAAAATGGATGGAGTGGAATCAGTTGGTAGACCCATCTGAATTTTATTTTATTTTTTAATTAAGAGGTTATTTTATATTGTTATTTAGAAGAAATATTTTGAAATATATCCTGACTAACAACTAATAAAATGATGAGGAGAGGTGGGAGCAAGAGTAGAAATGAGATATGGTGAGAAAAGGTGGTAGTAGGAATGAGAGTAAGGATGGAATAAATAAAGGGGACGATGAAGATGGTAATGATTCTCTCATGGTATTGTGGTTGGAGGCGCAAAGGAATGTTTCACAGTTGTGATTATCTTTTATACAAAGCCAAGTTTGGTTGGTTCTAGGTCAAGCAACCTTGGAAATTGAACTACGAGGGGAATTCTTCTTCCCTCTCCCATAAATCCTATGGTCCCCCTATTGTTGCTCCTAATAGGGCTATATGGGTTTTAGAGGAATGTTGTCCCTTTGTATTGGAGGCTAGAGTGTTGAAGGACATGGATGGTCCATGTTTGGAGGTCACTTATGTTTGTGATAGTATGGCTATTGATAATGTTGGTGAGGGTGAATGCCACAGGGTTTTCCCTTTTATTAATGTGTGTGAGCTTGTTGCTACTCTAGTGAATGAGTCCCACTCTTCCATTTTGAGTTCTAAGTTTCTAATTGATTGTGTTTCTAATGTTGTTGTTCCTACCTAGGAAAGGGTGGAGGGGCAGGTACAAATTGGTATCCTTGACTCTCTTACTATTAAGTTGACTGTTTGGTTTAGGAACTTGCTTGTTGGGATATTGTGTGGTAATCTTTCTAATACATGTATGTTGCTAGAAGACGGTTGCTTCAAAAATGGAAACTAAGAGGTTGGTTTGAGGTAGCCACTATGTTCAATATTTTTTTTCTCATTTTCATTTTCTAATCTAAATGATTACTCAAGGATTCTTTTGGAAGGTCCTTGGTTTCTAGGGAAAAATGACCTTTATCTTAAAATTTGGTCTCTAAGATTTAACCTAACAAATCATCACATCATCAAGTTTCCTACGTGAGACAAATTATCAGGGCTACCATTGAAATACTAGAACAAAGAGATTTTTATGATTATTGCCAATACTTTTGGACAATACTTTGATGCAAGTATAGTAACAAAATTCAAGAAGCATGTTTTGTTTGCCAGATTTTCTATGCTCGTGGAAAAAAATAAGGTGCTCCTTACTTGGATTACCTTATCTTCCAAATGTGGCAATTAGTTACAACAGATTGAATTCAAAGACTAATTATTAATTTACCATTGTTTCTATAAATCAAGCCATGTTATAGCTAGTTGTCTGAGCAACAAGAAATGTCATTTAATTTGGAGGAAAAAGGAACAAGAACATGTTGTTGAGGAGTGCACTACCCATTAAGGATTTGGAGAAGGGCAGAAGTAGGGGGAAGCTCTTGTAGATTGTATAGTGATCGATACCTATTTTAAGGTTTTGGGGTTGGATGATGGATCTACTTGTGGAGTTATGAATCTTCATTTTACATAAAAATAAGTTGAGAGTAGAATGATTCTTGATCTATGATTAAGAAAAAAAATTTGGAACAATTTGGCTTCAAACCACCCTAGCTTTGGATTGGTAGTTTTTAAGAATTTATAGTGTCCTATTTTTACTTGTGTTGTTTATTTGCAATGTTGTTTTTTGTTATTTTGATGTGCTTAATGCTTAATCTTTTCTTTTTTACAAAGTTTGGGTCCTTTCAAACTCTCTACTTACCTTAAAAAAAAAACTAATGAAAAATTCTCCTTTAGAACTAATTCAAGCATCTCTTATGTATGTTCTTATTTCTTGGAGATGGATTGCGAGAGGACTAATTCTCCTGTTTAATTTACAGATTTGTTACAACAAATGACTTATTCAGTTAGACATTATTCCTTAGTGTGTGAGGAGCCTCTAGTTGAGGATGTGAGTGAGGACTCCCTCATCTCTCCTTGATTGGAGGAAGTTGAAAATGGTATGTCTTAGATAAGCGATCAAAGAAGGAAGATAATTCTTCTTGAATATTTGTTGTAATGTCATCCCTATGTTAAGGGTGTGTGAATTGCAAGGAAGGGAAACAATATATATTCTAGCATTCAAGCTTTTCATATAAAGATTGAAATCTAATTGACGCTTTACCAAACTTTTTGTTGTAGGTATGAGTCAATTCTATAACACCATACTTCTAGTGCCCAATTAAGACTATGTAAGGCCTCCTTCAAACTATAGACAAAGCTTTAGAAGGTACTTTAAAGTCTTGAGGCTTAACTTGACGATAATAGCAATTAGATCATTTTAGTAGCATCATAGCATACATTTATCATGTTTTGCATATCATGTTAGTAATATATCATGTTAGCTTCATTTCCATGCTAGCTTAATATCATCTTAATCTCATTTTCATGCTAATTTATCTTTATATCAATATCATCATTCTTGCACCATATCATAACTAGTTTCAATATCAAAATCATTCACTAAGATCTTAGTTGCTTTGCATTTAGATCTTTGATCATATATCCCTCATTCTTTGAGTAGTCATCCTAGAGATCAAGTGCTCATCCAAGTTGAGAGCCACCTTGATTTGAAGGATCCTTGGAGATAGAGAACAATGGAACAATCTTAGGAGATGGATGATTTAGCTTGCTTTGTCATTTAGATCTTTATTTTTTTATGTTTCATTGGTATACTTGCTTGTCTATGTTGTTTATTAGCTAACCCTCATTTCAGGTATACAATACTTAGTTTTATACATTTATTTTTTACTATTCTAGCCTGGGTGAGGTTGCCTAGTTATCCTCTCCAATTCTAGAAATATTCTTACTTTGAAGATATCTATAATGCTATTGATCATTTTTCAAGGTGGATTTAACCACGTCCAACATTGGCCACTCTACCTTTTTCTTGTATTCTAGATGACATCAACATTTCTAAAGCTCTTTAGGGGATGTTGTCTTGATGATTGAGGATCGGTGTTGGATACAATTTCTTGATTATGAGAGCCTATCATCCCATTATAGATAGTTCTTTGCTACCAGACATCTTGTTTTTAAGTGTTCCCATGCTCACCATATGATTGTAGGCTCAACTACATCTTTTAGAATCCCCTCTCTAATCATTTGATTGCACATTCTTATGTTATTTTTGACTCTCTAGTTGACGAGTCTCCTTTTGCCCCTCCACTTACTCCATTTGTGGATCATGATATTGTTGGATATTGTTGAGAAGTTTGCTGGAATGATTTATTGTCATTGATGTCAACATATTCTTCTGCGTATTCCAGTGTTGCAGTCAGATTATGGTTTGGTTAGTGTGTTGTAGATGAGCTATTGCGGTTTAATGGGCCCTGAGATAGGCATGTTTAGTTGTTTCAACATAAGTTTCAGTGATCCGCATGTTGATTTGATTGAGTTATGAGGTCCGGTATTATGGTTGATATTCAGTTGTTCATGTTATTTGGTATTATGGTTTGTGCCTAGCATTGCTCCAGAATTGCATTATCTTGGTTTGCGGATTTGGCATAGTGTTTGGGATGTTCAGGTGTGTCCTCAATTCAGATGGTTTGTGATTTGGAAGCCCGCAAGTGAATCTTTCAATTTATCAGTCAATTGAGTTGATGTTCTTGAGGTTTGGTATAATGATGATGGAAATTATAGTAAGTGGTGATGTTGCGGTTGTTTCTGGTGCAATTCATGTTGTTTGTGGATGTTTCTAGATCGGGTCCCATCTGTGTTGATGGTCTGCATTGATCATTGTGCATGTTTTTGATCATTTTCTTGATCTGGTGGTGTTCTTCATGTTATGCGGCATTCATGATGATTGTAGCATGTTGCAGATGATCGAGGCATAATTCTTGGCGGTGTTTCTTGGTTGTAGTATTGATTTAGGTCCAGACTATGTCTTAGCCTACATTGTTTTGGTCTGCATGTATTGTTGTAGCATGTGAGGTTATTATTTTGTAATTTGTGATAAGGGTTTAGCCAACCTTGAAATATAGGTTGAGGGTTTGTATAAATACATGTAATACTCATTTGTGAGAGGTATCTGTGTGTGCAAACATTGAATTGATCTTTCAGTACCAAGAGAAGTGTGAAAGAGGGTGAAGAAGTGGAAAGAGCATAGTTTTTGAATATCTATGCTTAACTGAGACTATAACCAAGCATTGGAATATGCTATTTTTACAATTCATGTAATCCGGATTGTTGTCTGAATCTTGTAAGGCAGTGAGCTTTCCCAGGGTTGTATCCCTTCTTATAATTTGAGCAGTGAGCTTTAGGTGTGTGCCTGAATGCATGTGCATTCCCCAATGTAATATTTTATTTACTCCTAACAGGGTATTATCTCATTGTGGGTAGGTTCCCACCGTGGTTTTTCCCTTAACCGGGCTTTCCATGTCAAAAATCTTGGTGTTATGTGTGTTATTGATGTGGTGTTGATTTGTGCTTTTGTTATCAGATCTGAATTTAAGTTTGAGTTGTGTAGAATTTGGGAGCAAACTAATTCAACCCCCCCCCCCCTTCCCTCTCTCAGTTTAATGCATTGTTGCCAACAATTAGTATCAGAACTAGATCCTCCATAAGAAGCTTGACCACTTGAGGAGATCCATGATGGAAACGTTTTCTTCTAAGAAGAATAGTCTGAGATTTGATGGAACAAATTATACTCTCTGGAAGAGCCAGATGGAATTTCATTTGAGATGCACCGGTGAAGACTATTGGAAGATTACTAAGAAAGTGTACAATGCCCCTCAAAATGGTCCTACCACTCCGGATGAGATTAAGGAAGCTGAATTCAATATTAGAGCTAAGGAAGCATTGTTGAGTGTCTTATCTGATTTTGAGATGACTAGTGTGATGGATTTGCAGATTGCTCATGAGATCTGGAAGAAACTAGAGACTTTGTATGAAGGTGATAGTCATGTGAAAGTTGCTAAGCTGTAGATCTTGAAGGGAAAGTATGAAATGCTAAAAATGGGTGAAGATGAGATTATTACCTCCATTATGCAGAAAGTGAATGAGCTTGCATTGAACATCAAATGTGTCAATGGAGTATTGGAAGAATTTGAGATTGTTGCTAAGGTGTTGAGATCCTTGCCTCCTGTTTACAAGCACAAGGCTGCTGCTATTGAAGAGATACAGACTGTGACAGATGTGACTAGAGACATGTTGATTGGTAAGCTTGCTACTTTTGAGTTGAGCGAGTTTGGTGAAGCCCCTCCTAAATCTGAATCTGCATTTAAAGCTATTGTATTCGGGAAGCAGAAATATGATCCGGGAGAAATTTCGTCAAGGGTATCTAAATATGAGAAGGAGATGAGAGAGATTGAAGAGGATGAAAGAGAGCTTGAAGAGCTTGAAGCCCTGATTGCCAGAAGATTGCCTAAAGGTGTCGGTAAGTATGAGGGTAAGTTTCCTCTTAAATATTTTTCATGCAATAAGATAGGACATTTTGCCTCAAGGTGTCCGGAAAGAGATAGAAATCCTAAGAATCTATTTAAACCATATAAGTCTAAATATCAGAAGAAGTGTTATTTTGTTGCTAATGAATGTGTGACAGATGGTGAGTCTAAGAATAGAAATTCAGAAGATGAGTGGGTGTTCATTGCTATCAAGGAAGATGATCTGGTGACTGTTGATTCTACTAATTGTATTGTTGAAGAGAAAGCTTTGGCTGGTAAAGTTGAAGAGAAAGATGAATGGGTTATTGATAGTGGTTGCTCTCATCACATGACAGGTGATAAGAGTAAATTTGTGAGTATGGAAAAGTATGATGGTTGTGTAGTGAGATTTGGTGATGACAAAGTTGGTATAATCCGTGGTAGAGGTTCTATTTCTTTCAATGGTAAGCATAACATTGATGATGTCTTGTATGTTGAAGATCTAAAGCATAATATTTTGAGTGTTGGACAAATGGTTGATAAGGGTTATGACTTGCAATTCAAGAATGGCAAATGTAAGATCTTTAGTAGCTCTGGAACTGAAATTGCATCAGGTACAAAGACTAAAGGATCTTTCACTTGAATGCTAGTGGTAAAAGTTGTCTGATTGCTCAGGTTGATGAAAGTTGGTTATGGCATAAAAGGATGTGTCATGTAAATTTTGATTGCATAATTGAGATAAGTTCCACTCAAGCTGTGAGAGATTTGCCTAAGATTGTAAAGCCTTCTAATCCGATATGTAAGGAATGTCAGTTAGGTAAGAAAACAAGAGTTTCTTTTGAAAGCAAACAGTATACTTCTAATGGATTATTGGATCTTGTGCATATTGATCTGTGTGGTCTCTCTAGAGTGAGAAGCTTGCAGGGTGACATGTATTTCATGTTGTTGATTGATGGCTATCCAAGGATGATGTGGGTTACCTTCTTAAGGGAGAAGTTTGAAGCATTGAAGAAGTTCAATATTTTCAAAGCTATGGTTAAGATAGAGACTGGACATAAGCTGAAGTGTTTGAGATTTAACAGAGGTGGTGAATTTACTTCTAGTAAGTTCAATTCTTTTTGTGAAGAGCATGGGGTGAAGAGACAATTATCTTCTCCACGGACCCCTCAACAGAATGATATTGTGGAGAAGAAAAACATGAAAGTTCAGGAAGTTGCTAGAACCATAATGATTGAAGGAAATATTCCACATGTCTATTGGAGAGAAGTTGTGAGTACTGCAGTATACACTTTGAACCAAGTGCATATCAAAGGTGATATCGGTAAGACTCCTTATGAGTTATGGTTTGGTCATGCTCCTACAGTTAGATATTTCATAATTTTTGGTATTAAATGCTATATCAGAAGAGATGAAGATCTAGGGAAGTTTGATGCTAGATGTGATGAAGGAATCTTTCTTGGTTATTCTACTAAAAGTAAGGTCTACCGATGTTATAATAAGAGATTGAGGAAGATTGTTGAAAGTGATAATGTAAAGGTTGATGAAGGAAGTGAGTATCAGCCCGGATACTCCGGATATGATTCAGATGATCGGATTGTTGATACAGATAAAGGAAAGGAAGTGCAGACCCAAAACCAAGTTCAGATTGGTCCAAAAAAGTTTGTGAATGAAGGAGATGCTAATGTAGAAGAGAGAGCTCAAGAATTCGGCAATCAAGAAAATTCTAAGACTCCCAGGTATGTTAGATTGAATCATTCAGAAAATCAGATCATAGGTGATAAGAATAGAGGTGTGATGAATAGGATAAGAGTTGTTGAAGAGTATTGCCTGATTTCTAAGATTGAGCCTAAGGATGTTGATGAAGCATTAAAGATGAAAATTGGGTTAGAGCAATGGAAGAAGAATTGAATCAGATTGAGAAGAATAATACATGGATTTTAGTTCCTATACCTAAGGATAAGAATGTAATTGGAACTAAATGGGTTTTTAGGAATAAATTGGATGAACAAGGTGAGGTTGTTAGAAATAAAGCTAGACTTGTTTGTAAAGGTTATTCTCATATGAAAGATATTGATTTTGAGGAGACTTTTGCTCCAGTAGCTAGAATTGAAGTTGTTAGATTATTTCTTGCTTATGTTGCTTACAAAGATTTCAAATTTTATCAAATGGATGTCAAGTCAGCCTTTCGTAATGGTGAGTTGGAAGAAGAAGTCTACATTGAACAACCAAATAGATTTCAGTTGACAGATAAGAAGGATATGGTTTGTAGATTGAAGAAAGCATTGTATGGATTGAAGCAAGCCCCAAGAGCTTGGTATGCCAGATTAGACAGGTATTTGATGAAGCTTGATTTCAATAAAGTTACTGCTAACAATAATTTGTACTTCAAGATTGATAATGATAACATCTTAATTGTTGAAGTTTTTGTTAATGATATTATTTTTGGTGGAAATGATGGTTTGTGCGAGAAGTTTGCTGATGATATGAAGAATGAGTTTGAGATGTCTATGATAGGTGAGATGAAATTCATTTGGGATTGCATTTTACTCAGTTGGATAAAGGCATTTTCATATCTCAATATAAGTATGTGAAGGAATTGTTGAAGAAGTTTGGTTTGGATGATGCTAAGCTTGTTGGTACACCTATGGTGACCGGATGTAAGCTAACAAAGGATGATGATTCTCCGAAGGCAAGTTAGACTAGATATAGACCTATGATTGGTGGTTTGTTGTATTTGACCTAGACTAGACCTAATATTATGAATGTTGTATGTCTTGTTGTTAGATTTCAAGTTGATCCTAAGAAATCTCATGTTGTTGGTGTGAAAAGAATTTTCAAATATTTGAAAGTCATTGTTGATTTTGGTTTGTGGTATCCTAGAGATGATGATTTCACTTTGAGTGCTTTAACTGATATTGATTGGGCAGGTAATGTTGATGACAGAAAGAGTACTACTGGTGGTACATTTTTCTTGGGTAAGAGATTGGTTTCATGGGAAAGTAAGAAGCAGAATGCTATATCTTTATCTATTGTAGAAGAAAAATACATTGTTGTGATAGCAAATGTACTCAGGTGATTTGGATGAAGCAGATGTTGAAGGATATCAGAGTTACTTTTGATGATCCTATTGCTATATACTGTGACAATTCAAGTGTTATTAATATTTCTAAGAATTTGGTGTTGCATTCTAAGGCAAAGAATATATCAATTAAGTTTCATTTCTTGAGAGAGAAGGTGAATGAGAAGGAAGTCAGATTGGAGTATGTGTCTACAACGAAATAGATTGCAGATATCTTCATGAAGCCTTTGCCTAAAGATACATTTGAGTATCTCAGAGAGAAGCTAGGGGTGATTTCCCCTCTTAATGAGATCTAAGATGCATGACATTGCATCAGTCCGATGGACTTCACAAAGATATCTTTGATAGTTCTGATACTAATTGTAAAGTACATATGTCAATAGCTAACAAGATGAGAGGGGGGGGTGAATCATACAAACTTAATCTTCCATAAAATCAACAGATTCAACCTCGGTAACTTATACTTCAGCAAAATAACCAAAAACTGCTAAACATGTTAACTCATAAACATATAATCATCATAACACTCATAACACCAGATTTAACGTGGAAACCCAAATAGGGAAAAACTACTATGGGATTTCAAACCCACTAAGAAATATACTCTTCTAGAGTATGCTTGGTTAAAAGCAAATCCTGTTAAAGATTACAAACACATTGCTAGATGTGACCTGGTTAAGGGATTTCCCTCAAATCTGTTAGGATCTTCACTTTGTTAGAAGTGACCTTGTCAAAGGATTTCAAACACTCAACTAGAATGTTACCTTGCTAGAGGGTTTACAAATAAGACTGTTAAGTCCACTCGGTTAAGAGATTTTCTGTCACTTACAAAATAACAGTAATAAAATTCTATCTGCAACTTCACATCTAAAATGCTAAAGCAGATTCTTATTTGCTCAAAACAATCTAGTCATAGGACTTATCTTGTCCCTCTGCTGGGCTCTCTACTCTGTTAATCAAACAGGTCTTCAATCTTCTGTGCTCGGTAATCACTATGTAGCATCCCCTATGCATACACTTGCCCACATACATTGTTTATTAACAATTCCTTATTTATAAACAATTGCTAACCGCTTAATCTCCTTGATCACATTTCCCATGATCAATCTTAGCCATCAGATCTTCAAACTTGACTAGGTTCAATGTATCCTTCCGATCTGAAAACGTTTTACCTTGCCTCGGGACTTGTAGTCCTTTCTTGGAACTTGCACAAGGTTATTGCGGTTCAATCTGAGTTGTAGATCTTCCTGCCGATTTTCCTTTGCCATAGATCCTTAACAAACTTCATGCACGACATACCAATCATTTATACATCTCCAACTAATCATTGTCCTTCATTAAATAATGCTTTTATCCATCCAATGTGCACTGTCAAAACTCGGTTGCAACTCAATAAATACTAAACTTTATTCAGTAGACATTTCGCCTTCATTAACCGATATCGATAACCTTAAGGTTTACCGACTAGGTTCCTTAGGGTTTACCAACTAGGTTCTTTGCTCGGTAACATAGTATAGTATTAACCTTACAATCAACAACATATGTAGGATATCAAAACAATGTAAACATCATGATCTCATCATTGTCTAACTCGGTAATAGTTTCCCATTGAATAACTTATTCCTCCTCTTATTCATCTCATTCTTTTTGTGTCTTTTACTGACATCTTAATTCTCTTTAAATCAATCTTCTCAAGATATGGCAACATCATACTGAATCAGATAATCAATCTCTTGACATCAATGACAAAATAATGTTATAAAGATAGTTATCATCCTTCTTCAGTTATATCAATAATCTTCAACAACCTTCTCAATATCCTTAATGAATATCAACAATCTCCTGATATTGAAATGCCAACAATCTTTCTTACTGTAATGCCAACAATCTCGTGATCCGGATTGATGAGTGAGGATGCTACTCAAGGGGAATAGTCTGTGGTGTGTTTCAGATGTTCAAAATTGTTAGAGTGTGTCAAAGGGGGGGAGAATTAATATTGGTGTTGTATATGCCCTTTGTCATTGATGTTAAAGGGGGAGAGAAGCACGAGACAAACTTCTATATCTTGTGCTGATCTCAGGGGGAGATTTTTGTGATTTATGGGGACATTGTTGGTTGTTGATTTATTTCTTTGGATTGATTGTTTTTCACATTCGTATGTTTCCATCAACGCCAAAGGGGGAGATTGTTGGATATTGTTGAGAAGTTTGCTGGAATGATGTGTTGTCCTTGTTGTCAACATATTCTTCTGTGTATTCCAATGTTGCAGTCAGATTAAATGAGTTGGTTCGGTCAGTATGTTGCAGATGAGTTGTTGCGGTTTAATGGGCTCTGAGATCAACATGTTTAGTTGTTTCAACGGACTTTTTAGTGATCCGTATGTTGATTTGATCGAGTTATGAGGTTTGGTATTGTGGTTGATATTCAGTTGTTCGTGTTATTCGGTATTCTGGTTTGTGCTCCGCATTGCTCCAGAATTGCATTATCTTGGTTTGCGGATTTGGCAGAGTGTTTGGGATGTTCAGGTGTGTCCTCAATTCATATGGTTCGTGATTTGGAAGCCCGCAAGTGAATCTTTCAATTTATCAGTTAGTTGAGTTGATGTTCTTGAGGTTCGGTATAATGATGGTGGAAGTTCTAGTAAGTGGTGATGTTGTGGTTGTTTCTGGTGCGATTCACGATGCTTGTGGATGTTTCTAGATCAAGTCCCATCCGTGTTGATGGTCCGCATTGATAATTGTGTGCGTTATTGATCATTTTCTTGATCTAGTGGTGTTCTTCGTGTTATGCGAGATTCATGATGATTGTAGCATGTTGCGGATGATCGAGGCATAATTCTTGGTGGAGTTTCTTTGTTGCAGTACTGATTTAGGTCCAAAATATGTCAGCTGATATTGTTTTGGTTCGCATGTATTGTTGTAGCTGTTAGGTTATTATTTTGTAATTTGTGATAAGGGTTTAGCCGACCTTGAAATATAGGTTGAGGGTTTGTATAAATACATATACTATTTGCGTGTGCGAACATTGAATTGATCTTTCAGTACCAGAGGAGAAGTGCGAAAGAGTGTGAAGAAGTGGAAAGAGTAGAGTTTTTGAATATATGTGCTTAACCAAGACTATAACAAGGCATTGGAAGATGCTATATTCACAGTTCATGTAATCCGGATTGTTGTTTGAATCTTGTAAGGCAGTGAGCCTCCTCAGGGTTGTAGCCCTTCTTGTAATTTGAGCAGTGAGCTCTAGGCAATGTGCCTGAATGCATGTGCATTCCCCATTGTAATATTTCATTTACTCCTAACAGGGTATTATCTCATTGTGGGTAGGTTCCCACCATGGTTTTTCCCTTAACCGATTTTTCCACGTCAAAAATCTTAGTGTTATGTGTGTTATTGATGTGGTGTTGATTTGTGCTTTAAACGTTTGTTATCAGATCTGGATTTAAGTTTGAGTTGTGTAGAATTTGGGAGCAAACTGATTCACCCCCCCCCCCCTCTCAATTTGTTGCATTGTTACCAACAGATGTGGTCTTTGAGGTTTCTCATGCAGTGGCTTCCTATAGGGTTTGTGTAGCTCAAACGATTTGTCCTTCTATATTAGGACTCCCCTTTTGATCCAATTTAGGCTTCTCATTCATCTAATCTCATTACCTTATTGATGGGTTGTGGGGGATTCTTACTCGGGCACTATGGATACATATTATATGCAACATATGACATCTTTAGTTAGATTATATTCCTCATCATGCAAGATGACTCTACTTATGACATTACTTAACAAATTCATCCTCTCTCTACAATCAAAGGGTTTAGATAATAGTGTGTCATTAGCCATTGGAGCAAGGTCTACCTGAATGTATTTCCAAATCCCATCCTTGGATTAAGGGATTTTAAGCATGAGGTCAACCATAGTGTAGGTCAGTGTTGGTTACATTCTCCAATAATAGCTTAGTTGATGTTATGTTGTTGAACAATTTTTTGATAGTTGTTACTTTGGCCTTGTAAGAGGTTTCAAGCCCTTTCAAAACCTAATATTTATGGTACTTCAATGATTTTATTGTTTTATGGGGTAGTTATTGTGGGGAAGCTTGGTTGCAACTGTGACATTGTTAGGCTTTTGTTTCAATTGTCATTTTTCCATTATAAAAGTTTCTAAAGTCCTTTGAAACCTATTTAAATATATCCTAGTAAAAAACATTGAAGGATTCAAGTTTTGGTTCATCAACCACAAGTGGATGAGACTTTTCTTGCTCTACAACAATCACAAGTGGATTGATTTTTTCTAGATCAATGATAATGAGTTTGTTCTTTATTCTTTACTAATGGTGGATTATGTTTTTTTATTCAATATTTTCTCTACTAATCACCAATTTTTCACTTACAAGATCATATAACCTGTAACCTATATTTTTTGTTTTTAGATGCATACCCTCATATGAGAAACTAATAAGTTTATGCTAGACCAAGTTTATTCAAGAATAATTCCTTGAACTATTTTTGTAGGACTCCTAGTTAACAAGAATGTTGTAGTGATTGTTTTTGCATAGATACTCTTATCCATGTTGTTTTATTTTAACATGTAAACTTGGTTATCCTAACAATGGTCCTATTTTTCCTTTTTCAACAACTCCATTTTGTTGTGAAGTGAAGTAATGAACTCTCTCAATGCTATGTTTCCTATACAAATCTAAAAATAAATTTAATCTATAAAGCTTTGAAAATGTTACTTTATCGAGCTAGTTACACTTGAGGACCTATTCACACCTTGTCACTCACTCTTAAGTCTTTTTTTTTTTTTTATCTCACTTTATAGAATTTAGCACTATATGTCATGATCTTAGTACATCTTATGGTTTTTATCCTTTCCCTTATATAAAATTCATTTCACTACATTATAGTATACTATAGTTCATTTTTAAGTGGTAATATAGCAATTCTTTATTGCAACTCTCTATTGTAGAATGTTTGTTGAATTTGATGGTAGATTATTATAATTGTGGGTTTCTCTATTATTCCAACATGATATCAAAGCTCTGAATCAATGGAACCCTTCTCACATTTTTAAATGTTTTTTCATAAACTATTATAGGAATCCTTCTTCAGCAAAATGAACCTCGCCATTATATCTAAAATTTGTAAAAACCCTAAGATTGCTTATCTAAATGCCAATTAGAAATATTTTGAATCATTTTTCTTGAGTTGTAATTTTTACATAAAAAATAATGTACAATCATACAAATTTGTACATCCATGTGAATCTATATGATGTCATAAGCCTAGTGCTTCTATTTTTTGTTAAGTAGAGCTCCATTTTTTCAAGTGGTGAGTGTTAGGTTTATTTATGATAGTTTTAAAAAATTTAAGGGTTTTTATAAAATTTAATGATGCATTTTTTTAACTTAAACAATTTCATTTTGTTTTCATTGTCACTTTAAGAGTTTCACTATCAATTCATATGTTTTTAATACTATCAAAAAAATTCACCACCTAAGCGACGCTCTTACAACAAACACCTATCAATGTTACTTTGATAGTTGTCACCCTTTGACGGATAAAAACCTTCAATGTCACCTAAAACATATCTAAACCCTCTTTTGTCACCCTCCTCTCATGCACCACTTGCCTTCATGCCATTTTCACCAACCCAACTAGGATATCTTTTTTTTCCTTGAGGCCATAAAGGATCAATTGTACAAAAATAGGCATAAATTGAGCATAAAATGAAAAACAAATAGTAATATAAAAGTTGATAAAGTGATCTACATGGTCTATACTTGGTTTTTATGAAATTCAATTTGAAGTGAACTCTTTCTTTTTGTTCTTGTATTGTAAAAATTTATAAAAAGGGTTAACTTTTCTTGTTGTGGGAGGATTCAATTTTCTCCCTAGAACACATTGAGGGATCAATAAATAGTTTATTTCTAAAAATTATTCATTTTTTGTATAATCAAACCTCAAACACAAAATGATGGAAACATCTTCCTTTAAGAATCTTACACAACACAATTACTACACTTGGAAACCTCAAATGACCAAATTACTCACTCAAGTTAACTTGAGAATATATGAGAAATTTTCACACAGGAACAAGATGATGAGGACATGGGGGTGATTTCACTAAATGTTTGAGACAGTCTATTGTTTCACATTAAGACTTGCAAAACTCCTACGTAGATTTGGGATAAGTAAAAGGAGCTCTTCATAATAGTTAATATGTTTCTAGCACTTTAGGTTGAAGAAAATCTGACTACACCAAGTGCACCTAATTCCTTCTCCTCTATTGATTACTTTATGATAAAATTACATAGTTGTGGAAAAGCTAAGAGTGGTAAAAAAAAATGCACTTTCATGATTTTTATAGGCTCAAAGGGCCATTTTAGGTCTTCTCTTCTACATTTTATACTATAAATGCATTCATTGACTCTTTTAACATGTCTACTATTGATGTTATTTGTGTTAATATAACATGGAAATATGCTAAGTTAGTCCAGTTAGATGTCATTTTTAGTTCCAAAAACCAAGCATTAGTAGCAAAATCATCCATAGGCAATGGAAGAAGAATTCATTTGATGGCGAGCATCAATGCAAGACAAAATAGAAGTCATAGTAGAAAAACTAATCCAATTCCAATAATGACAAATCTATGAAATTTGGTGAGTCTTACTTCATAACAAAGAAGAAATTAGGAGAACTTTGCAATTTTTGAGGTAAAGTGGGACATGACATAACCAAATATTGGAAGAGGGTAGAGGATTTAGAATAATATGTGCAAAAGCATCACATTTCATCCCCTTTTCCACCAATAGTGGATCAAATAGTTGACTCAAGATCTTCTCATCATATGAGACATTTTCTAGACATTGTCAAATGGCATTCAGGTTGTAGTTGTTTGCATATTGTAGTGGGGGATTCTACATGGTTTTAAGATTTGGGATTAGGTATTATTTAGCTTGAGGATGGTTGTATTCAAAATTTACTTTTAGTTCCTAATATTTCATCAAAACTCCTTTTTGCATGAATTAAATTTGTTACTCTAATATTGGCATGATAATTGGGTTCTCACCTCATAATGTGGTTATTTGAGAGCATCATGATCCTAAGATTTTTGTGTCTTTATGGAGTGTTGATCATGCATCTCAACCATACAAGTTTTATGCTTTTAATACGTCATCAAGATCATCTCTTATATAGGGCATGAAGATTCCTTGAGTAAGCTTTTTCATGATGCCTTCATCATGTCAATTATAGGTGTGTACAATAGATAAATTGGTAATGAAACTACCTAATATTAATGCACTAAGAGAGTTTATCAAGGTTGTGTTCTTTAAAAACATCATTGAGATTCGTTTCCCAAAGCTTAGGCCACACGAACAAAGCCACCTTTAGAGCTGGTACACATTGATCCTATGTCATTTTTTACTCCATTTTCAAGGGCCAAACATGTGCTCATATTCATTGATGAATTATCCATATGGATATGGATTTACTTTCTTAAGTACAAGAGTGAGCTCTTTAATACTTTTAGGATCTACAGGGCATTTTTGGAGAAGCAATTTGCTCTTTCTAACAAGAATATACATAGTGATAATGGAGGAGAATATGTCAGTCAAGCTTTTAGAGATTTTAAAAGTGAACATGGTATTCAACATCAACTTGTAGTTGCTACACCTTTCACCAAAATGACATAGTTAAGAGAAAGAACTAAACTTTATGGAAGATGACAAATTGTATTATTTGGTCTTAGAATATGGATTCCATTTTTGTAATAAAGTAGTTAATTGTGCCAATTACATTCAAAATTGCATGCCCCAAAAATTAATGAAAAATATGACTCCTAAGGAGGTTTGGTCTCATGTGAAGGCAGATGTATCTTTATTCCAAGTATATGGTAGCCATACTTAGGTATTTATTCTAAATGGTCAACCATAGAGAAGAAAAGTTGACCGCTCATTGTTTGTCTATTGTGAGGATGTTAAGCCTTACAGGTTATTTAATCTTGTTTCCAAATATGTCTATTTTAGGTGGGATCTCCAGTTTGATGAGAGATATCCTCTAATGGATTCTCCATCACCAACTTCTCCCTAATTACCTACTCCTCTTCTTCATCTCTTAAGGAATCCTTATTTCTTGATAATGAGGATATCGTTTGAGATATACCCCCACTAGCTACATGGACTTTTCCCCTATGGGCCTACATTACTTGCGGTGCACCTAGTTCTTTCACTAGTAATCTTTGAATATATAATGTACTCTCACAGACATCAAGTGTTGTTTTTTTTAGTCATGTCAATTCCAAATTTGATAGGTATTCTTCAATGGGACATAGCTATGGTAAAAGAACATTCTTCTTTGATAAAGAATAACTTGGGATCTTATACCTCTTCCTAAAGGAGGAAGGTTCAATGCAAGTGGGTGAACTACACCAAATATGCAACTAATGGTTCTATTAATAATTACAAGCTCCATCTTGTTGTAAAGGAATTTTCACAAATCAAAGGCATTGACTATTATAAGACCTTTCCTCCTAGTGCCAAGGTGGATTCCATTCATCTTGCAATTTCACTTATTACATCACAGAGATGGTCAATTTATCAAATAAATGTGAAGAATGCCTTCTTGCATGGTGATCTTAATGAGAATATTTTATATAGTGTCATTTAGGTTTTGTGTAAGACTTTTCACTTGTTTGCAAGACTTGTCGTTCATTATATGGTCTCAAACAAGCCCCTCAGGGTTGGTATGAGAAGGTGGACAATTTTTTTTTTTTCTTCTGATTTTACTAGATGTCATTTAAACTAACAAGCTACACTCAAAGATAGGAGATGATTTTCTAATTATTGGCATATGTGGATGACTAGATTTTTACAGGAAGTTCATCTTCCACAATCCAAAGTGTTCAATGAGCATCGACGGAGCAATTTGATATTGCAAATTTTGGACTTTTGCAACACTTTCTTGGTTTATAAGTTATTTGGTCTTCATTTGGGATTTACATTTTTTTCAACACAAGTATGATCTTGATTTGCTTCAGAGATTTTGCATTCTTGCTGCCCCCACATCATTCTAGTCAAATGTTATATTGTCTTTTAGTTGCACCACTCCTTCAATTGATATTCACATTCTCCTCCATTATCATTGTGTGGAGTCTTCCATATATCTAAACCATCCAAGGCCTAAATCTACCAACATAAGATTTACAGATTCTTGCTCAAAACCAAAATGATCAACTAAGCTCTTACATTTAACAAATTTGTCAAAAAATATCATTTTTTTAGCCAAACAATATATCCAAGTTTTGCATTAAAATCATTAGTAAATGTGAGAAAACAAATCAATATGAATTATTTTAATAGGTTGTTTAGCCCTTCTAAACATACCAATTGGAAAAGTAGCTCTATGTTGTTTCCCAAATATGCATTCTTCGTACACTTCTTTTTTATTGTTAATAAAGGGCCTTTCAAGCAAAATCAAGCCACTAAAACTCTGATGTGGATATCATTGGTGTCATATCTATAATGTATTTGACTAGTTTTAAGGGCCTAATTTATTGAAGGGAAATAAAGAGGCTCATGCAACAACTGTTTTGTTTTGTAATTTGTCTTTGATTGTGCGATCATTGTTGGATGTCAAAATGTGTTTTGTTCAAGAAAGGAGATCATTGGAAATAAGGTCATTGATGTTAAAAGTAAGATTCTTGAAAATATTGTCATTGATGACAAAGGTTGTCAATGTCAAACGTTGGGAGATTGTTTGTTATATTGGTTTCAATTGGAAGCCAACTCATGGAAATTTATTATTATGATATTATTTTATAGGGCCAACCAATGTATTTTATGTAATTAATTTTGGCATTCAAAGGGGTATAAAAAGGTGAAGTGTATTTGTAAGTATGATGTGTGAGAAATTTTTTTTATCATTCGAATATAGAGTAGAGAAAATTTAGTACATAGTAGATTTTGTGAAGTGTGAAAGAGCAGAAAAATGTGTTCATCATTTTTTGAAGAAGCAACATCTAGAATGTGAAATTTTGCAAAAGAGGTCATTGCCTCCTAAAAGAAGATATTGATGTCTCTTGCTGAGTCGGTACTCAATTATTGGGATTGGTGTCTCTGGTGGATTGGCACCTACAACTGTTGTAAGATCTTTTTTTTTTTGCGGTTGGATTTGGACAATAGATCCAAGTAGTCCTCTATGATTTTTTCCCAAAAGGGTTTCCAAGATTGTCTTATATTGATTTACCTACCCCCCACCCCACTCTTAGTATAAGTGTGCTCATCAATCACCTCTATGAAAAAATACTTGATAATTTTGTAATATCAATTGGCCAATAAACAAATTATTTTCAAGAGAAAGAACTAATAACAATATTAAAACTTGGTTCAATGGCAATTGCAATAGTACATTTTTCTTTAATTCCATGAGACTAATTATCTTTTGATATAATTATGTTTTTATTTTTTTCATCTAAATCAATAACAAAATTCTCATTAAATTTTATATGTGAGAAACCATAATTAATATAAAAAATTATTGTCATTAACATTTATATTCAAACAAAAAAATAAACAAATTATGTCTATCTTATATATTATGTGCAACATGTTTATACCAACATTCTAATTCATAGCAACCAAACTCATTACAATAAAAACATTGAATATTTATTTTATGTTTATTATCTCAAACTCATTACAATAAAAACATTGAATATTTCTTTTATGTTTATTATCTCTGTTATTATCATACTTATGTCTTGTACTTTAACTTTGAAGTTGCTACTTATACCACTAAAAGTATTCAACCCTTCTTCAAAAGTTCTACTAGGCTCTCCAGATTCCTCTTGTAGTCAAGCTTATAATGATTCTTAGAAAAAAAATTGATTTAAATGAAATGTTTATTCTAATTTTTTTTCACTATTTTTCACTTTTTCTTCAATAGTTAAGAAAATGTCGCTCAATTCAACAATTTTATATTGTTGTGAGATCTTTTGAAAATTCAATAATGGAAACAACATTATCAAATTTTAAAATCACACTCTTTAATATTTTCTTGATGACATGATGATTATCAATATTTTCACTTAAAATTTTCATTCGATTACTCTTTTTTTGTTACAATCATTCACCATTTAATTTTAACTTGTTTTTATATTTTCAAAATGCTTTCTCAATATTCACAATTTTGTAATTTGAGTATCCTAATAGACATTAGAAGATATATTTCCTGCTTATTTGGACTTTACAAAACCAATAGTCTTTAAAAAGATTGTTTGGTTTAATGCACCTTGAACAACTAAAACAAGTAGTAAGATTAAAAAAACAGAACTAGTTTTTTTTTTAAATGAAAAAGGAACTAGAGGAGAGGGCCCTATACATGTGCACCCTAATGGACATTTCAAAATTTTCTCAATTTTATAGAGCAACTTACTTGTCAAGTCCCCTACTTAAATCAAGTCCACATGCATTTTTGTGAAGGTGCCCAAATGGTCCCAAATTGTGATAAGACCAATAGGTGTGCACTAAGTCTTGTACAATAATGTAGCATTACATGATTGGTTATTTTTTGAACTTTATAGATACTTTTTTGAGGATAAACATTGATATGACATTTTTAGGGCACCACTATTGGTTTCATTTTGTCCAATTACCATAACATGTATTGATAACCGCTCACATATTGGTCCCTCCCTCCCCCTATGTCGTTAGGACTCAACACACCCCTAGAACTCCATGTCCATTGAAGATCCGAAAACCAATCATTAGAGCTACCTTGTGACCTCCATTGCTGCACACACCACCACCATTTTTCTTAAGCATTTAGAACTTGCATACTCAAACATACCCATCTTTTAGTGTCAAATCAGCGCTAAGATCTGACTGACACATCCCAAAAAAGCAACCTTAAAACATCCCCTATCTCCTCCAAAAGCATGTTGAAGTTCCGCTCGTAATTGGCAGGGGAAACGGGTCCAGTGGAAGACAAATAATCTTGTCAACACATACACTCTGTTGTACAGTCTTTCATTAAGTACACTGCAATTTTGACTTCAATCCAATTACTAAATGGTGCAAAAAGGAGTTAAGCTGCAGACCTTTAAAAGTAGAGGTCAGGGATTCTAGTCTCCCCAATAATTATAGGGGTAGGTTGTGCAAACGAGATGGGACTAATACCTACAAAAGTTGACGGCCATCGTACCCAAAATGGATGGAGTAAATTTTGTCGCCCAACCGGTTTTAACAGTTTTTATAATTTTTTTAATTAAAAACTAGAAAGGTTTTAGTCCTGCAATTAAAAGGAACTCTTCAAAACCACTTTGATTGTGTTTGTGTATACTCATTAAACAGAAAATATTCTGAATCCTACCATGACTAGACACAACTGAAAAATGATGTACAAGAAATTGTTAGTGTCTTGGATATTTAGAATCAGTCCCACTATATAGATTTTGTCGCATTCAAGGGTTCTTTTAGGGATGTTTTCCTTTGTTCCTCAACCTTCATATCACTAATCACGTTTACTGCACTCATTTTTTTTACATGGAATACTTATTTGAACGTTTGACCTTTATATTTGATAATAATTGCTTGCATCTTTACAACTGTACCTTCTACGAGCTCCTTGATTCGAAGTACATTTTGTTGGCACTATACGTTGCATCTATCTGAAAATATAAATACACAATCCATGAGGTTGGCTTTTTCACAAACCTTTTTACATTAAACCTTCAAATCACTAATTACCTTTAATGTGCTTATTTATTTTTAGCATCTAAAATATTGTTTAAACCGTGCACCTTTACAATTAACAGATAATAATTGCTTGCATGATGCTAGGTAGACATTAGAATAGTATTCACTATTCACACTTGATAAGTTAGGTCCAGCATTCCCACATCGGTGCTGTCAAGTCTCCCCCATTAAAATGCGCGCATGCTTGCTCACATCAAGAGACATTTATTAAATGTAGTCACTATCTGTGCATCTCAATAAAATATCCTTTAGGTGGTGATAGATTATTACCATGTCAGACATTGACTAGGCTAATAATAAATCCACTTCCGTTGGACCTAGCTGTGACACCTAAAAATTTCTTAAAGGCATATAAAGCTAATTATAAGAGATTTTCCCACCTAATTTATTTGGCCCCATCAGGGATTTGAGCCGTTTCCACAAATTGTAAATCAAATAATGGGTTTTCCATGGATCCAAGTCAATCTGAGGTAGGTCAGACGAGGGCCCATCAACTTCCCAGCATCTTATATACACTCGTTGGACAAAGTAGTTTGCAATTCATATAATGCCACAAAAGAAAATGCATGATTTTAAGTGTTGCAAATACTGATCAGCATTCAATATGCATCTTCATTACCATATGAAATTTTGGTCTTCTAAAAATTTTCTTGAGGCTAAGAAATCTGTACAGTTGCTACATCATCAGAAATTACTATGCCATATATCAAGAGATGAAGGATAAGATTACAATATTTCCTTCCATGTAATCCTACTTTACAAGACAACACTAGCCAGCTATATTATATAGCTTCTCCTTCTAGCCAACAGTCCCATCCGCTCTGCCACACTGATGTTCCCCACTTTATAGAGTCAAGGTTCACCGCACTCTAATGCGTCTCAAATTTACCCCTTGGCCCAGTCGAACTGATTTTCTAACAGCAGACAGCTAATGAGAGGTGCTGGGCGGTACCCTTTAACTACTGGAAATTTGGCAAATCTCTCGAATCTTTCACTCATCCTCACAAGAGAGGTCTGTGCAAAGGATTAGATTTGAGGACATTGACGTCATTTTGCAAGTCAAGTAAACCACCAAAACAAAAACCAAGGCTGAAGGTCAAAACAAAAAGCAGAGCTGAAGATCTACACGGGGATGACGTAATTGGTTTTGATTAAGATGAAATATGATTCTAAATAGTCTTGACAATATATCCAGTGATAACACAGGCTTGCAGATGAGTGGAAACAAGTGCTGTACATCTCATCATTAAATTTGAAGCATTTTCAAGCCATCTCCGAGATGGGTTCTCAAAAAGCCACCAATCAGGTAAACGCCCTCCAAAAAGAAATGTCTGGGCAGCCACTGTTAACTGGTTTTGCATGTAACTTAGTTGCAAAGTAACAGTCGATCAACCAAAACTGCAAATATGGATTCATGTGGAAAGAAGATCACGAGGATTTCCGGCACCATCTGACTCCTTGGCTTCCTCTTCTTCTGAAGCAGGTACAGAATTCTCACATGTTTTAACCTTTGGAGGGTCAGTGAGCATCTGAACTACCTCTCTCATGGTAGGTCTCTCCACACTCTGCTCTTCAACACAGACCATTGCAACAGAGAAAACATGCATGACCTCGTGTAGAGGTACAGTGGACAGCCTCTGATCCAATATGTTGACAACTCCTTCCTTTCTAGATTCAGTCATTTTGTTGACCCATTGAACAATATCAACACCATCTCCAAACTCGCCTACTGGCCTTCTGCCTGTAATTAGCTCCAGCAACACTACTCCAAAGCTGTAGACATCGCTCTTTTCGTCTACTTTGAGCGTGTATGCATATTCTGATTAAAAAAAACAGGGGAATTGCTGCATCAGAACCTACTTTCAAAAATCAAACATTATGCACGAGATATGGGAAACTTTAAATCTGCTGAATTTGCCTTATCAATCAAACATTAGGGATGTTTTAGAAATGAAGAATATTATGTCAGACAAGGTTGAAAGTTGTAACCATTTAATCTACAACTATAACAGATCGATTTGTGTATTTAATTTTGCTGTCCCACATATGCTACAGGGTCTCCTGTGGCCATTAATTTTATTTTTTTTAAATGATTGATGATTTTAAAATTTCATGTAATTGACCTCTTTAGAGAAACACATGCTAATAAGTTCTCATTAAACGAAGGGAAAGGGTAAAGCAGTCTACTATTTCGTCTACCTGGGGCAATGTAACCATAAGAACCTGCAATGGATGACATGCATTCTGAAGTGCCTGAATCCTGCAAAAACTTAGCAAGACCAAAATCTGCAACATGTGCCTCAAAATCAGAGTCCAGGAGGATGTTATTCGACTTTACATCACGATGAACTATAAGCGGACAGCAGTCATGGTGCAAATAGCATAACCCTTTAGCCGCCTCAATGGCAATCTTGTACCTGGTTGCCCACTCCAAGTGTCCACCTTTTTTCCCATGGAGCAATTCTCCTAGGCTTCCATTCGGCATGTACTCATACACAAGAAGATTGATTTCCTGATTTGAGCAAAATCCCAACAATCTCACTATATGGCGATGCCGAATCCTGCCTAGAGTCTGAATCTCAGCAGCAAACCCATGGTCATTAGAAGAACCCCTGCCAATCCCAGGCAACCTCTTCACTGCAAACTCTTCTCCACTATGCATTGAACCCTTGTACACAATCCCTGCTCCACCCTTCCCTATAATATTTTCTTCTTTCAAGCACTCTAGAACATTCTCGCAGGTGAAGTCCAGCCTCTGGAAGGCTGTTAGCTTCCATGACCTGGAAGGGCTGTTCCTCTTTAAGGCCCTGGCTTTAATGATGGCAGCACTAGCAAAGACCAATGAGCATAACAGCAGGCCTATGACTAAAACCAGCTTCACGGTACAAGAAATAGAACCCTTTGCATGGCTGTTTGTTGCTGAATCAACCTGGAATGTACAGGGACGCAGATAGGGTCCACAAAGATCAGGGTTTCCAGTGAAAGAAGATGCATTGAACAAACTAAACTGGCCACCACTGGGAACAACGCCAGAAAGATTATTGTAGGATAAATCTACAGCAGTAAGACTCTGCATCTGCTCTAAATCTTTCGGAATGCCTCCAGTTAAATGATTCCGTGACATATTGAGATAATTCAGAATGTGCATTTGGATGAGAGTGGAAGGAATTGAACCAGTAAGCTCATTGCTACTCAAATCTACTATGGATAAAATCTTGCATCGGCTAATCTCCTCTGGAATTTGCCCTGAAAGAAAGAACAAAGATAAAAAATGTCCAATGAGTTTTAAGGAATCATTATAATGAGATATAATAAAGCATTAATGCAACTAGTCTACTGAAACAAATTTAACGATCAACCCATGCATTATAGTGGTGTAAGAAGGCCAACATCATCCAGCTAATATAACATCAAATACAGGATAGCTTCTGGCAGACAACCAAAGTACAAAGGTTGCAGACTTCCCTTGCCATACAGGGACTTATGGAGTGAAGGGTGATAGGAACAAGGAAAGGATACTAAAATCACATATTGAATATGATTTGCTCAGCCCAAACTTGATAACCTACAATACCAGCACTTTAATCTTCTCTGAGGTCTTAAGTTGTAAAGGATGCTGCTACTTATATAAAACTCATATTTGGGCTTTGGGAACATATATCATTGCCTTCACAAATTCACACCCATCAAAATATAGGGTCCTGTAATATTACAACTAGCTTATTATAGTTTGAGTTCCCAAAAATGTGTCTCTGGTCGCTTTATATCAGTATTAAGCTCAAACTCAGATCATTTTTTTTGTAAATGTAAATCTATATCCCAAAAAGAAAACCGAGGTAAAATACTTTACTTGTAAAATGTATTTTTAAGTTTTTATCTCAAATCAATTAGTTTGCTTGCAAATGTAAAGTTTGACCTCAAGAAAAAAAATACCTCACACATCAGTTTAGATGTAGATGTAGATCAACAAAGAGTAAAAGAAAAACGTCAACTTAGATCAGTTTACTTGCAACTGTATACTGATGCCCAAAGTATCCTAGCAGAAATAATTCTACTTGGAAATATATACAAGGGCCTTGTACATGAAACCCTCTAAAAAATTATTTTGCTTTCAAGTAGACTCAAGCAAAGCCTGAATTGGAATAGTTTTACTTTGCAAATGTAGAAAGCTTGAGTAAATAAAGTGGTTCAAAATCCACAAGTGACAGGCTGTGTCACTTAATTTACACTCTCATTACAACTTGATTTACACCATTACAATAGAGACATCTACAGGGCACGTCCACAAAACAACCGGCAATGTTAATAGAGAAGATCTGTAATGCATGGAAAAGAAACTACTGGCAATTGCAATGGAAAAGATACAGAGGATATGACCACTGCACATGCAACCATGAATCTACTGGCAATTGTAACAGAAAGATCCACAAGACATGACCCCAAAACCATTGCCAATATTAATAGTAAAGAACCACAAGGCATGGCATAAAAAGCATTGGCAATGTTAGTACAAGAATAGAAATATTTGCATTGCATTGCATGATAATAGGCATGACCACTAAACCACAGGCAATGTTAGTAGGAGAGGGATAATTACGCATAAATGATGTACCCAAATGCATTTAAATAAATTAAAAAAAAAAAGTTGTTGCTTTTGTGTACACTATCCATGTGTAATTAAGGGCAAGACAGCATGTATTACATCACATTATTACAGACAAAATCAGCAAAGTATTGCTATGAAACCAGCGGCAACGAGAAGAACAAGGCAATAACCACAGAATCACCAGAAAGACTCAGTACTACATATGCTACATCACATTCAGGAGGTAAGTATAACTATGAAAGTAGCAATAAGAAGATCAAATAAATAACCATAAAATCGGCGGCAAGCTTAATAGGGTTCAGTAATACACTTACTAGATCGCATAGGAGATCACATGGTAATAGAGATGATTCACGAGGTAGGAGGTCTGGCAATGTTAATAGGACTAACGAATACTCATATTATACACAGAGAAGATCCACAAACCATGGCAACGTTTATGTTGATAGGGAGAGGAATAACATAGGCACAACTAAGGGTTTTGCAACTTCTAGCCTCTATCCCCGTTGGCGAATCTTCTATAAGCCAACGAGGCCAAAGAAAAAGTAAAAAAATTGTTTAAACAGAACATCAGAAGATACAAATCAGAAACCTAAGAGCATGAAAGTAAACAAACGATCCCACGCAACATCGAAAGGATGCAAATCAGAAAAGTTCAAAGAAGAAGTACAAAAATAGTTTAAACAGAACATCAGAAGATACAAATCACAAACATAAGGGCATGAAAAGTAAACAAACGATCCCACACAACATTGAAAGGATACAAATCAGAAAAGTTCAAAGAATAAGTACACAAATTGTTTAAAAAGAACATCAGAAGATACAAATCACGAACATAGGAACATGAAAAGTTAACAAACGATCCCACAAAACATTGAAAGGATACAAATAAGAAAAGTTAAGGCACAAAAGTAGAAAAATGGTATCCCACAGTAGAAAAATGTTCCCACACAATAACCGAAACTTGTAAATCAAAATGAAAAAGCACAAAAAGTAGAAAATTTTCCCACACAGCATCAGAAAGATGCAATCCAGAAAAAGTAAAAGCGCCAAAAGTATTAAGATGTAAGCCCACATACATACCTGAAAACAAGAAAAAAGCTTTTAGAAAAACTGTGTAAAAGTTTTCGACTGACGATTCCCAATGCCTATCACATCAGGAAACGTAAGTTAAAAAAAACGGCTTAGATCTTATATCAATAGATACCTGAGAATTTGTTGTTGCTTAGATCCATCTTTCCCAAATGCTTGAGATTCCCAATCTCAGGAGGAATGCTGCCAGAGAACTCATTCCCGTCAAGAAAAAGAACCTGCAGACCCGACAAGTCACCTATGTTGCGAGGGAGTGCGCCACTCAGCATATTGTTCGACAGAATAAGCTGCGAGAGTTTGGCCGAGACTTTAATGTCGTCGGGCATAAGATTGCCCGTGAGATAGTTGTTTTGAAGTTCGATAAGGTCTAGCTTGGGGAGATTGAGAAGCCCAGTGGGGATCGAACCATTGAGATAATTTTGCCCCATGCGAAGCCGTGTGAGGGACTTGCAGGCGCCTAGGGTTTGTGGGATGGGGCCGAAGAAGAAATTGTCCAGCAAAATGAGGCTTTCGAGATTGTTGCCAGCGCAGAGGTATGGAGGAATGAGGCCCGTGAGCTTGTCTGAGGAAAGGTCGAGGACTTTTAGCTTTCCATTTCGGCCAAGGCGTTCGGGAATCGAGCCCGTGATATTGTTTTCCCACAGGTTGAGGACTTCTAAGCTAGGCAAATCACCAATAGCCTCAGGAATCGAACCATGGAGCCTGTTGCGGAACAGGTTAAGAAGGGTTAGGGAAGTAAGATTCGAGAAAGACTGCGGAATCTCTCCGGTTAATTGATTAAAGGACAGATCCAGGGATTTCAGAGCAACGAGGCGGCCAAGCGCCGGCGTAATGGGGCCCTCGAGCGAATTTACGTGGAGGAAGAGCGAGTCCAGAGACCGCAGATTCGAAAGCTCCGCCGGTATCCTGCCGGTCAGCCCGCAATCCGACATATCAAGGCGAACGAGATTGCTAAGGTTTCCAAGCTCAGCCGGTACGCCACCATCATAGACATTGAAATGTCCAAGGTAAAGGTGGCGGAGATTGCCTAGCCGCCCTAGCTCCGCCGGAATGGCGCCGCTCAGAGCGTTCCCATTCAGTCCTAAGTACTCAAGAGAGCTTAGATTTCCATAAGCGGCAGGAATGGAACCAGTGAAATAGCTGCCGCCGAGATGCAGATGCCGGAGCTTTCGCAGTGCCGCCACTTCCACCGGCAGCGGACCGGAAAAGTTATTATTATACGCATCCAGAACTTCCAGACGGCTCAGCTCCCTCAGCGCGTCCGCCGCCACAGTGCCAGTGAAATTATTGTTGGAAATATTGAGCATCCTCAGTGCTGCCACTTTAACCCCCGGAAAAGCAACATTAAACCTGTTCACCGCTAAGCTGAGATTCACCAGCGACTGCAGATGCGAAATATCGGGCGAAATCTCCCCGGAAAGGTTCATATTTGTCAGGTCCAGTGACACAATCGTGTAGCTTCCATCACAGCCGACGCCATTCCAGCTACAGTAGTTATTTACATCCGATTCATTCCACCCATCCAGAGCACCTTCAGGATCCTCCATGGCAGCCTTCAACACAAGCAGCACTTCCCCCTCATTGGAACCTGCGCACGATATAACGGCCGCCATTACCAAAAACAACAACATCAGCATCATTACGGGCTTCATTGCTGCTACTGGCAGAGCTCATTAACACAGACAGTTCCCCCCTCTATCTCTCTATCTTCTTTCTTCTCTGGTTCTGAATAAATGCTATGCCAGCTAACTACCCCGCTTCTTATCCAGATTATTTTAGTGAAACCAAAATTAAACGAAGTAGAGTTATCAGGTAGGCGGTTGAGTTAACTGATAGCGACGTGCTTAACTCCACCTGCTCGTCTGTCTAAACTGGGGTGGCACGTGTCGCAGTCCTTGCAATAATTACCTGGATTCTGACGGCTGAACCGTCAAACGGAAAAAGTTTATGACGCCTGGAGATTCCAATTGTGTTGCTAATATTTTTCTTCTGCCGTCGTCGTGAAGTAGAAATTCAATTAATTATTTATTTCGACCACCTTTGATGAATAGGAATTGACAGTGGGTCGGAATTCCACGTGTCATTTGTTTGGATTTTTCATGTCCACGTCAAATAAACATTTTGATGTACGAGGGAAGTCTGTTTTTATTATGCCATGGTGGAACATTGATTACCATGCCAATTTTTTCTCATATCTTGGGGCCCATTTTTAATTAAAGTGTTTTATAAAGTGTAATTATAGTTTACACATGGTATATTCTTGTTTGAAATTTGGTTTAGGACATTATGACTTGTAAAGCTTTAATCATGACATTATTTTTTTATTCTTTATTGTTTGTGTTTAGAAATTGGTCGCGGTTTTTGAAGTCTTTTAAATCAAATTAGAATTGATTTATGTTGTTTTTGTAGTCATAGATATTTTTAGTAGTAGTCGTTGTGAGTTGATCTATCACACATTTATATTGATTTGTGTACTATGCTTTTGTATTTGAAGACATCCATTCATTTGAAATCAAACCTAGATGTCACATGCTCTAATCCCCACTCACATACTACATAGGATCATTATTGAGGATTAGAATTGATTTATGTCATTTATGTAGTCATGGATCTAAGTCGAAAACTTTTAAATATCAAAATTCAAATATAAGTTTTGTCAACATTTTTATTAGTCGTTGCGAGTTGATTCACCACACATTTGTATCAATTTGTGTACTATGCTTTTGCATTTGAAGGCATTCGTTCATTTGAAATCAAGCTTAGATGTCACATGCCCTAATCTACTCATGTACTATATAAGATCATTATTGAAGAATATAATTGCTTTATTAGAATGTACATCAACATGACATATTAAATGCTTTTTTGTTATTTTTTATCTTAGTTTATAGTCATTGAATCACTTTATTACCTATTTGTTTGACTTGGAGAACATGACTGACATAGAGGTGAATAAATTATTGATATCATTTACTTAATATTCAACCATTCGAATTTAGTTAAGTTTCACGTTTATTTTTTGTAAATTAATTCTACATTTATCTTTTTGGGCACAACTAAAAAAAAATAGAATTTAGTTGTTAGTTTTGTAATCATTGGTCTAAGTTTTAAAGTTTTAAATATCAAAATTCAATATAAACTTGGTCAACATTTTCGGTGGTTGTTGTGAGTTGAGCTACCACACATTTGTATTGATTTGTTGACTATGTTTCTTTGTATTTAAAGGTATTCATTCATTTGAAAGCAAGCTTAGATGTCACATGCCTCAATCCACTCACTACCATCATAGGATCATTATTGAATAATATAATTGCACTATTAGAAGATACATCAACATAGCATACCACATGCTTATTTGTTATCTTTGACCTTAGTTAATCATCATTGAAGTGGTCTTAGGAGAACATGATCGAGCTCTCCAACTTTAGCATAGATGTAAATAAATTCTTGAGAACATTTACTTAATATTTCATCATTCAAAATTTTAATTAAGTATCACGTTTAATTCATTTAATTTCCGTCAACTAATTCTACATTTCATTATTCTAGGCCCAACTAAAATTATAGGGTTCATTGTAGTTAAATTATTTATATGTTTATTGTAGTAAAAGCATTTATTTTCATTACATAAAATTGTGAATTCAACTTATCTTATACCCCTAGGGTTTATACTTAATATTTATTCCTTCCATATTAAGATTTCATATGTATATTTTAATTGTTTGTCCTCCATCCTCTTATTATAGTTTTTTTTTAATTCACCCGTTGTTTGTGTCTTAATTTATCTATATTTAAGGTTTTGGCTTTTATTATATAATATATATTTGATCCCTACCCATCCACCCTTTTTTGTGAATCATGGATATATATTTTATGATGGATCCTCATTGTTTATTGTCCTTAGCCTCTATCCATGCCTATATTTTATATTTAGATATGTTTATTTTTATCCTACAGACGGGGATGTGTTTTTTTATGAAGCTTTTGTTTGATTATGTATATGGTTTTTTCTTCTTCATAGAACTGGTTAGTAACTTTCCTTTCCTTCCCTCTTATATACATTTGTTTCACTTATTCATAAGCTTCATGTCACTTCTATTTTCCTATGAGTAGTGATAGTGATGTGCAAGAGCATAACGGTATTTTCCCTTTAGACATCTTATCATGCATTGGTTCATATTGGTGATACTTTAGACATAGCCTCTCACAGTACATATAAGGATATTAATTCACGTGATGCTATTACACATAACAATCATATCCTACATGCACATCATGGTAGGTCTCATTCGCACACATATCTTGGTTCACCTTTCTTTCAGAAGCCTAATTTTGTGCACTTGATAGGTGCACATGTTTCATCTTCGCTTACATATAATAGCAATACACTTTCTCCCATATAGTTTTCTCCTACTTAAGGGTAAGTTGTTGACATCCTAATTAACCTTCACAAAATCCACTCTTTGCCATCTATAATTATTTTGGAGGATGTAAGCGACTATTTCTTTGAGAGGGAGTTCACATAACCCTCTATTTTCTCTCTCTTATTGGGGGATTTTCTCTCTCTTATGTAGGGGGTTTTATCCTTCTCTTTTGGGAAAAACATTTTTATTGATAATTTAGTCTTAATGTGGCTAACAAATGGTCATTGTAGAACCTTAAGACTATGTGATCTAAATGATAGTTGCATTTTTGTTACAATTCAATTTGCAAATATTATGAAATACATAATCACATGTTGTCCACATATAAATGGGACACTAGGATTATGTTGAAAACTCTATGAAAAAAGAACCAATAGAAGAGTTTACAATTGTATTAATCTATGAAATAGACTCCAATTATAAATAATTCTCCTTACACCTTTTTTATTCTATGAACTTCAATGTATAATCTTATAATACACTTTGGTGCATAATCACATATTTAGGCACAACTTCTACATCAACATACTTATATGCATCATGGACTAGATGTAACTATAATTAACACTCTAACTACTAATGGAATACCAAATATCCCACAACCATATCATGATTGTACCATGACATCATTGTGTGACATGTTGATCTAGTTCAAGACCTCCAAGTAGATAATCAAACATTAGCTTAGATCTTCCCACAATTATTTAGTCAATGGTTGTTGACCAAATATACCTAATACTAAACATGTCTCTCTACATCACTAATAGGACCAAATTGTGGTTTAAGGTAACAAAAAAATACCTTGGATAACTTGTAGTAATTCAAATAATCTTCTATAACATATACATGTCATCCGCTATCATTGCATGCACTTCAATAATGTTGCATGTGTTCTTGCATTACCATGCATACTCTAGCAACTTACTCTATTCATGATGTGGTAACTAACTCTTAACCAAAATTCATGTGGTTGCCAACATGGCAACACCAGGTTGTAAGACACCTACATGTTAAACCATAAAGTCTAACTCTCATTCCATTCATCATATAGGCTTCTAACAATTGTTTTTACAAAAAATGTGATCAAACTTATTAATACATGAAGCTACATAGTCTCAATTTTTTTTCTCACTCAAAAACTCTACAAGTGAATAACATGATAAAGTAACATCATTATCCTACTTTATATTTACCAAAAGTGAGCTCTATGTTCCCTAGAAACATCCCTTGAATAAAAAAATTTCAAACTAGATTCCAAATCTTAAAGCCTTTCACATTTTAGCAATAGCTTTTGAAAATATGTCTGTGTTTAGCTTTAAAATGTAATACATTATCTTTCCTTCAACACAAGAATAAATCCCTCATAACAAAAACTCTCAAATGTTAATAGCAAGCTTCTTACCTATCTACATTTCATATCATGTATTATCCTCACATATAGATATAGAAAACTTATTTGTCACGGAATAGTTAATATCTATTGTCTTAGCCCCAAACTTTTACTATAGACTAGTGTTGGATGTTTGGAGATTGTTGCTAGTATATTGCAAATATATGCTTTAATGATATTTGAGAGATGTGTTGTCATTGATGTCAACATATTTCTCTATCTGTGACAATGTTTTGATTAAGTAAAAACAAGTTTTTGAAAGGAACCTGAACCTTTTACATAACAGGAAATAGATAAAGCATTAAAGCAGAATAAAATCGTGCATGATCACCTTAACAAAAAACAGTTCCCATCCAAACCAAAAAGGGAACTCAAAACACATAGAGCCGCATAAAGACAGCAAAAGGATAACAAAAGGACAAAACAAAGACAAAGACAAAGACCGAAACAGCTAAATATTTTTCATAATATCTTCTGCATGAACCACCATTTGCTTCATGTTGTTCGCAGAGGTCTTCAAATCATCCAGCTCTTGTCCCTTGATATCACCCTGATTCCTGGTGTTGGTCCTAGTTCTCTTCTCATGACCTTTTTTCTCCATCTGGTCCTTGTCACCCTCTTTGTCTTTAATATTATCAAATCTGTTAATCAAAATATTCATATTATCCACAAAGGCCTTAAGAATCTGGAAATTTTGTTCAGCAATCCTCTTCACAGTTAATTCAATCTTGTCGACTCTATTGACAAGGTTATTCATGGTAGTTTCCAGTCCGTTCGCCTCTCTATTCCCTTCCATTTTCTTAACCTTCTTTTCTACTGTCTCTGACAATGTTGCAGTGAGTTGAGTTAGTTGGTTTGTTCAACATGTTGATGATCAAAGTTTGTAGATTAAAGTGTTTGTAGAGGATTGTGTATAGATGATTCAGTGCAATTTTCAGAGGTCTGCATGAAGATTTAAGTGAGTTTTGGTTATCTATGTTGTGGTTGGTTTTTTTGTTATTTTGTGATGACAAATTGTCAATATTTTGATATGCATTGCTCTGCATTGTAATATCTTGATCTATGGATTTGGAGGAATGTTTGTGACATTGATGTGTGTCTTCAATTTAAGTGGTTTGTGGTTTGGAGCTCTGCAAGTTATTTTTCCAGGTTGACAATCGTTGCAGTTAGTGTTCTTGAAGTTCGGTATGATGATAATGTGATTCTAGTAATTTGAGTTGTTGCGGATGTTGCGGTGGTAATTCATGGTGCTTGTGGATGTTTCTAGATCATGTGTCTTTTTGTGTTGGTGGTCTGCATTGATCGTTGTTCGTGTGATTGATGATTTTCTCTAGTGTATTGGTGTTCTTCATTGTTTTGGCCGATTAGATGCTTGTAGCGTGTTGCGGATGTTTGATGCATAATTCTTGGAGGTGTTTCGCATTCAAGGCATGTGATATGGGTATGTGTTATGTCTTAGCTGACATTGCTTGGTCTGCATGTGATATTATAGCGTGTGTGATTATATTTTTGTAATTAGGTGAAGTGTGTTGAGCCGACCTTGTTGATCTTGTCAAGGTTGATGTTATGTATAAATAAATGTAATATCTTTGTATTTGTGTGTGTGTATGGATGAGAATCAAATGTGTATGAGTGAATAATGCATACATCTTTTGGAAGCAAAAAAGAAGAGTGAGAAGAAGTTGTTATGTGCTTAATCAGAACTGTAATCAGGCATTAGGAGATGCCATTCTATCAATTTACGATCTTTTGGATGTGATCTGAATATGTTTGTAAGATGATGAATCTTCCCTGGGTTGTAACGCTTTCTTGTTTCAAGCAGTGAGCTCTAGGCAGTGTGCTTAAATGCATGTGCATTCCCCATTGTAATATTTCATATACTTCTAATAGAGTATCATCATATTGTGGGTAGGTTCCCACTGTGGTTTTTCCCTTGACCGGGTTTTCCACGTCAAAATCCTAGTGTTATGTGTGTTCATGTTGTGTTGTTGATTCATGCTTTCATGTTTAATAACCAGATCTAAGATTAAGTTTAATTTGTGTAAGTTTGTGAGACAACTAATTCAACCCTATTTGTGAGATTTTGCCAAGATCAAGGGCACAATGAAAAGCATAAAGAGAGACAATAGAATGACAAGAACAAACTGTATTCTCATCAATATACAAATGATCAACTGGATTAACCAATACAATTAATATGAGTCTGCTTATATAAGCAAGGCCATATGGATATATGAGCACACAATCATTACATGTGGCTCAATGAGA
Source organism: Cryptomeria japonica (assembly GCF_030272615.1). Lineage (NCBI taxonomy): Eukaryota > Viridiplantae > Streptophyta > Pinopsida > Cupressales > Cupressaceae > Cryptomeria > Cryptomeria japonica. Next base: position 10,665,579 of record NC_081413.1, on the reverse strand, counting down.
AACAAGGGTAGGTAAGAAATACTAGGGGTAGGTAGGAGAAATAATATAATATTCCACAAGAGGTGGATGACCCACCGAATGTGGAGTGTAATAGCAAGATAAGACCACAAAAGTGGAATTTCTCCTACAAGCTACATCCCTATGTGCACACTTCCCTAAGTGTCTCATATCCAAACTACAATGAGATGCATTATCCTAAGTTAAGTTAACTTAAGTAAAGTGTAATAATATCCATGATGAATATTTATTTACACCAACACTATTAATGTTTGTAGCTGCAGGAGACTTCATTATTCCTGTGATGGTTGTGAATCTATATTGTTCGACAATTTTGAGTTTTGTGTTTAATTCTTTGGGTTTCTTTATAGCTAGAAGGGTAATGGCTTCCTTGATAATCATCACCAACCTGTGTGTATGAATTCCAGCTTCGTGGGAGCCTCGTGTGTGTTGGCAGTGGTTTCTTTCCTCCTCGTATTTCATCCGTTGAGAGGTTTAGATTGTTTCATCGCCTATGTGGCTCTTTTGATAGTTGGTTTGCGTAACGGCTCACTTTGTAACTGTCGATAGCTTATGGTGCTTCAACTTTCCGTCTTCCTCTGTCAAGAGATATCTTCGAGCCTTGTTCTTATATATAGTAGCATTAGCAGGTTGTCGGGTGCGTGCAAGATGTTAATAAGGGATTTGAGATATATATATTTTCTTATGAGATCATTCGTGTGAGAATCTTTGGATCTTCATATGTGTTTTTGTATCATCTCTTCATATATGATTGATGTATGAGTATTTCATATTGCAGAGAGCTTATGTGCTAGCCGTATGGTAGAAACCATCAGTTTTCCTGAGATGTTATTGACTTATTTTGTCGATTGCTAAGTGCAAGCAATCATGTTTAGATCCTTGCTTGATTAAGCTTGAGAGCTTTGTATTCGAATTTGTACCTTCAATAAAAGTTTGTTTTTTGGTGTGGTTGGGTTTTTCACCCTTAGGTGGAGGGTTTGCCTAGGATAATTTCTTGTGTATCTTGGTCTTATGAAATTTTATTGTTTCAGATTTTCGTGTCTTATGTTTTGGTTCTAACTTTAACAACCCCCACCCTCTCAGTTGTCTTCCCAGAATCAGAGATATTTCATCAATTGATATCAGAGTCGGTTCCTCCGGAGAAGCTTAACTGCTTGAGGTGATCCGAGATGGCATCTTACAAGAAGGATAGTCTGAGATTTGATGGAACTAACTTCTATCTTCAGAAGAGTCGCATGGAATGTCATCTAAGATGTATTGGCGAAGCTTACTGGACAATTACAAAGAACAAGTATACTATTCCCGTAAATGGATCTTCAACTCTGGATAAGATAAAGGAAGTTGAATAGAATATTAGGGCTAAGGAAGCATTGTTGAGTGCCTTGATGAATTCTGAAATGACAAATGTTATGGAATTGCAGACTGCTCATGAGATCTGGAAGAAGTTGGAAATCCTATATGAAGGTGACAACTATGTGAAATTGCTAAGCTGCAGAGCCTAAAAGGAAAGTATGAGATGTTGAGGATGGGCGAAGATGAGAACATTACTTCTTTTATGCAAAAGTTGAATGAACTTGTGTGCAACATCAGATGTGTCGATGGAAAGTTGGAAGAATCAAATATTGTTGCTAAAGTGCTCAAATCCTTTCCTACATCCTACAAACACAAAGTTGCTGCTATTGAGGAGATTTGGACCGTGACTGATGTGACCAGAGACATGTTGATTGATAAGTTATCAACCTTTGAATTGAGTGAGTTTGGTGACTCTCTTCCTAAGGTAGAATCTACATTCAAAGCCACTATTTCTGGAAAGGATAAGCAAAGATATGATATGAGAGAAAGTTATTCAAGGAGGATGTCAATTTATGAGAAGGAGATGGAAGAAGAAGAGCGAGAGCTTGAGGAGCTTGAAGCTCTAATTGCCAGAATATTACCTAAAGGAGCTGGTAAGTATGAAGGAAAGTAGCCTCTTAAATGTTTTTCATGCAATAAGGTAGGACATTTTGCCTCAAGGTGTTTGGAAAGAGTTCTTAAGAAAAATTACAAGCCTAAATTTTAGAAAAGATGTTATTATGTTGCCGATGAAGGAGTTTCAGATAATGAATCGGATAAGGGAAATACAAGTGATAATGAATGGATGTTTATTGCTATCAAGGAAGATGATCCAATACCTACTAATTCTACTAGTTGTATTAACGTGGAAAGAGCTTCAGTTGCACAAGTTAAAAAGAAATATGAATGGGAGATAGACATTAGATGTTCTCATCATATGACAGGTGATAAGAGTAAGTTTGTGAGCTTGGAAAAGTATGAAGGTGGACTTGTGAAGTTTGGAGATGATAAAGCTAGTATAATCCATGGTATAGGTTTTATTTCTTTTGATGGTAAGAACAATATTGATGATGTCTTATAGGTAGAAGGATTAAAGCATAATATTTTGAGTGTTGGACAAATGGTTGACAAGGGTTATGATCTTGAGTTCAAGAATGGAAATGTGGAGGCAGGAAAAGCGAGATCGGGTGACTAGGACCTAATCCCACTTTTGCCAACACATTAGGAATATGAAAGAGCCTAGGGAGATAGATCACTTTGGCTAATTCTTGTGAAAAATAAAGAGTCAAGGACTATCTCTTAGGGTTTCTATTCCTCTTGTTGTAAACGATGAGAAAAACTAGGGTTTGAATGATCAACTAGACTAGGAGATGAAGAATGAAGCATAAATGAACTTGAAATTGCACAAACTTGCAAATCTGAAACTGAGATACTGAAAGCATGAAAGGGGGAGGATTTTGGATGTGTACTTGCTTCTACAAACTAAGACAAATTGACCAAGACCAGGGTGCCATGCCACTATCCCTAAGAATTTGACAGAGAGTTGTAACTGGAGAGATAGAATCTAAAGGTCCTAAAGTTGAAACTTGTTGAAAATGATTGATTTTGAGGGGGACCAAGGTGCCACGCCCCTTTCCTTGACATTTTTCTACAAATTTGAGACTTATGGGTGGTTCCAGTGCCTTTTCCTGATCTGGAATTGCCTCGGGTACCTGTTCCTATACCTGCAACTGAAAAGGGAAGGTTTGGGTGGCTATATAGGGTTTTGCCTCAGTCAAACCCCTGTGTTGGTGATTTCCAACTCCACAAATTATCGATAATGTACTGAAAATGTGTGTGCTAGAACCTTGTGTGTATGCAAGATCCTAAAATGAAAGAAACTAGAGCCACCCTACGCATTAGAATAAACCCTAAATGTAAATGTGAATGTAAATGACAATGCTTCAAACCAAATATACTAAATGGTCTAAAGCATGAATGTAAATATGCAAATTGCTGTAAAGAATCTCATACAAAGATATGAAGATAACATGAATCATATGGAAAGAATCTCATACAAAGATATGAAGATAACATGAATCATACCAATCCCCAAGAGAGAGACATTGCCACTAGATCCCCTATTACTCTTCAATGTCTTCAAGGCTCCTAATTGATGATGAATGCTTGATAAAATGTTGTTGAATGTTGTTGAAGAATCAACATAGGCTTCTCTTTCACTACATAGAAGGCTCCTTATGCTCACTCCAACAACCTTTTCCTATATTTGATTAGATCTTAATCCTTAGTCCTTTCAAATGAAGAAAGAGAGCTCTTATGTATGAAACCCTAGATCTTAATTTCGACTTGATTTCGTCTTTAGGCCGACCTAGGACCATGTGCACTCCTGCCACAGTTTGACCAAATTTTCACCAAATTTTCAGGGCCATTAGATTTGATGATATTAGAGCGAATCCCAAAGTTACAACTGATTTTGAGGTGTTTTGATATGCGAAATCGGGCCTTAAAGGTCGAAATAGGACATAATTAGGGTTTATGATTAAATGATTTATTGGAGGAATAAAATGAAAAGGGGCATGCTTAGGGTAAAGGTCCCAACTTTATAACATGTAAAGTGATGAAACATGACTTTAGATTTAATTAAATTAATTAATTGAATGCTTAAAGGGAAATTACAATACAAGATGCAAACACACTAAGGCGAGTGCTAAACTAAGTGTGAAATTGTACCACTCTAGGATGGGTGTACAATTTACGACACTATATTTATCCCCTAATTTAGCGGTCATATGACACTACTTGCATATGCAAGCTAATGTAAAGAAAAGTAAACATTCATGAAAAAGGATATATCCACAAGTTGTCAGACGAAGCCCCCAGCGGTATCTGCTATACACAGTTAGGAACCACACCTTACAAAACCATATGTTAGATAAAATCACCAAATCACCTAGATGCTTACTAAGGAAGGTGATGAAAATTCAAGGGTAGCTATATGCCCCCCCTGTTTTGGCTTGCTAATTTTAGTGAGTTGAAATAGGGTATCGTGTTTACCACATCGAATTGTGAAAGAAGATTGATGACAAATGCTCACAAGAAGATTTGATACGAGATTAAATACTAATGGAGAACCATTTGGTAAGAAAGAGAACTAAACCTCAATTCCAACACAATAAATAGTGTGAGGATTTGAGAGCTCTCTAACACGAGATGAAAGATTTAAATGGAAACTGTAGTCACACAAATCTGTCCAGCTTAATTAAATAAATATTCGCTATTTATTTGATTAAAAATCCACTAGCCACTAGTTAATTAAATTAATATTTAATTAATTCATCCCCAAACATTCTTCTATTAATTAAATAAATTATTCAATTTATTTTAATTAATTCATTAAATCAAATTCCAATCAATTAAATAAATAAAATCTATTTATTTAATTAAATCCCCCTATTCCTCTTTTAAATAAATTAAATAAAACATTTATTTAAATCATTATCCCCCCCCACTTGCATTTTCCTACAAATGCAACTTGCACACATTTATTGAAATAAATGAATTTTTATTTTAAATAAAATCCTACTTTCCCTCACCCACCAAAGCCACTTGCAAAATCTAAATCCCCTTCTAGATTCTTCTAATCCCTTCCTAATTAGCCTAATCCATCCCCTAATTATTGTCACATTCCTAAGCAAAATGGAGTCACTTCTCAAAGACTCCAAAGTCTTTGAAAAGCATTTAATGTTTTGTGTGTTCAACAAATTAACCCCCAAAGTCTTCCAAGACCACTAATGGCTCTTACATGACCATTTATGGCTCTTACATAACCATTTATGGTTATTTCAAACTTTTCTCTCCAAACATTTATTGTTTTGACCATATTCATCCATTTCACATTTGCACAAGAGTTTATCCATTGGATAAAAGCTTTATTCTTTGAATAAAGAGTTTATTCATTCAACTAACCTTGACTTTAACTCCCAAAGTCATATCAAGCATTTAATGCTTATTCCCTCTCCTCTCAACCTATCTCACATTGACACTTGTCATCCTGGGATTGGGTTGAAAGCCCTCACATGGATTTGAAATCATTCAATCCTGACCCTTGTTGAGATTGCTCAATCTCAGCCATCCATAGCTCCATTTTTCCTATAAATAGAGCCCATTTCTTCATAATCCAGATCCTGAAAACTTGTATGCATTTAAGCTATAGGCATTTTAAGAGAGCATTTTAGCATAATTAACTCATATATTGTCATTTTGGATAAAATCAATCATTTTAGTATCAATAGCTTAATATTTGCTTCTTTATTTACATTTAGAGCAACATTTCAATCTCAATCCTCCATAAGCATCCATAGTGCAAAAAGCTGTTGAGAGCTACACTATTTTGGAACTTGGAGAGGAGAGGAACAAGGGAGAAGGAGCTAAGAGCATGCTAAGAGGCATTTGGAGATGCCTCATTATCTTTGTTTCATTAGTTAGAGATATTAGCATGATTTTAGTGTCTCTCTTGATATGCCTGTTTAGATTAGTTTTTGATTAAATAACACTAACGGTTTCTTGTGTGTTTTGTGTTGTTTCTCTTAGACTAACCTTGTCCATTTTGCAGGGCATCAGAAACAAATGCAAAAAAAATGCAACTCCATGAAGAAAATTGGAAAAGAATGGAGGATTGAAATGACATCAAAGAGAGATTATTTATAGCAACGCTCTAATTGTAAAAGAAGGCAAGAGATCCTCATCAGGGACATGCACGTTCAAAAAATAGAATTATTTATTATAAAAGATACTACTCAATGAAGAAAAGAAATTGAAGAATGATCAAAGACTTCCAACACCAAGGGGGAGGTCCCAATTAAGGACATGTGCTTAAAAACATCATTAGGGATGCTTGTTTCAATATGAGAGAAGGAATTCAAATATGCATACACCTCTACAATCAATGAGAAATCCTTATAGAAGACACTACTTCACAAAGGGGAAAATTTAATCTTAAGAAGGAGAGATGTTTGAAATCACTCTTGCCCCTCCATATATAGGGAGAAGAGATGAGATAGAAATAGGCTAATTTTGTTTCTTCAAATAAGTATGATTGCACAAACTGTACCATCATGAATGACAATGAGCCCCCAGTAAGTGAGCTACCAATGTCACATAATGATGAGCAACATAATAGCCATTAATGTTATTTAAAGACATGATAGATTGAATGAGGTATTTGAATATGACATTTTAAATGCTCTACTATAAGTGAGATTAAAAACATGTATAAGATGATGAATGTTAAAAAGTCTTTAGAAAAAGAGAAGTTTATAGGAGTAGATCTTAGGAGAGGGATAAGTGTAATTCATTAGAGCCTTATTTCTAGAAGAAAGGATTTTAGAATGAGTAGAAGATAAAGTCTCATAAGGGGGATTAGAAATCTCTTGAGGAGATTCATAAAGAGATTTTTTCATCACCAAGATTTCCTTATGTGGGGGATGAGTGTTGAAAGAAATAGAAGATGATTTAATCGAGGTGAGATCATCATCACTACTAAATATAGCATTTACATTGAGAGATGGTCTTTTAGATTCTTTGGTGGGCTTAGAAGGATTATATCCAAGTCCAAATGAAGCTTCATGTGTATTATGTTCTAAAGGAACTTTAATTCCTTGTTCATTTATGCCACAACCATTTTCATCATAGCCTCTCTTAGCTAAAATGTGAAAACCAGGACCATAAAGAGATGCCGAATCGGAAAGAGATGGTTGCGCCTCATAGGTCTCAGTGCTATATGAATTAGAGGAAGGATTTGAATAATTATTTGAATTAGAAGCAATCACAAAGTGGTTACTTAGTTGTTTAGACAAAGTAGGTTTCTCTTTAGGTTCCTCCTTAGATATCTCCTTCTCAGAGTTAGATCCTTTCCAAGATACTCTATACTCTCCTATAAAAGTAGGGGTAAAGTCTAGAGATCCCCAATCATCATCTAAGAGCACTCCTTCAGGGGAAAATATATCCTTGGGAGGAGATTTTGATTGAGTAGAAGAATCAGGAGTACTAGAAGGAACAAAATCATTAAAGGAAATACATGTATTTGAAGAATTAGGAGGATTGGGAGAAGAATGGGAAGTAGTTGAATAAGAAGATCCAGGTTTTGATGGTTCTTGAAGTTTGGTATCAGCTAATAAGGTGTATGTCGTATTGTTATAAATGAACTTGACTTGCCTATGCAAAGTTGAGGGGACAACTTGCATCCTATGAATCCAAGGTCTCCCTAATAGAAGGTTATATGTCAAATTACCAAGCATAACATGAATAGGTGTAGGCAACACAACATGACCTACCCTAATAGGTAAGGTTATGACACCTAAAAATTGTTTAGCAACATTATCAAAGCCTCAAATAGTAAGAGAAGTAGGTTCAATGAGAGAACAATCCACTTTAATCTTATCCAACAAGTCTACACCACAAACATTAAGGCCAGACCCATTGTCCACAAGGGTTCATCTTATAGCACTATCATTGATAATAACCACAATCATAAGAGGATCATATTGATGTTGGATTTCACGAGAGTGTAACTCATCTTGTGTGAATACAATTTGAGCTTCAGGTTTTTTTGTAGAATCAATCAAAGAAGTCATGTTATTAGGTGTCACTGTACGTGGTACATCTAAGTTTTTCAAAGCATCTTGTAACATCCCATGATAAACGGGTGAAGTTTGAACCAAATCCCAGATAGAAATCTTGGCAAGAGTAGCTTTAAGTTGTTCAACGAGATCATACTCCTTACTAAGAGTTTGTGATATACAAGGTGCTTGTGGAAGAGTAGGTTGAGAGGGAGGAAGTGAAGTTGGGATAACCAGAGGACGACTAGGTTGCCTAATGTTTCTTGTGTTGTAGGTATGAGCAACTGTATGATAACTCTCTTCATTTATTTTCTTAGCATACTCATAAGGGCTCTTAGTAGGATAACCTCCTTGCACAGTAAGAATAGGTTTCTTAGGAGTGCAAAAAGAATCATCGGCATAACCACCTTGAACCACTAAGATAGGCTTACGTTAGGAATTTTGAGAAGGACAAGCACCTTGAACTGTGAAGAGGGGTTTATTAGGTGTTTCATTCACATGTATCAAATTGAGTGGGGATGGTTTAGGAATATCAAAGGTGTCTTTAGAAGAAGAATGAACAAGGTTGTTGGAAGAATTATTGATAGTCTCTTCTTGCACTAAAATATTATCATGGATAAGATCAATTTTAGGAGGGAGACTAGGGGTACACATTGATTTTTTAGAAGAAAGAGTATTACTAGGAAAGGTCATATCATCCTATATCATCAACAAATATATATGGGGAATAGACTCTCTAGGAGAAGGATCAACATTACTCTTTAAAGTCTCACCTTCGAGAGGGAGATCTTTGAAAGAGATGTCAAAAATCTTATCTTGAACTAGGGTATCCTTATAAGTAAAGGGAGAATGATTGAGATTTATGGAAGGTGAGATGCTATCAAGGGAGTTATCAATCATGATTTCATCCTCTTTGGCTAGGATTCTCTCATGGGGTAGAGAATAATCAACACCTTCTTCTAATGGTTCATCCCAAATAGTAAGATCTTTGAAAAAAGTATTAGAAATATCTTGCACAAAGATGCCCTTATTTTTATTGCCAATTTTGAGAGAAGGGATAACATTGTTTACCAATTCTTCATCCTTAGGAGGGAGAACGCCATTACATGTGTCTAAATCATCCTCTTTCCTCAAAATATCTTCAGTATGATCTTTACGGGAGAGAGAATTAAGGAAATTTATTATGATTTCATATTCTTTATCTAAGGCATCTTTAGGGGTAAGACATACTTTAGGAGAAGGGCAATCTTTTCTCATTAATGCATCATCTCTAATGAGAATTTTGTTGGAATCAAAAGAGGAAATACCATCACTAGGAAAAGTAGAGGCAATACCATCTTATTGCACAAAATGATCCTCATGAGGGGAGTATTATTTAGGAGGGAGATGAACATATTTCTCCAAAGATTCATGCTTAGGAAAGAGATCTTTGAAAGAAATGCTCATAACCTCTTGTTGTACTAACATGCCCCCATTGGTAAGACCAAATTTAGGAGAAGAAAAGTTAATGTCCATCAATACCTTTTTTCTTAGAGAGGCATCATGTAAATAAATTAAAGTAACACTAAGGAAGGTGTTTATGATATCATCCTCTTCTTCTAAGATAGCAAGATGGTAAGGGCACATTATAGGAGAATTATCAAGATCACTCTTCAAATCTTCATCCTCATAGCATGGGAGAGTTTTGAAGGGATTGGCAACAACTATTTTAGGCACTAAATTGTTTTCATAGATAGGAGGAGGTTCTTTAAGAGGGAAAAAATGAAACAAGGGAAGCTAACCCATTATCACATTTAGGAAATGAATGCATCGTGACAACAAATTTCCTCTTTCAAATGATAACATATGCAAAATAGAAGGAAATGTTCAATTTTAACCAATGAAAGCACTCTAAATGTTGATTTAGAAAATGAAATTTATGATTGAAATGTGTGCATAAATCAGATATGAAATTAATGATCCCAATTAAGCTATCCACAAGTTCAATTTTGAATTGAAAAATTAGGGTTTTTAGCAAAATTAACCTCTAAATTTTGAAATTTGCAAGGAATTGAATCTTGTAAATGTAAATTTGGATTTGAAATAGAAAAAAAATACTCAGATCTGAGAACATAAATCAGAATTGAAGGAGGTTGGATTCACGTCAGGCTCACCAAAATGTGGAGGCGGGAAAAGCGAGATCGGGTGACTAGGACCTAATCCCACTTTTGCCAACACATTGGGAATACGAAAGAGCCTAGGGAGATATATCACTTTGGATACTTCTTGTGAAAAAGAGAGAGCCATGGACTATCTCTTAGGGTTTCTATTCCTCTTGTTTCAAATGATGAGAACAACTAGGGTTTGAATGATCAACTAGACTAGGAGATGAAGAATGAAGCATAAATGAACTTGAAATTGCACAAACTTGCAGATCTGAAATTGAGATACTGAAAGCATGAAAGGGGGAGGATTTTGGATGTGTACCTTCTTCTGCAAAATAAGCCAAATTGACCAGGACTAGGGTGCCACACCACTATCCTTGAGAATCTGACAGAGAGCTATAATTGTAGAGATAGAATTTGAAGGTCCTGAAGCTGAAACCTGTTGAAAATGATTGATTTTGAGGGGGACCAGGGAACCACACCCCTGTCCTAGGAAGGACCAAGGTACCACGCCCCCGTCCTTGATAATTTTTTGCAAATTTGAGACTTCTGGGTGGTTCTAGTGCCTTTTCCTGATCTGGAATTGCCTCCAGGTACCTGTTCCTACACCTGCAACTGAAAAGGGAAGGTTTGGGTGGCTATATAGGGTTTTGCCTCAGTCAAACCCATGTTTTTGTGTTTTCCACCTCCATAAATAGCAGATTATGTACTGAAAATGTGTGTGCTGGAACCTTGTGTATATGCAAGATCCTAAAATGAAAGAAACTAGAGCTACCTCGCGCATGAGAGTAAACCCTAAATGTAAATGTGAATGTAAATAACAATGATTCAAACCAAATATAATAAATAATCTAAAGCATTAATGTAAATATGCAAAGTGATTTGAAGAAGCTCATACAAAGACATGGAGATAATATGAAATCATACCAATCCCCAAGGGAGAGATATTGCCACTAGATCTCCTATTACTTTTCAATGTCTTCAAGGGTCCTAATTGATGATGAATGCTTGATGAAATGTTGTTGAATGTTATTGAATGTTGTTGAAGACTTCACATAAGGCTTCTCTTTCACTACATAGAAGGCTCCTTATGCTCACTCCAATAGCCTTTTCCTATATTTGATTAGATCATAATCCTTAGTCCTTTAAAATGAAGAAAGAGAGCTCTTATGTATGAAACCCTAGATCTTAATTTCGACTTGATTCCGTCTTTAGGCCAACCTAGGAATTGAATTTCCCACCCAACTTTTGGGGTTAAGCATTATAATATCATAGAATTATGCTCCCAAAATTTCGGGGAAAAAGCCGAGGACCATGTGCACTCCTGCCACGGTCTGACCAACTTTTCACCAAATTTGCAGGATCGTTAGATATGATGATATTAGAGCGAATCCCAAAGTTATAGTTGATTTTGAGGTGTTTTGATATGCGAAATCAGGCCTTAAAGGTCGAAATAGGACATAATTAGGGTTTATGATCATTAAATGATTTATTGGAGGAATAAAATGGAAAGGGGCACGCTTAGGGTAAAGGACCCAACTTTATAACATGTAAAGTGATGAAACATGACTTTAGATTTAATTAAATTAATTAATTAAATGCTTAAAGGGAATTTACAATACAAGATGCAAACACACTAAGGCGAGTGCTAAACTAAGTGTGAAATTGTACCACCCTAGGAAGGGTGTACAATTTATGACACTACGGGAAAATATAGAATCTTGGGTAGCTTCGGAATGGAGATTGCATCAAGTACACAGACTAAAGGTAATATCTTTCACTTGAATAGCTTCGGTAGAAGATGTTTGATTGCTCAAATTGATGAAATTTGGTTGTGGCATAAAAGGATGTGTCATGTGAATTTTGATAACATTGTTAAGATAAGTTCTACTCGGGCTGTGAGAGATCTTACTAAGTTGATGAAACCTACTAACCCCATGTGCAAGGAATGTCAGTTAGGGAAACAAACCAGAAAATATTTTAAGAGTAAGAAGCATTTTTCAAATGGATTATTAGATCTTGTGCATACTAATTTGTGTGGACCTTCTAGAATTAGAAGCTTGCAAGGGGACAAATATTTCATGTTGTTGATTGATGATCATTCAAGGATGATGTGGGTTACTTTCTAAAGGGAGAAATATGAAGCTTTAGAGAAGTTTAAGATATTCAAAGCTATGGTTGAGATTGAGATGGGTTTGAAGTTGGAGTATTTGAGATCTAACAGAGGTGGAGAATTCATTTTTGGTGACTTTAATGCATACCATGAAGAGCATGGGATAAGAAGATAGTTGTTTACTCTGAGAACCCCTTAGAAAAATGGAGTAGTGGAAAGGAAGATCAAAACCATTCAAGAAGCTTCTAGGGAAATGATGTTGCAAGGAAATGTCATGCATGCCTATTGGAGAGAAGTTGTGAGTATTGTAGTGTACACTCTTAACCGGGTGCATTTCAAAGGTGATAACGGTAAGAATCCTTATGAATTATGGTTTGGTCATGCTCCTACTATTAAATATTTCAAAATTTTTGGAAGTAAATATTATATCAGAAGAGATGAATATTTAGGGAAGTTTGATGCTAGACGTGATGAAGAAGGAATATTTCTTGGTTATTCTATTAAAAGGAAGGCCTATTGGTGTTATAACAAGAGACTAAGAAATATAGTTCAGAGTGCTAATGTCAGAGTTGATAAAAGCGATGAGAAACATATCAAATATTGCGGATATGATTCAGATGATCAAAGTGATAGTGCAAATAAAGCAAAGCAACCACGGACCTAGAATCAAGTTCATATCATTCCAGTGAATCAAGAGAATCAAGGTGAAGGAATTAGTGCAAGTGCAAAAGAAAGAACTCAAGAGTCTAAAAATCAAGAAAATCCTAAGACTCCCAAGTATGTAAGATTGAATCATTCAAAAAAATAGATTTTAGGAGATAAAAATAAAGGTGTTCAGACTAGGAGAAGAACTGTAGAAGATCAAGTTGAATATTGTTTGATTTCTAAGATTGAACCTAAAGGTATGAATGAAGCATGTAAAGGTGAACATTGCGTAAAAGCAATGGAAGAAGAATTGAATCAAATTGAAAAGAACAATACATGGATTCTTGTTCCCAGACCTAAGGACAAAAATGTAATTGGAACTAAATGGGTCTTCCGAAATAAATTGAATGAGCAAGGTGAAGTTGTTAGAAACAAAGCTAGATTTATTTGTAAAGGATATTCACAAATGGAAGGAATTAATTTTGAGGAGACTTTTTCTCTGATGGTGAGGATTGAAGCTGTTAGATTATTTCTTGCTTATGCTTCTTATAAGGATTTCAAAGTCTATCAGATGGATGTCAAGTCAACATTCCTAAATAGTGAATTGGAAGGAGTATACATAGAGCAACCAGATGGATTTCTATTGACAGATCAAAGAGATATGGTATGTCAGTTGAAGAAAACATTGAATGGATTGAAGCAAACACCAAGAGCATGGTATGAAAGATTGGATAAGTATCTGCTGAAGCTAGGAATTTAACAAAGGTATTGTTGATAGTAATATGTAGTTTAAAATTGATCATAATAACATTCTGATTGTTGAATTTTTTTTGATGATATTATTTTTGGAGGAAATGATAGTTTGTGCAAAGAGTTTGCTAATGAAATGCAGAATGAGTTTGAGATGTCTATGATTGGAGAGATGAAATTCTTTTTGGGATTACAAATTACTCAGTCATTAAAAGGAATTTTTATATGCCAGTCCAAGTATGTGAAAGAGTTATTAAAGAAGTTTGGTTTAGAGGATACAAAGCCAGTTGGAACTCCTATGGTGACTGGATTTAAGTTGACTAAGGATGATGATTCCCCTAAAGAAAATCAGACCATATACAGATCTATGATTAGTGGATTGCTATATTTGACTCAGACTAGACCGAATATCATGAATGGTGTTTGTCTTGTTGCTAGATTTCAAGTTGATCCTAAGGAATCTCATATTTTAGTTGTTAAAAGAATATTTAGATATCTAAAAGGAGCTGTTGATTTTGGTTTATGGTACCCTAAAGATGATTATTTTACTTTGAGTGCTTTTACTGATGCTAGTTGGGCAGGAGATGTTGATGACCGGAAGAGTACTAGTGCTGGTGCATTCTTCTTGGGAAAAAGGTTGGTTTCATGGTTGAGTAAAAAGCAGAATTTAATTTCTCTATCAACTGCAGAGGCGGAATATATTGTTTTTGCTAACAATTGTACTCAGGTAGTATGGATGAAGCATATGTTGAAAGATACCAAAGTTGTGTATGATGAGCCTATTGCTATTTACTATGATAATTCAAGTGCTATTAACATTTCTAAGAATCTGGTGTTGCATTCCAAGACTAAGAATATATCAATCAAGTTTCACTTTTTGAGAGACAAAGTAAATGAGAAGGAAGTCAGATTGGGGTATGTGCCTACAAAGGAACATATTGCAGATATATTTACGAAGCCTATGCCTAAAGATATCTTTGATTATCTCAGAGGGAAGTTAGGGGTGACTGCCTCTCCTAAATAGAACTAAGGTGCATTGGTATGCATCAATCTGGTGCATTTCACAATCATATCTTGTGATCCGGATTGATGAGTGGAGGTTGCTACTCGGGGGGAGTAGTCAGTGAATTAGCTTTAAGTTTTGTGGTGCAAATGTTTTTCTTTGTCATTGATGTCAAAGGGGGAGAGATTCATTTGACAGACTACATAATAATCTAAGAGAGAGAGAATATTTGTAAGGGGGAGAGAATAATATGAGAGAGTTGTTGATTTCTTTGACATTGATTGTTTTTCACATCATATGTTGCCATCAATTCCAAAGGGGGAGATTGTTGGATGTTTGGATATTTCTACTAGTATACTACAAATATGTGCTTTAATGATATTCGAGAGATGTGTTGTCATTGATGTCAACATATTTCTCTGTCTGTGACAATGTTACAATGAGTTCAGTTAGTTAGTTTGTTCAACATGTTGATGATCAAAGTTTGAAAATTAAAGGGTTTGTAGAGGATTGTGTATAGATGATTCAGTGCAATTTTCAGAGGTCTGCATGAAGATTTGAGTGAGTTTTGGTTATCTCTGTTATGGATTTTTTTTTGTTATTCTGTGATGCCAGATTGTCAGTATTTTGATCTACATTGTAATATCTTGATTTGCAGATTTGGAGGAATGTTTGGGACATTGAAGTGTGTCTTCAATTCAAGTGGTTCGTGGTTTGGAGCTCTGCAAGTGATTTTTCCAGGTTGACAATCGTTGCAGTTAGTATTCTTGAAGTTTAGTATGATGATGACGTGATTCTAATAATTTGAGTTGTTGCGGATGTTGTGGTGGTAATTCATGATGCTTGTGGATGTTTCTAGATCATGTGCCTTTTGTGTTGGTCATTCACATTGATCGTTGTGCTTGTGATTGATGATTTTCTCCGGTGTAATGGTGTACTTCATTATTTTGGCCGACCAGATGCTTGTAGCATGTTGCGGATGTTCGATGCTTAATTCTTGGAGGTGTTTTGCATTCGAGGCATGTGATATGGGTCGGTGTTATGTCTTATCCGACATTGGTTGGTCCACATGTGATATTGTAGTGTGTGTGATTATATTTTTGTAATTAGGTGAAGTGTGTTGAGCCAACCTTGTTGATTTTTCCAAGGTTGATGTTATATATAAATAAATGTAATATCTTTGTATTTGTGTGTGTATGGATGAGATTCAAATGTGTATCAGAGAATAATGCATACATCTTTTAGAGGTAGAAAATAAGAGTGGGAGAAGTTGTTACGTGCTTAACCGAAACTATAACCAAGCATTAGGAGATGCTATTCTATCAGTTCATGATCTTCCGGATATGATCTGAATCTATTTGTAAGATAGTGAGTCTTCCCTGGGTTGTAGCCCTTTCTTGTTTTTGAGCAGTGAGCTCTAGGTAACGTTCCTTGATGCATGTGCATTCATCATTGTAATATTTCATATACTTCTAATAGAGTATCATCATATTATGGGTAGGTTCCCACCGTGTTTTTCTCCTTAACCGAGTTTTCCACGTCAAAATCTTGGTATTATGTGTGTTCATGTTGTGTTATTGACTCATGCTTTCATGTTTAACAATCAAATCTAAGATTAGGTTTAATTTGTGTAAGTTTGTGAGAAAACTGATTCACCCCCCATCTCAATTGTTTGCCCAAAATTAGAACTATTTCATCAATTAATACTATTTAATAATCTTCTAACTTGATCCATCAAAGTTTTGTTTAACCTTTTAGCTAATCTTTTTTTTTGCAATGTATAGGTTGTTATCCTTGACCTAATAATTTTGGTGTTCTTGTTGATTGCTTTAAATTCCTTAGATAAATAATCCTCATCATCATCTAACATTAACAATTTTATCCTCTTATTAATTTGATTCTTTACAAGTCCTTTAAACTCTTTAAATTTGTGAAAAAACTCTTTCATCTTTCTAATAGAACATTACCAAGAATGTCTAGAATATTTATTAATAAAAGAGACATAAAATTGATACTTACCAGTGAAGTGCACATTCATAGGATCAAAACTATGTTATTCACTTCTCAATTCTCCCTTACTATAGTGCTTCTTGAAGCCAAATTTAGCCTTTTATACTTTCTAAACATGTGATATGTATATAGCTCAAGTAGACCAAAATAATATGAAAGACCTTGAATAATATTCTCACTTGCCAGTTTTTTGAAATATTTTTTAGTTATGTAACCCACCCTACGATGCGAAAACATGTATGATTTGAGTTTAATTATATTGGAAATAAACAAAATAATTTAAATCATCCAAAATTTAAATATATAGGTCCACATTATACATCCTCAATAACATAATTAAAATAAATTAAATAAAAAGGGCCCCTTGGACATGATTTAATGCCCCAAGTGCATATGCACTATTCATCCATCATTTAATCTTAATCATTCACATCTTCACTCTTGAGGGTATATAAATTAAACCTTCAATCCATTCATCATTAGGTATGATCATAAATGATATTCACTCATCAAGGACATACTAACATAGGGTGCATCAAGAGTGCATCAAGAATACACATACAAGTACATGTTGTCAATATTATGAAGACTCCAAGAGTGATGATATTGATCATATACAAGTATATCTTCCTTGGTAAGTGAAGACAAGAATCGTTTTCTTTGTCTTCTTTATGCTCAATCCAAAGGTATTGTTATTGATCTAGAATAAGGGTTTAATGTGTCTTCAAACACTTTTTATTTTATTCTAGATCTACCATTACATATTTTTGCATGTACAATGGGACCTATTGGTCCTTGAATTTTTTGGTTTTGTAAGATTTTGTAAGATTTATCTTTTTATAAAAGTTATGGGTTTTTGGATATTTTTTTAATTGGCATATGTGACCTATATCACAAAGTCTTCACTCAATCTTCAACATTTTAGCCTAATATTTATCATATATGTTTTTATCTTACTAGGGTTTTGTACTTTTTAACTTTTATGCCTAATCTTTATCATCTACAACCAATATTGTGCTTTCAATTGGCTAAGATTTTGTATGTTTTGGCATCATTGTCTTTCCTATGACACATACACTTTCTAACCAAGTGATAGAACCATCTACATTCAATTTTTTTTATTTTCATGACTAGTTTTTGAAATATATGTTTGGTTTGTGTCATCTATGATTTTTTATAGTGGCTTTTGTAGGTTTGAGAATCTATTTTCAATATGCAATATCTTTGTTTTATACATGGAATGTATGAATCCACCCCAACATCCATATCTTTAGCTATTATATTAATATTTCTTGAATTTTGATAATAGTTGACTTTAGTGGTTTTATATTATATTTTACTTTGTCTTACTTTTCCTTGTGTAAATTTTATAATTACCAAATATCAAAAGCAATCAAATCACTAATGCGTGTTTTCTAACAAAGATTGAATTTTATCACCTAGTTGAAGTGGGTGCTACTTATAACTGCATTAAACTCGCTCATTCATAGGGGTTTAAGAATGTTTGTTTAGAACAGGATTCCCTCAACATCATCTAGTGGTCAAAGAAAATCTAGAAGCCTAGTTGGTCTATTGAGAGTTTGATTAATGACTCTCTTTCCCTCATTAGTTCCTTTGAAATTTATTTTTCTCATATTTTTAGGGAACTTAATGCCTCAGCGAACTCATTTTCTAAAATTGAGGTGCTTAGGAGGGGTGAATTTATTTAGAATAGGGGTGATCCCCTTTCCCCTAATGCGTGATCTATGTTACGAATTATGATGTCATTCGTCGCCGATAATGTGTTAAATACTAATTTCCATGTCTTTTCCAATGTCCTTTTAGGATTTTGGACAATGAGTCTCATTAACAATAATAAAGTTTATCTACGCAATTAAATGATGAACACATGGGTTATGGGTGTTATGTATGCTCATTTTTCCTTGAAAATGAATTAAAAAGTGGTATTTAGAGGGAATTTGACTAATATTGTGTGGGGCAAGTCCCTCACTATACACTTTGGATTCTTCTCATAATGGGTAGTGAGAGGAATAGGCTTGAGTTGATTATCTACGATCATCTGAAAAGGAATGGTAAAGTATGAATAATTTTAAAGAGAGGTGAGTGACTCCTTATTTGGAACTCCTCCATGGTGTAGATCCTAAAGCTACTAAACTCTTCTTTTGGGGTTGGAAGGATTGTGTGCTTACTGTATATGGCAACAATGTGGAGATAACGAAGGAATTTATTGCCATGATTATTGGGCTTCCAATGGAGGGTAGGAAAAATTTCAGGGATTGGAAGTCCTCAAAGGTTACAGTCTAGAATTTTCTCCAAGGTAAAGAGGGGACCAAGCTAGTGAAGAACGAAAATAGGGCTACCAAGTGAAGGCAATCAAGCCTCTTTGGGCTTCTCAAGTTAAGATACTTATGTAGTATTTTACTCTTGATGGAAGATATAATATTGTGGTTGGTTTCCACTTCACATTGTTAAATCACTTCAGGCACAACAAGAAGGTTTCTTTTCCTTTTTTATTTGTTACCATCTCTGGAGTTAGAGATTAAGGAGCATAGAAAAAATGTCACAAACCCTCTTTTGTATGAGGGATTAATCATTTTAATTATGGAGTATGTTAAGGCCCTCCCATCTCTTTCAAAAGGGAAAATCCAGATTAATGTCTCACCATCTCTAGATGTGAATGAGGAGTCAAGGTTTGACATTGAGTATTATATGAATGCAAAGGATGAAGACCCGGAGGAGGAGGAGTAGAGTAATAAGGCCAATGTTTCTTCTTCCCAAGAGAAGGATGCCTCCCCCCCATACTATGAAGGGTAAGAATAAGAAAAGGGGGGAGAATGAGGGTGAGTTGGGTTCTAGATGTGTGGTTTGGGGGGGAGGAAAGAGCAAGAAAGAAAAGAGGGAAAATGGGATGTCTTGAGTTCTAGAGGTCTGGTTTTTGGAAATGAGACTCCTACTAGCATTCCTTTCCCAATGGATGAGGATCATAACCTTGATGGGGAATACCATGACAATTCTACTAATGGTTGCTTGGGAGAAGACCATGAAAATTCTAGTAATGGTAGCTTGGGGGTTCACTCTTCCCCTCCATCTCCTCCTCGAGGTGATGAGGGAAGAGCTTCCAGTCCTCTTTTTCCTAGAAACCCACAAAAGGATTCTCCTCTTCTAAATTTTGAAAGAGAGGACCCAGACAACCTTCTTGGTGTTGCCAATGAGTGGACCAATTTAGAATGTCTAAGTGGTTGTTTCTTGAAATCAACCAAATAAATATTAATATATTTTTCATGAAGTGAAAGATTGAATCTCTTAAAAAAAGATACAGTAGTTCCAAAACAAGGGAAGAGGAGAAGAAAATGTTAATGATTCTGGAAAATGTGGTCAAGGATGTTAATGTCCTAAAAACTAACTATGAAGGACATATTGGTGCGTTGTAGACTAAGATGAAAAATATTAATGATAATCTCATTAATTTGGTCAATATGAGTTACAGGACTATCCATAGTAGTGCTGACAACATTAAGACCTTGGTGGATAAATGGCAGAAGATGCAAATTTCTAAATCCTCTAATAATACTTATATTGAACTGGGCAATATTGATAAGGGTAAATAGGTTTTGGATGATAATGGTTCATGTGCTCATACTAGGGGAAACCTTAAGAAGACTACAAAGAAATCTAAGCTGAATATTAATTATATAATGAATTTGGCTCAAAATCTTGATTAGTTGGAAGCTAAGATTGTGGAAGCCCTCAAAAATCTCTAGTAGTTTCTTGTTGGTTTTCTTCTTGTTCTCGTGTGTTGGTATTTTGCTTCTGTGCTTTTGATTTTTTGTTGGTGGTTGGTTGTCGGTTAGCTATGTTTATCTTTATGGAAGCATTTTGAATTTTGTTAAATGGTTTCAGGTTCCTTCAAAACCTATTTGACCCTTAATAAAAAACAAAGATTGAATTTTAAATACAAAGATTTAATTATTAGCTTGTTTATATATGTTTACATGGTTAGGTTTGTGCATGCTCTTATTTTGTACTTCATGTAATCCAAAAGCAACCTAATCACTTATTTTACCCAAGGATGATTTTTTTATGTTGTTCTCTTGTAGTCTATGTGATCCACTACTCATGAATCCTGGGTTAATGAGTTTGACTCATAAACTACATAGTTGAATGCATAGCAATATCATAACCTGTGTGATCCTATGAATCAAAAGAAACTATTCAGGTTTTTATTTTTCTACCTAGGGCCAAATCTCATGTTTAGATAATCAACCTAGAAATTTCTTAGAGGAAATATTTTTACGGGCTAGCCTAGATTCTCATATAGGTTTCTAGTGAAGGAGGTGAAGGGTTTCCTTATCAATCCATACCATTGAATGTAACTCTCTAATATCGTGGACTTGAGTCACACATAAATTCTTGAGTATATCAATAACTCTCATAGGTAAGCTTTGTTCAAGCTAATAATTAAGAGACTATTGGTTTTTTGTAACTTGTGATGCACTAGTGAGATTAGCCTAGGGAAGTTACTTAATGAGTATCTTTAAAATAGAGTAGTGGGGTATCAATACATTCTTAACCCTCCATATTTGGTGATTTGAGACATTGGGTTGACAGTATTTATGACCAAGTTTGGTATGTTTGTGGTTTCACAAGCCAAAAATACCTACTTAAATATATCAAGTCATTATATTTTCTGTCTTATCCTTTGTGTTAAAACCATGCAAAAAATAAATATAAAGATATTAAAAAAAATATGTCATCCATAGCTATACTTCAAGAAAAAAATAACATAGGATTCTATGAAGAGTTTCCTTTTCTTCAAGAATTCCCATATATGAAAAATCCTTATTATATTGGGGGGTCCTCTCAAAATCCACATGGAAACCAAGATGATAGTGATAGTGATAGGGATAACCATTCACACTAAAGTGAATATTCCCATTAAAATCATGATTTATTTAACTTTGAAAAAGAATGTACCCAACTAGACCAAAACATAAAATACAAGGATGGCATACTTAGTGTATAGGTGTGGAAAAATTAGGGTTTCACTAATTAAGATAGTAAAACCACTAATACTACCTATGAGACCAATGCATTAAAAGAAGGATGAACACAATAGATCCAACCTAAATTTTATTAGGAAGAGGGTTGAGTGTTGATTTAAGTCTTATTGCCCTTTTGTTTGAGTAAAAAATGCAATTCAAATTGTAAAATTGAATCTAAGGCAAGTATTTGGGAAATTAAAGTAAATTGACAAAAACCAATTGCTACAAATATCCAACAAAGCCATAAAGAAGGATTTGGGTAGAAGAAGAGAATCATAACCTCTTCTCAAAAGTTTAGGTTGATTTTTGAAGACCGGGTAGTAGAGATCCACCCTAGTCCTTCAATTTTTGCTCCATCAAAATTTGAACCTGTTTGTCATCATCTTCTTTCCAAATGTCTGAGTATAATTCCTTACTCAATTCCCTACACACATAAAGAGAGGAAAAAAATTGCGGATACGTGTTTGCCTTGGGTTAAACCCTGGTTTAGGAATTAACTTTGAAATTGAAATAATAATTATAATGAAAAATAGCAACAAGATGCTTTTTTTTTTTCAAGGAAAGGCTGGACTTGAAATGGAATGCTTGTAATTGAAATGTATACCTTGATGAAGCTTTCTTCAATCCTCACGCAAGGGTTTTAGGATGTCTTATAGAATGTCTTCATAGAAGATTGATCATGGATGTCAACTTGAATGCTTGAACTTGAATTCACTTCAATGCTTGATGAATGTTTTATTGCTTGCTCACTTGAATTTGAAATCTTGAATTAGGCTCTTATAAGTTATTAGATTAGGTTTTTTAGGATTTTAAATGAGAGGAGTAGACCTTATTTTATTCTTGACTACCCAAAAATTATTTGAATTTTTTATAGCAGGCCAACACAAGATCCAATTTCCCATTCACTTGATGTGAACATTGTGAGGACCAAATTTTGTTCTTGATTGAGAGGACCAGGGTTCCTAATGCCCTACTCTTGAGAATCAGGATGTGGATTTGGGGAGAAGGTAGGGAAGATGGTGAAATTACAAGTTTGTGAGGTGGTGTGAGCAAAATCAAAATAGTCATCGGGCATTGAAAGATGAAGCACCAAGGTGAGGTCTAGGTGAGGACAAAATTGTACGTGGATATAATTTACAACGCTACACTTAGAAACATAGAAGTAGGAGCTGAGTCACCCTTAAATTAAAACCTTGATAGTATCAATAACATTGCAAGTCTAGAAACCCCCAAAAAGACCATGTTGTCATGATAAATAATATTGATCACACCAGTGGTGATCAAAATAAAAGTAAAAGGAAGCCTCACAATGTGACTGTCAAATTCATTACAAAATAAGTCCCTCATCACTTGAAATTTCATGGTAAACTTGTCAATAACATTAGATAAATTCATGCAATCAAACCTATTAACAACATTAAACCAATCCATGTGATCAAACATATTAATAAAATAAAGCAATGTAAACAATCAAACCTATCAATCATATCAATCCAATTTTATTGTACTACCAACACCATTACTTAGCACTCCGTTTGGCTAACAATTTCAATACATGAAGATATAATAAAGTCTAATAAGTAGGAACACAAAATCAAACACATGGGATATATTTTTTCCTATGGTGACATATATACTAGCCTCTTTGTTACAATATTATTAGGGAGATAAGATCTTGAATGGTTCTTACATGTACCCTAAGGCCTATTGCAACATTTTTTGATTTAGCGAAAATATTTTTGAGGCAATTTTCATAAAATGTGGGGCATGAACTAACCATGATAGAAATATGAAATGCAAAACAAATAAATGAGGAGAGTTTATCTTTTATTTATGTGGAGAATATAGGCAAGTATATTTTGGTGGTTCTTTTTTGAAAAATAACTAGTCAACATCTTGATTAAATATCTAAATTAAGAAATGAAATATAATTTAGAAGTTCATTACATTACTGCCTTCAATGAGATTATTGAGAAATGAGTGCAATTTGAAGGGGACTCATATCCAAAGGATTGGTGAAGATCTTTTCATGATGCCAAGAATAATTTGATAAACCCAAACTCTCTAATAAAAACAAAAATGTATTTGGAGATAGATTTATATAATCAAAACACATTCAAGCTATGCAAAATTCACCTGAAATAACTACTCTAGCTGATGGAAAAAATTAAGAGACAAAATGAAGATAATACACATTCGTAGGGGCTTATCTTCTTTTTGAGTCATTGTGAAAATATCACCTCCATGTAAACCTCCTCATCTACAATAATCTTTGTATTTCTTTAAGAAATTTTTATGGAATCCCAGTTAGCCACTACATCTCTTCCCAATCTCATGAAGCATCTCAAGGTAGAGTCCTTGAGAGTTACAGGGAATAATTTCAACCTATGGGTATCTATAGTGTAGCCATAACTATGGCATAGAATGTCAAACTCAAAAAGGAAGGTGTTTGGGTCCTCAATGATAAGCCCATGAAATTTTGGAAGGGATAAAGGTGGAATATTTTTTAGGGTTACATTTCTCTCCTAACAAACAATGGGAAAATGGAAAGTTGGAGTCTCATTATCTTGGCCATCTTGGTAGTTTGCATCCCCTATTTTGAATGTAGGTAGAGAATTATGTGGAGTGGAATTATGGGATGAATTAGAGGTAGCTTGAAAGGTTGGTGAAGATGGAGGTGAATGGTATTATTGAATTTCATTCATATCTGCTTGGATGGTTTGGCTACAAATACTAGGAAGGGATCTTCCATGAGAGTCCCTTCTTCTATGCATGCAAGAAATATAACCCTTATTCCAATTGACCTACAAATGGTTAGTAAAAATTTTGGGGGTTTGTTTATAATTTTAAATTCCAACAAACTCAAAGCAATGATTTCTATTTCCAAGAAAACTTTAAAAATTACTAGACAACCCAGGTTATTTCATAACTTGACACCATCCTTAAAAAATGGCACCAAAAATGTCAAGCATTAAAATTCTAATTAAGATCCAAGATAGTTTATTGGTCTTCACAACTTAGAGATATCTATATGTAGCATTATAAATTGAATCCCTATGAAATTTCTTGCTTAGCTAGGCCCTATTTTAGCATGTATGGCCTCTTGCATCTGACCCCGTTCATCCCAACTCAATTATACATTCAATTTTGATTTCTCCTTCCTATTTTAGACCTCAGGTCCCAATTTGGGGCCACATTGGAGGGAGCAAGGCACATAGGAAACCTTTCTCCGGAGAGCGGGTCAATTAGGGCACCTTTCTCCCCAATGTTTGGGCCCAAATATGAATCACTTAACAGTTGACTTGTTTGAGTGAGAATTTAAAACTAGCATTAGCATGCTTCAATTTTAACACCCCAAAAATCTTTGGAGAGGTATATAAACAAGGAATCCTCCCTTATTTTAGGTAACACAAATGAAATGGAGAATATAACAAGGAAGCAATTCAATTAAAGCACTTGAGGCATTCAAGCATTTAAGGTATTTTGTCCCACTATATACTTCATTGTGTCAACCTTCAACAACCTTCATACAAGCATGTCTTTTATTATTTCCTTTTAATTTTTTATTTATGAAGTCATGTTACTACATCAACATTTGTGATCATCTTCAAATAACATTTACATCATCAAGGTATAAGACATCTTTATTTTCAGATCTAGCCTTTGCTACATATCAACACACTTTCTTTTCAAGTACAGTTCAATTCAATTTCAAGTTTAATTCCCAAATTGGGGTTTAACTTAGATAAACCCCTTTCTACCCAACATTTTCCCTCTTTTCTATGTATAGGAAAAGGTGATAGACCCACAAAAATAGGTATAGAGCAATCAGGAGGAATCTATAGTCTGCAATTTGTCTGAGTTGAAACTACCAAGAGTAGGTTGAGTTGAGTGCCTCAATCCTAGGATCGGGTCAATCTAGGTGATCCAATTCCTCTAGTTTTGTCTAAAATCTATTTGGTAGGTTAGTCTTAGCCTTTTCTATTTGATATTCTTCCAGAATCCATTTATTAGTTTATTGTTTTCTGGTGTGCACAAAAAGTCATCTTTTCACCCCATCTTGCATCCTTCTTCCTAAATTGCAGAGTCACCCTTCAACTCCCCCACAAGGGACTACTATATTAACCTTGTACCTAAGAACATATTGGGCCAAGTGGATCATTCTCCCTTTTAGTGTAATTAAAGTGAAATTAGGCCTAAGCTTCCTATTTTGCCCATACAAGCTAGTGAATCATATTTCCCCACATTACATTTTAGTGATCCCGATGCCTCTTACACTTGTATATATTTTGATTTTAAATATGATATTGCATATATTGAGTGAACATTACTCTAGTTACGTATCTAATATGGCATATGAGTTTCTTGTTTGATCATAAGTTCATATGGAGTTCTTATCTTATTTTGTGCGTAGACACCTAAAATTGTCCTAGCTTAATTAAATAAATATTTTATTTATTTAATTATTTTATCCTACGCCTTCTATTAATTAGATATATTTTTATTTATTTATTTATTTAATTAGTCCTCTTCAAGCCTTTATTTAAATAAATATTTTTATTTATTTGAATTATCTTTTCCCTAAATTAAATAAATATTTTATTTATTTAATTGGTCCCACTTCCTCTATTAATTAAATAAATTTTTATAAATTTTAATTAATTCATTAGCTTTTTCTCTTCATGACACATGTCATTTATCTCTTAATTTTCCTTTACCTACCCCCTTCATTATTTTATTATTTCTTTTACCTACCTTTTAATCCTAGCCGCCCATTTATTTCTTTCACCTCTTAATCTTATCCCTCCATTTTCTAAAGTGTCTTCTATATAAGAGGATTCCTTTATCCTTTCATGATCCTACTCTAATCCAGCAATCTTTATGCAATCAAGCGACTTTACAACCACAATCTGTTCTTTGTTGAGCTCTTGTGCACAAAACAAAAATCTGAGAGCAAATATATCAAACAAGATCAATGGAGATAGGAGATAATGGGGATCAAACCCTACTTGGCATGTGAATGGTATTATTATTTCAATTTGTTGATTTGCATGTTCTTAGGTTTCTTCATTGGTGTATGGTGAATGCTTTTGTTGTAGAACTAGGGTTTTTCTTGTGGTTGGGTCTTTGTGGTTTTGCAATATTTTATCATCATTATTTTTTCACCATATACATTGCCAGTTAAATTTCAAGTTACATTCAAGATGTTCCCTTTCATGCATATGATGATAACTTATCTCTTCCTTTAATTCATAGATATGATTTTCTCTGTCCCAAAATTTATCCCACCAACAAGGGCGCATTGGTGCAAGAAAAGAATATGAACATTTCTTTAAAAGAAAATGATGCTCATCATTCTCCTAAAATATACTTCCCCCATAAGAATCATTTGGTGCAAGGGGATGATATTGTAGCTACCTTTCTTAGTGATACCATACCTACTTTTCATTTCAATTACCTTCCCCTTGGAGATGAAGCATTAATGATATACGAATGTCCCTTTCCTAAAGTTTGTCTTAATCATAAAGATACCTTGGAGCAAGATGATTATACCATTTCCCATCATTATAATGTTTCCAATGCTCTCTCTCCCCAAAACTAAGATCAAATCAATGCCATTCATGTTGTTAAGAAGCCTAAAGTTGTTGTCCACTTTCATCAAGATGTATCTCAACCTCAAAAAAACCAAGAATTGTTGTTAAGGGTGGAGTGAAGCATCAACCTGATTATCATGCATAACTCCTTACACATATAATAATGAAGTGTTTACATTGGAAGCCGACAAGAACATACAAATTGAAGCACAATATACTTTTTTAGTTCTAACAATCTTCTCTCCAATTCGGATAAATATACAATCTCCTACTGAAGATGTTACTAAAGAGGAACTCTTGGAGAATGATTAGGGTTCATTAGATTTCACTACCTCTTTTTGTAGAAAATCTAAGATGCATAAATTTGACACTCACAATTTTTATCCTAACACATGTCTAGATATTGATCGGGCCTCTTTAAACTTCAATCCAATTCCACCTAAAAGCAAACCCTCTCTTGATCATACACATGGATACAATGGACATGTTTTAGGATGTGTGCAACAAAGTCTTGAAAGTCATGAAAAGTCACACGTTTCCAATGAAGAGCCAAGTTTCCAACCTCTTCCTTTGTCAACATCCCCTCCCCATTGTCTAGTGAGTCCATGTCTTCCAATATGGCATTAAAACAAGATAATTGTTTTCCCAACCGTATTCATGCCAACTTAATTTTTCTTCTTTGGCCTAAACAAAGAAAGAAACCTATAAAACATCTTGAAAATTCTAATTTTTGCAAGTATCATCAAATCCATGGCCACTCTACTAATGAATATCAAGCTTTGTAAATTGAAATACAAAAAAATATTGACTTAGGTATAATAAAAGTAACATATGACAATGAATCACATAATTTTTATGATCATTTCAAATAAAATTCAAGTTCCTACTATGTTGCTTCTTACTATGTTACATTGTTAGCTTACCTATTGGGGGCTCATTGTCATTCGTGGTATTACAATTTATTGTGCAATAATACTCAGTGAGCAATATAATACTCTATTTATTCTTGTCTCTATGCTTGGAGGGAAATAATAGTTTCCCATAATTTCTCCTTTCTAGGGATTCACTTTTTATTTGTTGAATTGCATCTTTCATAACTTGACGCCTTTTCTTGCATAGAATTGTCCTTCATGTGAGTACATGTGTGTTCCTTGGTTAGAACCTATTCTTTACTTGAAACAATGTACATCTCTTATGAATAATCTCTCCTTATAAGGTGCATGATCCTTCACAATTGTTATTTTTGTCTCCATGCTTGGGGAGCAAGGATAGCATTTCATTTCAATCCTCTCTCTTTTATTCCAAACATTTCCTTTGCATATACGAATTGCATTTTTTATAATTTGATGTCCTTTCTTGCATAGAATTATTGCTGGATATTGGCTGATATGTTGTCATTGATGTCAACATATGTGACATATGTGGATATTGTTTATGAAGAGATTGTTGGAAAGTTTTTTGTGTATTCTAGTGTTGTAGTTTGATTGGATAAGTTGGTTTAGCCTGTCTATTGCATATGAGATGATGCATTTTAAAGGGTTTCTGGTATGTTGTCTATAGATGGTTCATTTCCATTTGCAGAGGTTCTCATGATAATTTGATTGAGTTATGAGATCTGGTATTGAGGATGTTATGCAATTGTTCGTGTTATCCGATATTCTGGTTTATGTTCCGTATTACTCTAGGATTGCTATATCTTTGGTTGCGGATGTGTGGAATGTGTTATGGACATTGATGTGTGTCCTTGGTTAGCTTGGTTCATGATTTGGATATCCAAAAGTGAATCTTTCAGGTTGACAGTCAGTTATGTTGATGTTCTTGTGCTCTGGTAGAGAAATGATGATGATTATGATGATCTGAGTTGTTGCGGTTGTTGTGATGCAATTCACATTTCTTGTGAATGTCTTTTGATCATGTTCTATGCGTATTGGTGGTCCACATTGATTATTATGCATGTTATTGAAGATTTTCCTTGTCCAGTGATGTTCTTCATGTTATGCGATATTCTTGGTGGTTGTAGTGTGTTGTAGATGACCGAGGCGTGAATGTTGGAGGTGTTTCTTATTTGCAGTATTGATTTGGGGCCAGACTATGTCTTAGTCGATATTGTTTTGGTCTACATGTATTGTTGTAGTGTGTGAAGCGATTATTTTGTAATTTGTATTGAGGGTTTAGCTGACCTTGAAATATAGGTTGAAGAGTTTGTATAAATATATGTAATAATCATGTTAGATGTATGTCTGCGAGTGTCTGCATTGTATATGCGAGTGAATGATCGAGTTGGATGTGCGAACAAGTGATTTGATCTTTTGGAAGTGTGAAGAAGAAGAAAAGTGTTGCAGAGCAGATTGTGTGCTTAACTGGAACTGTACTCAAGCATATGGAGATGCTATTTTTTATAGTTCATATGATTTGGATTGTAGTCCAAATGTTTTTGTAATTCAGTGAGACTTCTTGTAAGGCAGTGAGCCTTCCCTTAAGGTTGTAGCCTTTCTAGGTTTCTTATTTTGAGCAGTGAGCTCTAGGTAGTGTACTTGAATGCATGTGCATTCCCATTGTAATATTCACATTTACTCCTAACAGGGTATTATCTTGTTGTGGGTAGGTTCCCACCATGGTTTTTCCCTTAACCGGGTTTTCCACATCAAAAATCTCGGTGTTATGTGTGTTATTGATGTGGTATTGTTTCATGCTTTAATTGTTAATCATTAGATCTATTTTGTGGTTTAAGTTGCTGAATTTTTGGTGCAAACTGATTCACCCCCACCCCCCCGCCCCACCCCTCCCACCTCCGCCTCTCAGTTTGCTGCATCGTTGCCAACGATTATCAGATTATGTTAATTCATGTGTGTTCCTTGTGTAGGGCCAATTTTTTTGTTTGAAATGGTATGTCTCTTATGAATGGTCTGTCCTTAGCGAATGTGTGTAATTCTTCACTAAGGATCCACTTTTTCCTAGCAATGGAGGGGGGGGGGGGGGGTGTGAATTCTTATTCTCTTTCCTTTCTTTTGGTCAATGATGCTATTTTTGTTCAAGGTCTCCTTTTGGAAGTAGATGTCTTTGAGAAAATATCTCTTCCTCCTTCTCCTTGTGAATCCATTAAAAGTATCCCTTTACACTTGTTGCAAGATATCTCACAATTATCTCTTCCTTGGCTCAAAAGAGTTAATGCCTCTTTTGCTAGGGTTGCATGCACATTATTTTTTAAGGATACCTCCTTGGTGATTGAAGGTGTGTATCCTTGTTCTTCTTTTTCTTAAGATGTCACCATAGATATATGTTTCAATCTTAAGGAGGGGGGCATACATGTGGCTTCCTTGTGTATTATATTGCAAATTTCCTTGGAGACAATGCTTTCCTTAGTCATCCTTTTGCACCATTTTTAGTGATCTTCCTTGGATATAATGCTTTCCTTGGTCATCATTTTGCATCGTTTTTAGCGGATTTCCTCGAAGATGATGCTTTCCTTGCTCATCCTTTTGCACCGTATTTAGTAGATTTCCTTGGATACAATGATTTTTTTAGTTATCCTTAGGATGGGTTGACTAGCATAGCACAACTTGCTAGACTATTCAACTCTCTCTTTGCATTGAGCTCTCTTGGGATGAGTGGAACTAGCATAACACAACTCTTGCTAGACTATTTTACACTCCTCCTCTTTCATGGATCACCTAGCATAATACATCTTGCTAGCACATGGAATCCATGCTTCCCTTCTCTCTCCTTCATGATCTCATAACATACTTTACTAATTAGTTGGACCATGGAGTCTGTCTCATTTTTAATATGTGCTTTTTCTCTTTCCATGTGACCACTTGTGCTCTTGAAATAACATTTATTAGGGTAATATTAGTGGTTGAGACATTTTGATTATCAAGGTCTATTTGACTAGTTGACTTGGAGGCTTTGTTTTAATTCTAACACCTTTGTGTATCTTTTATTTTAATTTTTCTTTGTTTTTTTAATTTTTGTGTGCGCTTTCACATGGTTTTCTGATTTAATATCCTTGGTTTGGGGGCGTGTTCCCTTGAACTTAGTGATGTTGTATCTCTTTCTAGGCTTGCCCATGCCTATCTCTCTTTCTCTTTCTTCTACTTTACTATGACTATGTCTGTAGGCTCATACTCTTGCTAAAGTGGGGGCTAAAAGAAGTTTTTAAAATTGTATCCCTATGTAATTTCTTGCTTAGCTAGACCCTATTTTACTATGTATGACCTCCCACATCAGGCCCCATTCATCCCAGCTCAATTTTGCATTCAATTTCGGCTTCTACTTCCTATTTTGGACTTCAAGTCCAAATTTTGGACCACATTGGGGGAGCAAGGTGCCTAAGGTGCCCAAATATCGAGAGCAAGCCAATCAAGGCACATTGCTCGCCAATGTTTGGGCCTAAATTTGAATCACTTAATAGTTGGCTTGTTTTAATGGAATTTTAAATCCACTTCGGCATGGTTTGAGTTTAACACCCCAAAATGCTTGGGAGAGGTATATAAGAAAGGTATCCTCCCCCATTTTAGGTAACACAAATGAACAAGAGAATATAACAATGAAGTAATTCAATTCAAGCACTCAAGGCATTCAAGCATTCAAGGCATTTCATCCCAATATATCCTTCATTGCGGTAACCTTCAACAACCTTCATGTAAGCATGTCTTTTATGATTTCCTTTTAGATTTTTGTTTGTGGAGTCATGCTATTGCATCAAAATTTGTGATCATCTTCAAAGAGCATTTGCATCATCAATATTTAAGACATCTTTATTCTTAGATTTAGCCTCTGCTATATATCATCACACTTTCCTTTCAAGTACATTTCAATTTAATTTCAAGGTTAATTCCCAAACTGGGGTTTGACTTAGGCGAACCCCTTTCTACCCAACATTTTCCCTCTTTTATATGTGTGAGAATAGGTGATGAAACCAAAAAAACAAGTATAAAGAAATCAAGAGGAAATATATAGTCTGCAATTCATCGAAGTTGAAAATACTAGGAGCGAGTTGAGCAAGGCGTGTTAGTTCTCAGAGGAGGTTGAGCTGGGCAACTCAATCCCTCCAATTTTGCTTGAAATTAATTTTGTAGGTTAGTCTCAGTCTATTTTGTTGGATCTTCTTCCAAAATTTATCTTTTAGTTTTTGTTTTTTTCGGTGCACATTGAAAGTCATATTTTCACCTCATCTTGCATCCTTCTTCTTAAATTGTAGTGTTATGCCCTGCATATCTAGCCCCATCATTTTTATTTCATGAAAATACGAGTCCCCTCTTTTGTCAAATTTTTCTTAGTTTTCCCCCTTTTGCTTTTTAGCTTTCATTTTAGTCACTTCGGAAACTCGAGTTTTTGAGTTCCCGGGGTGGGTTTTTGCTTGTTTCCTTTTCTTTGTTCGGGAGTCTAAGTCCCTGGGTTGTCGATTTTGTTTCTATTCTCATTTGTTTATCTTGACTCGAAGGTTCGGATTCCTGAACTTTTGAGTTCTCCTTTTTTTTCGGTTCAAAGCATCACTTCGGAACTTCGGGTTCTTGGGTTCCTGAAGTGTTTGTTTGCCTTTTGTTTTTTCCCCGGAAGTTCGGATTCCCAAACTCTCGGGTTCTTCTTTTGGTCTGTTCTTCAGAAACCCGGGTTCCTGGGGTTCCAAGCTCATCACCTGTTATGCCACTTTGGAATCCCGGGTTCCTGAGTTCTCGAAGTGCATTTATTGCAATGTTGGATTAGGGTATAAATAGGACTGGAGGTTATTTTGGAGCTCATTTGTGCACTCACTCTTGCAAATCCAGAGCTTTGACCTCGAGATCTCAAACTCCCATGCGCCCGATCTGACACCTTCTCCATTTTTGGTGCCAGGTAGGTGGATTTCTCACCTCCTCCGTACGGATTTTTGTGTGTCCTAGGTAGTTTTTTGTTTGGTTTAGTTTAGATTTCTTGTTTTTGCTTGTCTTGCTTGTTTTTCTTGTTTTTTCCGTCTTTCCCTAACCTCGGAAACTCGAGTTCCTGAGATTTCAGGTTAGGGGTTTTCTTGTTGTCTTATCATTTCGGAAACCCGAGTTCTCAAGTCCCCGAAATAGCAGTCTCTTTCTTTCCTTGTTTGTTTGATTTTCCCTAACTTTGGAAACCTAGGTTCCCAAGTTTCTGAAATGGGGGTCGTTGGTTTGTTTTCCACCAATTCAGAAACCCGAGTTCCTGAGTTTTCGAAATGATGGTTTTGTTGGTTTTGGGTCTTTGTTTGAACCAATTCGGAAACCCAGGTTCTCGAGTTCCCGAATTGGTTTGTCTTTTTCTTGTTTGTTTGATTCAAAACCCCGTAGTCCCAGGGTCCCAAACCTTCTTTTCTGCTTTTTCTTTGTAGTTTGTCAGGAATTCGGCTCTCCAAAGTTCCATGTTGCGCATTAGAGTCCAACCCCATAACTTCAGGATCCCGAAGTCCCGGGTTTGTTTTCCTAGTCGGTAGTTTGACCACTTCAGAAACCCGGGTTCCTGAGTTCCCAAAGTGGTTCCCTTTTTTGTGTTTTTGGTGAGTTCGATATCTCAGGTTCTGAATTTGCTGGTCCTCTTGGTTGTTTGACCACTTCGGAAACCCAGGTTACCAAGTTCCCGAAGTGGTCCCCTTGTGTTTTATATTTCTTCCTTTGTTGATTTTTGTAGGTTTTGTAGTTTTTGTTTTTAGTTTAGTTTTCAAGTTTGGTAACTCGGGTTCTCAGGTTTTCGAAGTTGCTTTCTGTTTTTCCTTTTTCGAGCTTGGTAAATTAGGTACCCGAGTTCCCAAACTCAACTGTCGTAGCTTAGTGAGTTCTACCTCAGGATTTTGGGTTTCCGGGTTCTTTGGTTTGTTTTGTTAATTTTGATGTTTTGGCTACATCGGGACCTTGGGATCTCGGGTTCCCAAGGTGAGTTTTGTAGTGTTAAGTTTATATGAAGTATGTGGTCTAATCCAGCTTGTTTTCCCTTGCAGGCTAATAGTATTTCATGGAATCTTCCCGCAAAGAAAAGGATCTTGAGAAGTTGTCAATCACCATGAAGTATCAATACCAGGGGTGAACATATGCCTCCAGGCTGGAGGATGCCATCCAATGGGTTACAGATATCAAGATTAGGCACATAGAGCTCAAAGACATAGAAAAATAGTTGGAGAAACCAGGGTTGAGTGTAGAGTATAGGCGGATTAAAAGATCCGGCCTGGTAGAGGAAACCGTCTTCCCATAGTCGGTGCAAGCACCTGAGTTTATCATGCAGAGGGGGTGATTGATAAGTTGTCGACAGGTGGGAGCAGGTAAAGAAAATTTTGAAGAAGTTTGAGTTGCCGATTTCGTATGTTGTTGATCCTCCTAAAGACACAGTTGCATGTTACATTAGTAACTATAAGAGCTATAAAAAGATTAGAGGATGAACATATAGTTGTTGCACATGCAATTTTGACTACTTTTTGAAGATATTTTTGATTACCACAAAAGCGGAGATTTCAATTGTTGCACCACACCGATTTTAGTTTTTGAGCAAAATTTTGCATGGCTATAATGGCTAATTTCGAGAATGCATGTTTCGTAGTAATAGTTAATTGGTAGTTTACCTGGAGTTTAAGGCAGAGACTTGCATGTCAACTGCAACTCCTTGTTTTCATAGCATTTAGTTTAGACAACTTTTAATTCTTATAATTTAGGACTTGAAACTCTATAAATTAGAGATTTTGATTCATTGTAATGGTCCGCAAATTGATGATTTGAGGTCCAATTTAGAGATTCTTTTAGAGATTTTGATGCAGATTTTTATGAGTTTAGAAGATTTTGTGATACTCTTTGAAGTTTAATACAAAAAGTACCTTGTGGATTGCCTGATCTACTTGTGTGTTCTATATGGTTATGTTCTTCATTGTTTGGTAACTTCTATTATTTGAATTAGCAACTAGTTCTTTTGGATACTTTGTTATTTTATGAATCATATTGTGCATGTAAATGGTATATGGGGATTAAATTGATAAGGTGATTATTGGTTTGATGATATTCATTTCCGTTGGTATGTGAAGTTTTCTGACTATATATATTTTTTGGAGTTCGTCATTTGAATGTTGATTTAGTAATATTGATAATACCGAGTGTAGCGTCCTAAAATTGCGACACTTGCAATTTCGACTGCATTTGGGTCTTCACGATGGGGATGCAACACTGAACCTGAATGGAGACCCCGAAACTTGTTCATGACATCAAAAACTGCATTTTTCCAGCACCCGGCTTGATCCCTCCTTGCACCCTGCTGTCCCGGGAGGTGGGACCAGAGCGCCCAGCGCCCTGGTCCCTGGCCCTATTTTGGGCCCGGTCTCCTATGGGACTTCGGGCCTTTTTGTTTGCAATTTGGAAAATAACATTTCCTGGTCGGCCTAAGGTCGGGAAAATCAGTCTTTTAACCCTAATTGGCAAGTATATAAACTACTTTTCCTCTCTCATTTGGAGGAGGAGGGAAAAAGGCGTGGAAATGATATTCAAACATTCAAGCATTCAAGCATTCAAGCATTCCTTCAAGCAATTGATCATTCTAAGTCTCCATTCAAGGCTAGGTGTTGCATTCAAGACAAGGGTTCAACCATTGAAGAGGAGATCACATGCTACAACATACAACATACAACAAACAACAACATCTATACCTTCGCATATAAGGATACAAACATCCTTACAACAAGGTACTAGTACTTGTTTTACATTACAGTCATTTACATTTACAACATTTCTCATTTCTTGGTTAATTCCAAAACCGGGGTTTGACCTAAGGGCAAACCCCTAATCCCTAACCCCCCAATCGTCTTCGCTTTTTTGTGTGTAGGTTGCAGGTACGCGGCTGAAATTGAAGATCTGGAATCCTTGTGCAGAGATGAATAGATCCCCCTTCGTTTCGCGGATTTTTCGGAGGACCGTGTGCACGCCGGGCGCCATCGTCCCGTCAACTTTTGCTCAAATTTGCAGGACAGCGCCGTCTCGACATTTTACTGCTAATTCCAGGTCCGTAGCTTCATATCATATCCCTATCTCTATTTATAAGTGAGTCTTTCTTGCTTCTACATGCATTCCTAGTTCAATCTTTCTATCTACATTCTTTACAAAAGAGGGTATCCTTGCTATCACAACCCTTGAAACTCATATAGAATCCAATCTTGCATTGCGTGGGATTGGATCTTGTGGGTTTCAACCCCTCTTTTGAATGTAAAATCCCTCCTAAGTGAAAACCATCAACCCTAGTGACTCTCCCTTCTCTCTCCTTGGAGTTGGGGAGGGGAGAACGACTAGGGTTCGATTTTTCTGCTTTACACCAAGTTATGAAATTCTAATTGTGTGGATCATTCATTTGTTATTGTGTTGATTTCATTATTATTTCCTTGTACCCCTGATCTATCTTTTGTTGTTTATTTTTTAAAGAATCCAAATCAAAAAATACAAAAAAAAGGTAATTTGA
Organism: Cryptomeria japonica; assembly: GCF_030272615.1. NCBI lineage: Eukaryota > Viridiplantae > Streptophyta > Pinopsida > Cupressales > Cupressaceae > Cryptomeria > Cryptomeria japonica. The sequence continues at coordinate 10,628,885 of NC_081413.1, read as the reverse complement.
AATTGTTTCAACTAGCAGGCCCCTTGATAGGTACAATCACATCAACCATTGAGCTACCCATCACCATCAAGACCCAACTATAGAGACCTTGGAGTAGTTAGTTTCCCAAAACTTACTGCTTTTCAGGAGAGGTGGCGAGTGTTCACATAAACTACTCGACTGTTGGTGAGTGTGTCAAAACATCCGTTAACATGTAGATTCGCCTTTCGAATCCCCCACAAGGGACCACTAGATTAACTTTGTGCCTAAGAACATATTGGGCAAAGGGGATCATTCGCCCTTTCGGTGTAATTAAATAAAAAAAGGACTAAGCTTCCTAGTTTGCCCATTATCCATGTTGAGCAATCCTTCATGGTTTAAAGACTACACTTAATTGTCAATTAGGGTTCATATAACTTGAAATGGTACACCACTATATGTTCATTATGGACCTATCTTGGGTTGCCATCCTATATTGACTGCAAAAACAATAGTAAAATAAAGTGTTAGAAGACAACTACTAAAAAAGACTATCATTGAAATAGAGATACCAAAGAAAGAACAAGTGCAGTGTAAACAAAACATTATACTACAACACTTCAATCTAATGAAATTATAACAAAACAACCATTAACTTCTACTTAAGAAAAATAAGCATTAACTGCTACTTGCACTATCTATTCTAGTTCGATTATAATTGCTATAGGAAACAATAAATAAGAAAACAATTATCCTACTAAAATTCAAGAGAACTATTTTAATATTAAACACTTGAAACAAAACTAATTAAGATAAACTAAACTAAGAGTAGCTTTACCTCAAGTGGGCCCCCTTGGGTAAGTATTCGCTATGAAGTTACAAGATTACACAACTATTTAAAAAATGCATTGTATTTATTCATCACAGGTTCACATAATTTCTTGATGTTGCAAAAATTAGGAGAAATACTAAAGCAAAACGTTATGAGCTCGAAGGTGAAAAAAAAGGTTTTATCTTCATCCTAGATAAAATGGAACAAAACAACAAATTTTATGTAAAACATCTATACCACTAAAAAATTAACAAAATTAGCTTTAAAAAAAAATCTCATTTGAATTTTATTCCTTGTTAGAATAAGTTATACACATTTGAAAAAAGGGCCTATTTAGGGCTTAAGGGGCAAAATCAGACACTTAGGCCCCTTATCGCTGGTGGACGGTCTCCCATACGACATTGGTGAGAGCGTAGAGTTTTAAAAAAATATCCCCACCCTTGGTAGGTGGGTGGAACATGAGGTGGCGAAGGGAAGTGTGGTATCGGTTGAGCCCCTAATCAGTTTGCACTAGGTTGTGTCGTGATAGCGCTTAGGTGCTTTGGGCACTTTGTGCCAAAAATAATGTGCATATCAACCTAACCACTTGTCCCAATAAATACATATGGGCCTCATAAAGAGCACCAACCAAGGAAAATTAAAATCACCTACAAAAATAGTACATATCAACCAACCTTATAATGTGTAGGCATGGTCCCTAGTGGACCATATGTTTTTTTTTTTTTTAAACAACTTTCCTTGTGCTTTATAATAAAAATATTCTGACTATATAAAATATTGATGAAATGAAAATAGGGATTAGTGGAAAACCAATATGAGATCATCTAAATAAAATTCTCAACCATAAACATAATGAACTCAAACCCTTTCAAAACATATATAAAAAGATTAGTAAACAAGAAGCAAGTTAAGAAATAAACAAAACAAATACGATACTTCCCCATGATTCTCTCTATGCCATGACTCTTCCTTGTCCTCTTCCTCTCCAAGATCCTACTGCTATGTAAAGTATGCCCTCACCTTGAGCACTAGCACAATGGATGTCAAATGGAGGATGAAAGATGGTTGATTATGTCAAGTGTGGATGAGGATGCAAATTGAGTGTTAATGTAAACTAGCAACTCCAACTAGTGGAAGAGCTAAAACATCATACAAATTATTCAAAATCTAAGCAAAATAAAAATGCATGGATAACTCTTCTCTATGTGTGTGACCCTCAACAATGAAGGAATGAACTCTATTTATAGAGAAAATGGACAAATGAAGGGTTGAGATTGAGTTGATTGAGGAAGGACTAGGATTGCTTGAGGAAGTGGTGATCCTCAATCCACGTTCTCACTTTCAAGCCAATCACACGTTGACAAGTGTCAACAAGGGAAGACTTGAGAGGAGAGGGATAAAAAATTAAATGCTTGAAGAGACATGATGGTTACCATGGGTGGTTAGGCTAATGGTTAGGTTAATGGATAAAGATTTTATCCAAGGGGTAAAGGAATGTGCAAGGGTTAAAGGGTTAGATTGGTCAAAGCCTTTAAGACTTGAGGGGACTTGAGGGTTACCATGGATGGTTGGGTTAAGGAATAAGCCTTTAACAAAGGAGTGGGGGAATGCACAGGGGTTAAAGGTGGATTAGGTTGGTCAAAGACCCATGTGGGTTAGCTTGTGGAAGGGAAAAGACTTTTAATGCTTTATATGAGCCTTAGATTTTTTGAGAAGTGACTATACCTAATCCCTTAGTTTAGCAATGTGCAAACACTTAGAGGAATATTAGGCTAATAATAGGGGATTAGACACGATTAGGAGAAGGGTTAGTGTGCAACTTGCATTTTCTAGAAAGTGCAAGTGGGTGAGGGATTTAGGAAGTTAAATAAATATTTATTTATTTAAATGTCAGGAATGGGCTTTTAGGGATTTAAATAAATATTAATTTATTTAAATGTATGAGGGAGTATTAATTAAATAAATATTCTTTATTTATTTAATTAATTTTCAGAACATGGTTTAATGATTTAAATCAATTAAATTGGACAATTTATTTAATAAATAGGAGAAAAGGGTTAAGATGAATTAATTAAATGTGAATTTAATTAATAGCTGGAAAATGAAGGATTAATTAAATATGAATTTAATTAATAGTTGGATGAATGATAATTAAACAAATATAAAATTCATTTAATCAAGTGGACAGAAATAGGTGTCTACAAATATATTTTGCCCAACAATTAAATGCAAAAAATATATTAACTTTTTTGACAAAAAATAGTTTTTTAGATACTAAGTGCTTGGGACACTATATGGCCTACCTAGGAAAATCTTTTTTGGCCCAATTTTTTTTATTTTTTAAATGGATGAATTTATAGTCAAAATTTATTGGATTAGCCTCTCGAACACAATGGTAATGTTGATTTGGGCCTAAAGTGCTCTGAAAAATTAACGACCTCTTGGATTAGCCAACCTTCACATGACTTGAAACTCTTGTAGATTTCATAAAACATAATGAAATTTGATAAAATGAAAGGAAAACCTAACTTTCTTTGATTCCTTGGATATAATAATGAGGTCCTTATTTTCACCCAATAAATTCTTCAAGCCAAATTATGTCCCTCGAATTTAGGAATGATTCTTCAGATTGAAGCTTTAAACCATGTCAGAGTTGAACACCCTGATAACTCCACAAGACCAAAATAACCTCCACAAGAGAAAAAATGGTAAGAATAGCTTGTTTTATTATAAATACAAGAATGGACATGAAAATGTAGATGAGATACCTTGCTTATAAAGGCAAGGTGAGGGATATAATTAGACAATATGTTGATAGGTGTTATAATACTATACAATGAGACAACTAATGCACTATATATTAAATGACATAGGAAACTAAAAGTAGTTGTGAAAGGATAATATCATGTGATGGCTATTCAATCTTCTAGATGGATATTTAGGACCTAAGTAAAATTAAGTTAGGTGAATAAGTCTTTTACTAGGAACTAGTGAAAACTCTAGGTACAAGACCTTTGCTAAGTCCAAAACTTATTTAACCAACACAACACAACCTGTTGGCCAATAGAATTTATCTAGCTTGGAATGTTTGTGGACCCCTAGTATCACACAACTTACTAGTTGATGCAAAGGAATCTCAACTCAATCGTTTATGCTCTTGTCCCTCTATAGAAGTCGACCTGTGCATTTTCAATAACATTTATGGGGATGATACTTAGTGGTTGTGACAACCTTTATGTCAAGGTGTCTTCAACTAGTTGACTTGGAGCTTTATTTTGATACTAACATTTTTGGTCTCATTTTCTTTTGCTTTGCTAGCTTTGTTTGTATTTGGTGTATTTTATTTTATATTTTGTCTGCCCTTAATGTAGTGTTGTAAATTGTATATCTTAAAAATATCACTCCATTTGGCACCCACTTTATTGTGATTTACCCTATGTTATTTTAAGCCCATTTACTCTCTATGCTACCCTATAATTTTATTATCAATCCTACAACTTAATCATTGTCAAATGAACAAATTGGGACTAGGTCCTATGTTTGGGATACTAACAATCATTTTCTCTTTTGAAGACCCCCTTTTTAGTGGAACTAGGCATCCAATGTCCTATTCCCTTCAATAGGGGCCCAAATTTTAAATATTACAAGTGTTGGGTTTTTCATTCATGATTTATTCTTTATCTTTGTACCATTATTTGTTCTGATTAATAAGAAAAATAGGTTTTAAGGACCTGAAACCTTTAACAAAGGAGCATATAAAAGTTCATCAAAAAGCATCCAGTCCTGCTAGGAACAACTTACAAAATGACTGGCAAAAAGGCCAGTCAACCACAAGAACAACAAAAGAAAGGAACACCAAAGCAAAAAAACTAGAGAAAACACAACACAACTAAAAAGACTCAAGGAGATCCTCCGCCTTATTCACCAGCTGGTCATAGTTTGTCGCAACAGCTTTGAATTCTTCCATGTCCTTGTTTGGATTTTTCTCCTTCTTTTTTACCTCTGGTCCTTGTTCTAGGTCCTTGCACTTCTCCCATGCCTTCAATGTCAGGGTCAATTTCTAGGGAGTCCTTCTCCTCCTCCAGTTTGCTGATGAGGATTTTTGTATTGCCAACTGAGGCCTTCAGTATGTTTAAGCTTTGTTCTGCAATGCTTTTAAGGCATTCTTCAATTTTATTGATTTTTTTATCAGTTTCCGCCATTATTTGATCCATACCAATATCATTATTTTTCCTCTCAGTCAGGTTTTTCTCAATTTGCTTGAACCTAGGGTTAAAGGAGTCTCTGATCTCTTTGGCTCTGGCAATAGTTTTAGTCAAATCCTCAACATGTTCAACCATAGATTTGCCTCCGCCAAAACTGATAGTTTCTAGGATTTGGACTTTGTGGTTGAGCTTCTTATTATCCTCCACAACTTTCTTGTAACTGGTAATTAGCCAATCAATGGTGTCCACAAAGCTTTTCAAACCCTCAGGAGGAGGATTTGAGGAGGGTGATTTCTCACCAGAGTTTTCCTTTTCCTTATTGGAGATGTCGCCAATAGTGATTTTACCAACTTTTCCATTGATCCTCTGTTCAAAACCTTTCTTAGTGGTCTCCTCCAAATTCTGGTTGACTTCCAATTTTTTTCTCTGCACTTGTTCCTTTAGCTCCATAACATCGACTTCCTATTTCTTATGTTTGTTCCTTGTCTAAATTGAAATTTTGGTTTTCTTATTCCGAGGAGACTGGGGTTCCTCCTTCTCAGAATCCTTAGAGACCTCTTCCTCCGAGGAGGAGCTAATTTAGAGAACTTTATCTTTAGATTTTTTGTTACCCTTCGAGGAGGAAGGCTTGGTTCTCACATGTTTTCTTTTCTTACCAGTTTTAGCTTCAGAGTCATCCAGACTCTCTTTAGAATCACTCGTCGAATCACTATCTGACTCCTCACCCATAGAAAAAACAAAATCCGACCCTTCCTCCTCAGACTCAAAGATAGAAGGCTGAGGGCGGGCAATTTGGTTGGCTTTTAGGTGGTCATAAATTAATAACATAAGACCTTGATGCATGGCTGTATCACCCTTAGGGTTCTCTTTATGGGCTTTAATGGTAGCATTCATAGAGCACAACAAAAAATATGGAATATTTTTTTCATCATATGTAAAATGGTTCAGCAAAACAATATGGTAGCCATACACTTTTGTGAATCTACCATCCAAAGTTACATAGCGCATTATAGCAAATAAGACCTCCCTCCATGGCTTAACAAATGCCCTAGGCGGATAGTAAGTTTTACTTAACTTAACCAGATGCTTTTTCTCCTTTTCCGTTTCAGGATATCTTTCGATGGCCTCCTTGCTCAATTTTCTGTCTCTGTAGTAATTTCTTCCTTCCCTACAGAGACCCGTGACCTGAGTAATGAGGTCTTCATATATGGAGATTGATTGATCTCTCATCTTCAGAGTGCCCATTCTCTAGTTTTTACATAAGAAATTAGTAACTGTGGCGTCCCGCCCATGGAGCCTCTCCATAAACTTTGAAAACCCTCCCTTCTGCAAAATGTTCCAGACAACCTCCTTTTGCTTCCACTCCTTGCAGTTGTTGGGTTCATAGTGGCGTCTATTTCCTCCCATTTTTTCACTTTTCAGAGCAAAAGGTCATGAGTTGCAGAGAGCTTTAGGCAAGAAATTTCTCAGAACTACCAAATATACCCAGAAAGCGTGGGAAGAGATAACATGTGTCTTGCAATAAATGGTACTGATATTATTATAATGACTCATAACACTCCTATTAATCCGTTTGATTATTACTTTGTCCATTTATGATCTTTGGGGTACTATTGTATCGATCCTTAAAAATGATTGATCTGATGTTATCGAGGAGGTACTCTTCTCCCTTCCATGTGATCATTTTATCTTGGATGACCGCCACGTTGGCTGCCCAGTTGCTGAACCATTAGCTTCACAATAGATATGAGATATGAAGCATTTCTCAAAAGTGTTGATGAGATCTCTAGCTACCTTTATTATGTTATTGGTAGTCCATGAAGGCTTAGAGGTTCCCTTTAGGCATTTGATGATGTTATTATTATCCCCTTCAATCCATAGATAGGGACAGTTCCATCTTTTGGCCAGGAGAATACCTTGGAGTGCAGCCATTGCTTCTGCCTTGTGGTAAGTTTGGCTCCCTATAGGAACAACAATCATTTCCTTACAGTTACCATTTTCATCTCTGAGGATTGCACCACATCCCATAGGGCTAGGATTGCCTTTTGCAACACCGTTGAAGTTGACTTTGAGCCAACCATGTGGGGGAGTATGTCATCTAGCTTCTAGTCTTTTATTTAGTTTGGGATCAGAACTACCAGCACTCTTCAAATTCCAAGAACTTAATATGTGAGTTTGCATGGGGTTGGCAGAAATGCAAGGATTCCCAATGATTCCAATATTCTCCACAATAGCCCATTGAATTTTCTGGAAAACAACATCCTGGGTGAGAGAAGTGTCCCTGAAAAATATGGTTGTTCCTTTCTTTCCATACTCCCCACAAAATGTGAGGGAGAGATAGCTGCCACAAAGATCTCAAAAAGGGGTTAGCCCAATGATAATTCCAAGAATGGAACAAATCACTAATAGTGTTAGGAAAAACCCAATCAATGCAAAAATTCTTAAGAAGTCTTTCCCAAATTGAAGCAGTAAAGGAACAATGGATAGACAAATGGTCTACAAACTCTTCCTCCTCAAGACAGAGAGCACATCTATTAGGGAAAGAAAAGCCTCTACCCTTAAGATTATCTAAGGTCAAGATTTTATTTTGAAGGATAATCCAATAGAAAAAAATGATTTTAGGGATTAGACCTTTTATCCAAGCTTTAGACCAAAAAGGATTCTCTGAGGGGGTAGGGGAAAGAACACCACACATTGAAGAGACAGTGATGTTGCCTTTAGGTTCATATTTCTAAATAAGGGAGTCTTCCTCTTTATTCAGCAAAATAGAAGAAAGATGGTTCTTAAGATTAATAAGGTCCAAGTGAATACTTTCAATGTTCTTCCATTTATCACCTATCCAATACCCGTCAACCAAAGGGCCAAAGATTCTAATACAAGGGGGAGCATAAGGGGCCCATTCAGGGATATCAACCAGAGATTTATAGAAAAGCCAGGGATCTTCCCAAAATCTAACTTTCCTACCATTGCCAACATTCCATTTAACCCATTTGGCAATGTTGTCTTTACACTGTTAGGTACCAGAGACAACTGAGAGGGGGGAGGGTGAATCAGTTATCTAATAAATTCAACCAAAATTAATTTAACCAAAACTTAATGTTTAATACTGGTAAACCAAACTTTATGCCGGTAGACAGTTTTAACAGTTAATTGCAATACCGGTAAAGATTAATGCATGAAACAGAAAGATAATAACATCCACAACACATAACACAAATATTTGTACGTGGAAACTCTGTAAGGGGAAAAACCATGGTGGGAAGCCTTACCCACAATCAAATGATACTACTGCAGATAGTATGTGTGTACAATATGGATTATGCACATGCAGAAAGGCCAGCTGCCTAAAGCTCATTGCTCAATCACAAAATGCGAGTCACACTAACTACAATTGGATGGTTAAATCCAATGATAATGTATTGCACAAAATAGTATCTTCATATGCTGGATTCAGTACCGTTTTAGTTATGATTGCCTTCATAAAATCCTTCCTTCAACCTTCAAATGATGTTTGTGTGTATAGCTCTGCTTATTTTTGCATATACCTTATTGCAATCCTTTTCGTATTCATAATCCCGTCTCTCTTCGATCTTACAAATAAGATCTTACATTTATACCATAACCTAAGACCAATTGAGTAGGTCGACTCACTAAAAGATATTACAATAAAATCAATTATAAACAAATCAATATCCGATGCATGATGTCGGCTCAAAACATTTACAATAATAATAAATCATCTCCATAACATGCCGTGCTGATCTAGAATAGATAAGTCTGTCGGTGCTTATCCTGGACCTATTTGCCGGTAACAACAAATATGCAAACCCAAATAAACAATTAACCAAATTGCCAAAACCAACTGATTGAATAATATCTTTGACATAACCAAGTAGTCTCCAAGTCATTCCAAGTGCTGGTGAACAATATAATCTGTTGGTGAACCAAATATCAGTGATTTGCATGTCTGACTTACCGGTGAACATAACCAAAGATCTCCAAATGCTGATAAGTGTTGACATCAATGACAAAACCATATCAACATATCCAAAATGCCAACAATCTCCCCCTTTGGCATTGATGGCAACACAAGATTGGAAAACCATCAAAGTGCCAAAACAGAAATGCCAAAAACCAAAAACCAACAATCTCCCAAAATATAGATACAAAGAGTAATTAATTCTCTCCAACAATCTCTCCCCAAAGTAACAATCTCTTCCCCTAGGAATAATATGTGTTATTCATGTGTTTTTCCATATCAATCTCTCCCCTGTTGACATCAAATGCCAAAGCAATACAAAGCCAAATACAACTAGTTCAAGAACTTATCACAAAATACCAACTCATTCAATATATCAACTACTCCCCCTAAGAAGTAGCTCTCCTCATCAAAGCCAGAAAAAGATTTCTCTGTTGATTCTGTTGGTTGATGACAAACATCAACTGTCTAAGTCTCTACCGGTGGGGGTAGGACTCTAAGTTGCTCTTTGAGATACTCAAATGTTTCCTTAGGCAAAGGCTTTGTAAGAATATCTGCAATCTACTCTTTAGTATTCACATAAACCAATTTCACTTCTTTTGCTTCAACATTCTCCTTTAGAAAATTGAATTTGATAGAAACATGTTTAGTCGTAGAGTGAAATACCGGGTTCTTAGATATATCAATTGCTGCCATATTATCACAGTAGATAGTTATAGGTTCCTTGCATTTTACCTTTATGTCCTTTAACATTTGCTTGATCCATAATACTTGTGTACAATTAGTTGTTGCTGCAACATATTCCGATTCTGCGGTTGATAGACTTGTATAACTCTGTTTTTGCTCAACCATGAAATTAGTCTGCTGCCAAGAAAAAATGCTCCGCCGGTGGTGCTTTTTCTGTCATCCACATATCCTGCCCAATTAGCATCTGTGTATGCACATAAGTCAAAACTTTCATCTCTAAGATACCATAAACCAAGATTTGTAGTATTTTGTAAGTACCAGAAAATCTTTTTTACTGTTGATTCATGATTTTCTTTAGGATTACTTTGAAATCTTGAAACAATACATACAAAATTCATAATATCAGGTCTTGTTTGTGTCAAATATAGTAAACCTCCTATCATAGATTTGTATCTAGTCGGATTAACAGGTTTAGATTCATCCTTCAAAGATAGTTTATCAGTTGTAGTCATAGGTGTGCTTACCAGTTTACAGTTTTCCATGCCAAATTTCTTTAGTAATTCCTTCAAGTACTTAGATTGACATAGGAATATACTTTTATTAGTCTATGAAATCCGCAATCCTAAAAAGAATTTTATCTCTCCAATCATAGACATTTCAAATTCTTGCTGCATTTTGTTAGAAAAGTCTTTACACAAATCATCTTCTCCTCTAAAGATTATATCATCAACAAAAACTTCAATAACCAAGATGTCATCAATAGTCACTTTGTAGTATAGATTTTTGTTAACATTACCTTTAGTGTAACCAAGCTTCAAAAGATATTTGTCCAATCTAGCATACTAAGCTCTAGGAGCTTGTTTCAATCCATATAAAGCTTTCCTTAACCTGCAAACCATGTTTTTGTTATCTGTCAAAGAAAATCCATTAGGTTGCTCAATGTAAACTTCTTCTTCAAGATCTCCATTTAGAAATGCACATTTAACATCCATCTGATATACTTTATAGTTCTTGTGTGCTGTAAAAGCCAATAAAAATCTGACTGCCTCAATTCTAGCTACCGGTGCAAAGGTTTCATTGTAATCAATTCATTCTTTCTGAGAATATCCATTACACACCAATCTTGTTTTTTTTCTGATTACCATACCATCTTCATTAAGTTTATTTCTGAAAACCCATTTAGTTCCAATTACATTTTTGTCTTTAGGCCAGGGAACTAATGACCAAGTGTTATTCCTTTCAATTTGTTCCAATTCATTTTCCATAACTTTAATCCAATATTTATCTTCACATGCCTCATTAATTGATGTAGGTTCAATTTGAGAAATAAGAAATACCTTTTCATTTGCCAATCTTCCTCTAGTCATAACTCTTTGAAATTTGTTTCTAATTATCTGATCTTCAGAATGATTCAATCTTACATACCGAGGTGTTTTTACTTGCTGTTGTTCATCAGTGACTGTTGAATCTCCAGATGACGTCGGTGTAACTGGATCACCATTCTGTACTAGTGTATTCATAGTAGGTTCATTTGTGATTATCTCTATTGCTGGTTCAAAGTCTGTGTACCTTGAATTTCCTCTAAATTGTTCATCAATTTTCATATTTGCACTCTCAACAATTTTCTGCAATCTCTTGTTAAAATATCTATATGTCTTGTTCTTAGATGAATAACCAAGAAATATTCCTTCATCACTTCTAGGATCAAATTTGCCAATATACTCATCTCTTCTAATACAACATTTACTTCCAAATATTCTGAAATATTTAAGAGTAGGAGTATTACCAAACCATAGTTCATGTGGGGTCTTACTGGTTTCTCCTCTGATGTGAACTCTGTTGAATGTATAAACAACTGTATTGACCACTTCTCTCCAGTATATATGAGGTAGATTTACTTCTAATATCATACTTCTGGCTGCATCCAAGATAGTTCTATTTTTCCTTTCCACAACTCCATTTTGCTGGGGTGTCCGGGGTGCTAACAACTGTCTTCTGATCCAATTCACTTCACATAATGCATTAAATTCCTTAGATGTGAATTCACCTCCTTGATCTGATCTCAAACATTTGATTTTCTTATCGGTTTCATTTTCTACCATTACCTTGAATAGTTTGTATTTCCCAAATGCTTCAGATTTTTCTCTGAGAAAAGTAACCCAACACATTCTAGAATAGTCATCAATGATTAGCATAAAATATCTATCTCCTTGTATACTTCTAGTTCTTGCTGGACCACATAAATCAGTATGAATTAAATCAAGAACATTGTTAGACTTCTCTAGAATACTCTTGAAAGATGCTCTAACTTGTTTTCCAAATTGACATTCCTTACATACCAGATTGTGAGGTTTAACAATCTTAGGTAAATCTCTAACTGCCTTAGTAGTACTGATTTTCACAATGCAATCAAAATTTACATTAAAAAGTCTCTTATGCCATAACCAACTTTCATCAATATGTGCAATCAAACATACTTTCTCATTATTGTTCAAATGAAAGATATTACGTCTAGTCTGATTATCGGTTGTAATTTCCAAACCAGTTCTGTTTAAGATTTTGCATTTACCATTCTTGAATTGTAATTGAAATCCTTTCTCAACTAATTGACCAACACTCAAAAGATTATGCTTCAAACCTTCAACATAGTAAACATTATCAGTATTGTGCTTACCATCAAAAGATATGGTGCCTTTTCCTTTGATTAAACAAGCTTTATCATCTCCAAATCTTACTAGACCTCCATTGTAATCCTGAGAGGTTAATAATTTACTCTTATCACCAGTCATATGATGTGAACATCCTGAATCAATAATCCATTCATCCTTATCTTCAACTTTAGCTGCCAGGGCCTTCTCTACCGGTTGAACAGTAGGTGCCGGTTGATCTTGATCTTCTGTTATAGCAACAAAAGCCCATCCATTGTCTATCGGATCCTCATCAGAATCATCAGTAACTCCTTCATCAGCATAATAACAAGATTTGTCTCTATTCTTCTTAAACTTGTATTTCTGATAGTCAGGGTTAGACTTATATGTTCTTTTAGCTTCTTCTCTTAATCTTGCATGTCTATCAGGATATCTACAAGCCATATAACCAATCTTATTACAGTTAAAATATTTAAAGGGTGCTTTACCTTCATACTTACTTCCAATTGGACCTTTAGGCATTTTCCTTGCAAATAGTGCTTCAAGTTCTTCATTTTCTCTCCTGCTTTCATCAAGTTCTCTTGCATAGAAGGCTTTCCAATCAGATTTATCATGTGATGATAATGATGCAATTGATGACGATGCCTTAAAAGCTAGACGTGTCTTGATAGTAGTAACAAGACCAAATTCCTCAAGCTCAAAAGCTAAAAGTTTTCCAACCAAAGTGTCTCTAGATACTGATGCATTAGGCATTGTTCTTAATTCATTTATAACAGTAACTTTCATTTTATATGCCGGTGGCAAAACTCTTAAAACTTTAGAAACAATCTCATCTTCACTTAAGGTTCCTCTACAACATTGTATACCTAAAACAACTTCATTTACTCTTTCCATAAAAGAAGAGATTCTTTCTTCTTCTTCCATTTTCATATTTTCATACCTGACCCAGAAGCATTCAAGTTTTACAATTTTGACTATGGAATCTCCTTCATTCAATGTTTCCAGTTTGTCCCAAATAGATTTAGCAGTAGATCTATCTGACAATCCCATGACTTGCTAATCTGACAATGTGCTCAAAAGTGCTTCTCTTGCTTTGCAATCATTTTCCTCATCTTTTCCCAAGGTTGGTGGATTAGGCTGAATGGGAGTAGGAGTAGTATAACCATTCTTTGTAGCCTCCCATATATCCTTTCCAATGCAATTTAAGTGTGTCTCCATCCTAATCTTCCATATGCCATAGTTAGTTCCATCAAGTTTCAGACTGTCCTTCCTGAAATAGTTAGAAGACATTGCATCTCCTCAAGCTGTTAAACTTCTGCAAAAAGAGGATTACGCTCTGATACCAATTGTTAGGTCCTAGAGACAATTGAGAGGGGGTGGGGGGGTGATCAGTTGTCTAATAAATTCAACCAAAATTAAATTAACCAAAACTTAATACTTAATACAATTGTTAAAACTTTATGCCGGTAGACAGTTTTAACAGTTAATTGCAATACCGATAAAGATTAATGCATGAAACAAAAAGATAATAACATCCACAACACATAACACAAATATTTGTACGTGGAAACCCTGTAAAGGGAAAAAACATGGTGGGAAGCCTTACCCACAATCAAATGATACTACTGCAGATAGTATGTGTATACAATATGGATTTTGCACTGTAGAAAGGCCAGTTGCCTAGAGCTCACTGCTCAATCACAAAATGAGAGTCACACTGACTACAATTGGATGGTTAAATCCAATGATAATGTACTGCACAAAATCGTATCTTCATATGCTGAATTCAATACAGGTTTAGTTCTGATTGCCTTCACAAAATCCTTCCTTCAACCTTCAAATGATGTTTGTGTGTATAGCTTTGCTTATTTTTGCATATACCTTATTGCAATCCTTTTCGCATTCACAATCCCATCTCTCTTCGATCTTACAAATAAGATCTTACATTTATACCATAACCTAAGACCAATTGAGTAGGTCGGCTCACTAAAAGATATTACAATAAAATCAATTACAAACAAATCAATATCCGATGCATGATGTTGGCTCAAAGCATTTACAATAATAATAAATCATCTCCATAACATGTCATGCTGATCTGGAATAGATAAGTCTGCCGGTGCTTATCCTGGACCTATTTGCCGGTAACAACAAATATGCAAACTCGAACAAACAATTAACCAAATTGCCAAAACCAAGTCATCGAATAATATCTTCGACATAACCAAGTAGTCTCCAAGTCATTCCAAGTGCCGGTGAACAATATAATCTGTCAGTGAACCAAATATTAGTGATTTGCATAAGTCTCTGACTTGCTGGTGAACATAACCAAAGATCTCTAAATGCTGATAAGTGTTGACAAGTTGTAGGATTTTGCCAAGATCAAGGGCACAATGAAAAGCATAAAAAGAGAGACAATAGAATGACAAGAACAAAACTGTATTCTCATCAATATGCAAATGATCAACTGGATTAACCAATACAATGAATATAGGTCTGCTTATATAGGCAAGGCCATATGGATGTACGAGCATACAATTATGACATGTGGCTCAATGAGGAACAAGGGTAGGTAAGAAATACTAGGGGTAGGTAGGAGAAATAATATAATATTCCACAAGAGGTGGATGACCCACCGAATGTGGAGTGTAACAGCAAAATAAGACCACAAAAGGTGGAATTTCTCCTACAAGCTCTATCCCTATGTGCACACTTCCCTAAGTGTCTCAAATCCAAACTACGAAGAGATGCATTATCCTAAGTTAACTTAAGTAAAGTGTAATAATATCCAAAATGAATATTTATTTACACCAACACAAGTATTGACAAGTGTTGACATCAATGACAAAACCATATCAACATATCCAAAATGCCAACATACACTTAGAGGCATGAATCCAGATATGGGACCCATTCATACTGAAATCAGAATTGATAAAAGAGGGAAGAGAAGAAGACAAAAGAGAGTACTTACTTCTCCATATTTTACACCATTCACTGTCAGAGTGGAACAGTCTCCAAACCTGTTTAGACAAGAGAGATTCATTGAGGGTCCGGATTCTTCTCAGGCCCAGACCTCCATTACTTTTCGGTCTGCACACCTTATCCCAAGCCACAAGAGACATTATTTTCTTTTCCTCAACCCCTGACCAAAGAAATTTTTTGTGAATTTTCTCAATTGCATCAACATACTTAATTGGAATTCTAAAGAGGCTAAGGGCATAAATAGGTATGCTTCGAAGAGAAGCTTTTAGAAGTTGGAGCTTTCTAGCTTGACTTAAAAGGGAACCTTTCCACCCAGAAAACTTTTTTTGAAATTTGTCCACCAGAGAACTCCAAAAGGAATTAGGTGGTGTAATGCCCAAAGGGAGACCAAGATAAGTGGCAGGAAGATCAGCAATCCGACATTCCAGAATTCTGCTGATTCTATGTTGTCTTCTCTCAGGAGTGTTGATGAAAAACACTTCACTTTTAACCCAATTGATAAGTTGGCTAGAAGTAGAAGCAAACTTACATAGGGTGTCCTTAAGTGTTCTGGCTTCTGAGATGCTTGAGTCCCCCATGACAATAGTGTCATCTACAAACTGTTGGTGGGAACATGTATGATCAACTGAAGAAGATTGGAGTCCCTTGAAAATTCCTCTCATTACCATACTTTCCATAGATCTACCAAAACATTCAGCCATAATTATGAAGAGGATTGGAGAAATGGGATCCCCTTGCCTCAATCCTCTAGATGCTTGAAAGAAGGTGGAGGGAGATCCATTGACAAGAACAACAAAGGAGGTAGAGGTAATAAGCTATTTGAAGAGGTCCACACATTTGGTAGAGAAGCCATAAGCCAAAAGAACCTTCACAAGGAAAGACCAATCAACTCGATCATAGGCCTTAGAGAGATCAAGCTTGAGGATGAAACCATGTTTCTTCGCTGTAACAAGAGAATGAATATTCTCATGAATAGTTATGATGGAATCAAGGATTTGTCTTCCTAGCATAAAACCATTTTGTTGATGAGTAATCAGAGAAAGAAGGACAGTCAGGAGTCTAGAAGTAAGGACCTTAGAAATAATCTTATAAAAATAACTACATAAGCTAATTGGCCTAAACTTATCCATGGAGTCAGCACCTTGAATTTTGGGGATTAATGCAATGAAGGTACCATTGATCTATTTCAAAAGTCTTCTAGCCTCGAAAAATTCTTCGACCCCAATGGAAACATCTTTCCCAACAATATCCCAGAATTCTTGGAAGAATAACATGGGGAAGCCATCAGGTCCGGGAGCTTTGTTACCATCAAAAGAACAGACAACATTCATGATCTCCTGGTTCGAAGGTATAGAAGAAGGGGAGGCATTCACATGCTCATCAATGAGGCAAGGAATATTCTTAAGGAAAGAACTTTGAGCATCAACATCTAGTCTATGATCCCTACAAAGAAGATCAGCAAAGAATCTTTTGGCCTCATTTCTTATCTCATCCTCCTTAACCAGCTCCCCATTGTCCACAACCAGTTTTGTGATCCTGTTTGCCGCTTTATGTTTGATAATCAACATATGAAAGAATCTTGTGTTCTTGTCTCCTTCCTTCAGCCAAATACATCTTGATCTTTGCTTCCAAAATTTTTCTTCTTTAGCAATGATTTCATGGTATTTTTTGAGGATCTCATTTTCTTCAGCAATTGACACAGTAGAGAATCCATCCTTCTGAATTTGGACTTGTATTTTATTGAGGTCTTCCTGAATTTTTCCTTTGGCCTAAAAAATATTCCTTCCTCAAGGACTTCTTGAGTGGGGAGATTAGAGACAGAGGTTGAGGATACCACTTCCTTATTTTCCCCCAAGGGTCCAAAGCAGTTATAATCAACAAAGTGAGCTTCCTTATTTTCTGAGTTTTTGACTTGCCATACCTTTTTTTCTGGAGCCATTTTACTTTTAGCTGAAAGTTTGGCTTGCTTGAGCTCCCCTTTAGGCTTGAGAGGACAGGATTTAGCCCAGTGACCCGCTTTCTTGCAATGAAAACAAGCAAAGGGGATAGATTCATATTCTATCTGCTGTTTCCACATTCTCAACTTTGACACTATGTCTATCTGTTTTGGCATATCTGCATCATGAGCTATCCCTACACAAAATTTGACATGAGTAAGCCTCCTTTTTTAGGTTGTGACTGGGTCTATTGAGAAGAGCTCACCAAAGGAGCTTGCTATTCCTATGAAAATGCTTTCTACCCAATACTCAAGAGGCAGACCTAGTAACTTTACCCAAATTGGGACCTACGCCAGAAGTGAATCATTCATGTTTAGATTCGGATGCCATTTCCAAAGGACCAAAGCTGTCTTTCCAACCATCCAAGGACTACCACAGAGAATCCTTATTTTATCTTCTTCACATGAGAAAGCAAAGGTAAGGAGGCCTTTGGGCAAGGCCAAAATTTCAACATTACCTTTCAAATCCCATTTATTTTTAACATAAGCCCTTACAACTTCGATGTTTGGGAATGTACCCATAAAATTTCCTACTAGGGAGTTTGACATACTGCTAATATTATGATCCAGAACCGAATCAGGGATAGAGATAGCGAACTTGTCACCGGTAGGGTCAGATATATTCTTGACAGGAGGTAAATAGGATTTTCCAGATGGTCTTGTTCCAAAGAGGGATGACCATTTTCTAGATTCAATTCCAATCTCCAAGGCCTCTTCACGTGGGCTGGACCCCCCGCTAGATGCCTCCCCCCCCCCCCCCCCCCCCCAATGTGATTCTAGAAACCACTTTCTTCTCTGGTAGAGTACCAACAACCTGCAGAATATCATCCACCTTCGGAATATCTGGAGGCTTGTCCTTCTCCCCCATAGGACCAGCTCCATCGTTTTAGCCGCTCCCACCATTGGAACCAGAATTCCCGCCTCACAGGGAATTTGAAATTTGAATTCTGCCATTGTCGCTTATTCCACCTCTACGCGTGTTCTCCATGTTGGTTTGAAACATTGTTATTTACATTGACATTTACATTTGTTGGCCTACATTCAAAATAACATTTGTGATCCTTATATAAATAACATTTTTTATAATTTAGAATTTCTAAGGGTTTTGGGAGATCATTTAGCAAGCATTCTACAATCTAATCTAGAGATACTGAGAAGTAGACTACAAACATTCTACATTCAAGTGTGGATTTATGTTTGTCATTTGTGATTATCATGTTATTGTATTAACACTTGCAAGACTTTAGAAAAGAGCATTGCATTAACACCTTCATGTGAAAATTCTTGAGAGGGTTTCATACCTAAGGTAATATTTTCATTTTAGAATTTCATCATTGAATTAGCATTTGTCCTTACGAGGACATGCAATATTTTTATCAACATAGCTATAGTGGAGGTGGGAACACCAACATGAGGTTTGACTTAGGAAATCTTGTATACAACGCAATACTTCTCCCCATTTTTTATGTGTGTAGGTTCAGATTTGATATTGGGAAGTTTACAGATGAGCAAAATAGATAGTGACAAACATTTTCAAATTTCAAACTATAGTGTCATAAATTGTATCCTTTTATAATTTCACTCTCATTTTTAGCTCCTTTAGTGGTTGTGCCTCACACTCTTGATTTCTGCCTAATCATGCTTAGTGTTGGGACCATTTTCAGAGGCTAAGTGTAATCCCCTGCTCATAGACCTTTGTCTAGCTTGAAATTCCAGGACTAGGCCACCCCTATCCTCTTAGATTAGGGGACCTAGCCATGTCTAGGCATTTTAACCCCAAATTTGAAATCATAATTAGCAACCTTATGAGTAGCCAAAAATTTATCCTCGATGTCAGCCTTAATTGAAAATTTAACTTGAGAAGATGTAAATTATATGTAAATACAACTCCTCTCTCATTTTAACATCTATCTATCATCAAGCTAACCTTCAATTTAATTCCAATTGAACATTCAATCAAGCATCTTCAAGTCCATTGAGGTGAAGTCTTCAATTGAGGATTATATCATTCAAGTTTAACAATCATGATCAAGTCTTTATGTGTTCCTTTATGATGAAAGAATGAATTAACATCCATCAAAAAACATCAAACTTTGTGTGTGCCTTCAAAGCAAGGGTTTCACATAAAAGGTATTTTTTTTATTTCAAGCATTTCCTTTAAGGTTTTAAGCCTCTTCCCTACCAAGGCTAAGCTCTTTTTCATTCAACATTGTTATAGTAAAAGTGGAAACACTAACACAGGGTTTGACTTAGGCAAGGCCCTATACAACACAACATTTCTCCTCTTCTTGTATGTAGGTATAAATATAATAGTGAAAAGTTGTGGAGCTGGCCAAAGTAGGCTAAGAAGAACAATTATAGGCTTTTAATTTAGTTGAAAAACCCCTAGACTATGCCAATTAGCTCACTTGTCTAATGCTTTTAGGCTGAATTTTGGAGGAAAATATTTACAAGCCACCTAATCCAAAATATAATTCCTTAGCTAATGAATAAACCTATAGGACTAGGGCACCTATCTCCGCAGTTTGACATACTTAACTTCAGATTTTAGCTATAGGTTCTTCTCTTTCTCTTGATTTCAGATCCATACTTCTATGTTTGCTTCTAGTTTTGTATCTGTTTGTTTATGCCAAATCTTGTCAATTTTCTATCATCACCAAGATCTTGTATTTTCATATCACAATCATATCCAATCATATCAAATCAAAAGGGAGAGAAATTAACAAGAATGCCCAACTCTCCTTGAAGATTGAAGTTGGATCTAATTATTTGTCACCCCAAAGAAATGATGAAGATTGGAAATGGTAAATAAATAAATTTTTGATTTGTTCTTTTGGATTTGGCTGTGTAAATTTTTACATTGCTAGTGTTTCAGATCAAATACCATGATCCATCCTTAGGGAAAAAGAGAAAGTAATAGAGCAAGAGAGCATAATATGAAGATGATAGTAGACCTAGAAGATTAAAAAAATGAAAGACCAAACACAAGGAAAGCGGAGCGAAAACCAAGAGGAGCCAAAAACAAATAAAAATAACACCAAAAAGAGACAAAAGACAAAGAAAAAACACAAGAGAATAAAGTAATAAAACATAAAAATGGAAGCAGAGAACAAACTAATACACACACACACACACACACACACACACACACACATATGTGTGTGTGTGTATACACATATATATGTGTATATACATATACACATATGTATATGTGTATATGTATATGTGTATATACATATATGTATATACACATATATACATATACATATATATATACATATATATACACATATATATACACACACATATATCTATATATATGTATATATGTATATATATATATATATATATGTATATGTATATACACACACACACACACACACATATATGTATATGTATATGTATATGTATATGTATATACATATACATATACATATATATACATATACATATACATATACATATACATACATATATATATACATATATACATATATATACATATACACATATACACACACACACACACACACACATATATATATATATATATATATATATTAGTTTGTTCTTTGCTTCCATTTTTATGTTTTATTAATTTATTTTCTTGTGTTTTTTCTTTGTCTTTTGTCTTTTTTTGGTGTTATTTTTATTTGGTTTTCGTCCCTCTTTCCTTGTGTTTGTTCTTTCATCTTTTTAATTTTCTAGGTCTGCTATCATCTTCATATTCTACTCTCTTGCTCTATTACTTTCTCTTTTGCCCTAAGGATGGATCATGGTATTTGATCTGAAACGACGGCAATGCAAAAATTTACACGATCGAATCCAAAAGAACAAAATCAAATCATTATGGACCGTGGAAGCTTCATGAATTCAAATAAATAAGTTCCTAGTTTTCATTTCTAGGCTAAGGATCCATTTCCACCAAATTTCATTTAGGAGACCTAACTCTTTTTGGCACTATTTTAGATTTCATATGTTTAGATATAAGTTTATTTTCATTTTTAAAAAAAAATTTATAAACATTTTTTTCTAAAATTTGTTACATATGTGCTTGCATACATTATTTATCATTATTTTGGTATCTAATATTTCTTAATTAAGTGGTTAATCGATTATATCATTGTTATCACATAGCATAATCATTTGCTTAGTCAATTACATATTTCCTATCATTTCATATCATTGGTTAATTGATTGCATTATCATATTTTACATTTACAATAATTTTTGTCAATTAATTAATGGCATAGAAAGCATAAACTAATTCCTTTATCCTTGCCTCTAGCTTT
The DNA here is from genome assembly GCF_030272615.1 of Cryptomeria japonica. NCBI lineage: Eukaryota > Viridiplantae > Streptophyta > Pinopsida > Cupressales > Cupressaceae > Cryptomeria > Cryptomeria japonica. Next base: position 10,607,303 of record NC_081413.1, on the reverse strand, counting down.
CCTTTCTTGTTTCCTAGGAGCAATTGTGTGTTGTTGGATCTTGTACTTGTTTATGAGTTTCATTTTATGAGTTTCATAACACATTGTTACAAATTTGAGATTCCTTTGAGAATATGTAGACTCATGGATTCTCATTCTTTAAATAATAATTATGGTGAACTCGAGTTCCATGATAACTTATTCCCCTCATGCTTCTAATGATGAGGATGACCATTCAATAAAAGTGTCTAAGGAATAACTAACAAGGCTTGAAAAGGAATTTGAAGGTCTTCAACAACTTGTGATTCAAAAATACTTAGCTGGAGAGGCAGTTTCCTTGATTAATAATATAAGGAAGGCGATACAAGGTGATGCACATGGTGTGGATTTTCTATGCAGTATAGGTCACATATAGTGGATGAAAACACTGTGAAGATGAATAGTTAAAAAAAGTGCTTGGATATTCCACTCCTAAAACCCAAGTTGAGATACCAATGCCTATACCTACAACAATACCCAATGTTCCTACATGTACATCTTCTATCACGAATACCACTACACAAAATGGTAGTGCAATACATGTTAACAATAAGACTAATCCTATCAATCAATATGCTTATGTTCCATCTTCAACCAACCTTCCTTTTGTTTCTCAAAACATGCATCAACCATATCCTCCACCCACTTACCATAATGTTCCAAATACCTTTAAATCTTCCATCACAAGACAATTCACTTATCGATATCATTGTAAACCATTTGTTAAAAAATGTTTCATCTTTACAACAACAATTGTCCAACATAAATCAATCCCAATCCATTATCCCATCACATTCAACAAGTAGCCCACATTTTTCTACCATCCTTCAAACTAAAATACCACAAAACATTGTGATACCTTGTTTTGAGAAATATAGTAAAAAAGGTAACCGCCATACTCATGTGTCAACATTCATCACTTTATATGGCGAGTTTTCATTTTAACAAACATTCTTGTAAAATTTTTCCTTAGATCCTTGAAAGAAACTACCTTGGAATGGTTTTGCTCTTTTCCTAGTGATTCAATTGAAAAAAAATAGCAATTCGTAGGATAAATTTATGTAACATTTTTAGAACAACATTGGACCAAAAATTACATTAACTATTTTGGTAAAAGAGAAAGTGACTGATTTCATTAATATATGTCAAAATTTGTATTCACAAATTTCTTATGCTCTTCTTGATGCTAATATTCATAGAGTTTTAATTGGCGATTTACAATTACATATTAGAGAATATTTTATTTATGAAATACCCATCTTTCACACACTTATGCACAACACTTCATGAATATCAACTTTAGGTTAGTCAATATGATCTTGGTTCTTCATCTATGACTCCAATTGATATGTTTGAATATGCTCATGAAACTTATCAATACTTTAGAAAATAAAACAAATAGTTAATTAAGATAAACAACCACTCTTGCAACAACATTGAAAACCTTTTGTTGTGATCAATTTTCTTCTAAACCAAAGAATCACAACTTCACACTACTTTCCAAGTCCTTACACTCTATTATGCTTCAATTGATTAATAACAACTTGGTAAAGATTCCTCCCATCCATCCCATAGATACCTCAAAGCTTTTGTCTCCTTCTTCTAACTCCAATGACATTTCTCAATATTATCGTACATGTACAAAAATATGTATGTATCTTAAAAATGAAATTCAAGACCTCATTGACTCTAATACAATACAAGTGGATGATGTGAATGATTAAGGGAATAAAGTTGTAGCACCACCTAATCAAAACTTATAAATATTTACCAATCCATTTCCTTCCCATTCCATAAATTGTGTTGAGCCTAATGATGATAGTTATATAGCTATTGATGAATTATCCAATGAAGCTAACAACTTTGTGGATCTGATAGAACAAGAGAAACCTAAGCCTAAATATAAATCAGATATTAGTTTTAACTCAAGTGATATTATAGAGAGGAAAATTGCATACCCCTTTGCGATTTCACCTACACTTTTGTAGTCACTTTAGTGTCCATTCCCCTAGCATTGTGTAGGTCCATTTCATCCCTTGCATCGTCCTTTTCCTTCTCAAGATGCTCAAGACACCTTGTCAACAATTGCCTTCTCGCCTCAGTTTTGCACTAATTGCATGTTTCTCTTTCCATGCATCATTTTTTAGCATTATTTATCTAGGGTCTAGTACACCACTTTCCCTCATCTTCCCACTTTTAAATCTATTAGCTCATTCCAATCAATCTCTCTCGAATCCTCTCACAATCTCTCTTAGTGTTTCTCTTGCATTCTCTTGGCTTTTAAAACTCTCTCTTTGTCTATCTAGCTTGCACAACTTCTTACAAATTGCTACAACTGTATATGCAACTCTTGGCTTCCTCAAGCCTAATATCTCTCTTGTATCATTAAGAATCTTGGTATTTATCGCATACCTTGTCTATTAAATTATTTATCATTCTATCTATTTGTCTCTTTATCTATCTATCTAGTTGTTGTAAACATGGAAACACCAAAACAAGGACTTGATTGAGGCAGGTCTCCAAACAACCACACACATTTTTCCTCTTATGTTTGTGTGCATGTTTATTCGATATATTCAACTGCATAGAGGCTTTCTTGCGTTAATCTATTTTATTTATCTTATTTAACCACTTAAATCTTCTCATAATTTATTTTATCCTTTTACCTCTATAATCTAATATTCGTTATCATGTTTCTAAATTCTAGGTTTTGCAGAGTAGTCTAAGTATAGAGTTGGGTTTTTGCCAGATTTTAAGTATTCTTTGTTATGGTGCATATGAGGCTACAAAATTTTATGCAAACATCTATGTGGCACACTAAAAACCTTGGTAGAGATATTTAGATTTAGACCGAAAACTCTTTGTTGTCTACACTTTCCATTCCCGTTAACAGAATCTCTATTTTGTTCATCTATAATTTGATTTCTTCACCAATTTAATTAGTTGGAGATATCTAAATGTATGTTGTGAAATTGGTTCTCAAGGGAACATAGTTTTCCCTTTGTAGAGTCACATTTCCTCCATTACAAATATCTTAAATGTATTTGATGGACTTTTATACATTATTGCTACAATCAATAACAAATCCACATGTGTGGTGCTTATTTATCTAGTTTGTATGGTGATGTAGGAGCATCCCCGATCTATGAGAAATTTTGCATCAACCAAAAATATTTTCTTTTAGTTTTGTTCTTGTTGCAGTTTCTGTGTTACTTTCAGCATTTTCCGGTAGTTATTTCTTTTTCGCTGTAGATCAAATTTTCGGTTTCTAGGTTTGTTCTTGTTCATCATTCCAGATTTCCAATTCATTTGGATTCTTTTCCAGCAAGTTATTCCTTATGGAGTGTTTGTTTCTTGGTTCCAGAGGAGTTTTCAGCTTACCGTCTATGTTGGAGATTTCTTCTTGAGCAGAGCAATTCCTTGGATTGCAGAATAATTTGACACCACACACGATGTTCTTAGTCCCTTGGTCAACCCTCCTTTGTGGTTCACACTTCATGTTTGTTCTTGGCGGATGAGATATTCACATTTTGGGGCCGACGTATTTTACACATTTCATTTTCCTTCCTTGTTAAATATAATCTTTTGTGGCTGACTCAGATGTGTTCTGGATGGTATACATATTATGGTATGTGATCCTTTGAGATATAGTGAAGTAGTATGATGATCTAGATTCATAAATTGTAATTCAGACACTTCTTGGAGGTCCAGATGAATTGTATTCTAGGATGTAGTTTGAACTAGGCATGCTAGCCTGCATGTAACCTGGATATTACCAGATGTCCTATGATAAATATATGATGATGCAGATATATGATTTTTCATTTTCTATGTTCTATGTTGTTGCTTTCATTGCATTACTCTTGTTGCATGATCTGGACTGTTCTCTTTGACTATCCTTTGGTTCATGGCTGTGTCAGATGGTATCAGAGATGGTTGCAAACTGTGAGGCATTCCTTTGGGTGAACAGATCATCGAATTGAGGCAGGCTGCAATAGATCGCCGATGAAGAGGCAATTGAAACCTTATGGTCAGATCGCCACGTTGAGGTAGTTGCACCGGAGCAAGGGAGGAGATGCCGCCGAGAAGGATGAACCCTAGGAGGGTAGAGCAAATGATGGAGGATTTCAAGAATGAGATGAGGAATGAGATCTAAAACGCGTTGGCTGATTTGCAGAGGAATCCAGAATTAGAGGATGAATATGAAGAGGTAGGAGACAAGCTTGAGGCCGAAGAAGCAGAAGGATCGACAAATGAGGGTGAAGAAAGATTTCTTAGAGTAGTGGCGCAAGTGAGTAAAGTTCATAAAGTTGAGGTTTCTGAATTTTGGGTTCGTTGAATTTGGAAGACCTGATAGACTAGATTAGAGAGTTGGAAGACTACTTTGAGTTTGAAGATGTTAAGGACCCACAGAGAGTCTGTTTAGCCAAACTAAGTTGTAAGAGAATTCCGCTTTATGGTGGAAATAGTTGCAGAGAGATAGAGTGGAAAATGGTGAGATGAAAATCACCCAGTGGAGGCAGATGGTCACGATAGTGAAGGCTAAATTCATTCTAAGAGATTATAAATTGGAGTTGTTCAAAAGGTTGCAATTCTTGAAGTAAAAGGACATGAGTGCGAAGGAGTACACTGAAGAATTCTACAAGGTGATGATCAGATCCGGTCATCAAGAGATGGATAGGGAGAAGGTTGCTAGATATATAAATGGACTCCGATTTAATATCCAAGATGAGATGAGTGTGCTAAAGATTTCTACAATTGAGAAGGCCTATCAATATGCTTTGAAGGCTGAAGATAAAATGAAAAGGAGATAGCAGAATAACCCTAGAGGAAAGGAGAGATATAAGGGGTAGGTGAATGATAGTATAAAGAAGCGAAATGTTGGAGAAGAACCAAAATATAAATGGAATAAAGAACCAAATCAGAAGACACAAAGAAAAGGTAGTGGTAGTAGCAGTAGAGAATTTTTAGGTAGATGTTTTAAGTGTGGAGAAATTAGACATAGTTCTTTTGAGTGTAAGCAAGGAATGACAATGAATTGTGTGGCAAATGAGGATCAGGAAGCTAATTGTTGGTATTTTGGTATGGTTTTATCATTGATGTCAACACCTACTATCACTTATCAACTCTAGCACTTTGAAGAATCGAAAATGTTCACCGACAAGCAAGTGACTTATGCACAGTCACTGGTATCTGGTACACCGACATGATATAATGTTCACCGACACTTGGAATGATATGAAAAACACTTGGTTATGTTGAAGACATCATTTGGACACTTTGTCTTGGAGATTTGTTCATTGGCACATTCATATTTGCATATTTGTTGTTACTGGCAAATAGGTCCAGAATAAGCACCGACAGGCTTATCTATTCCAGATCAACACAACACTATGGAGATGTTTTATTATTGTTTTGAGCCGACATATTGAATCGGTTATTGCATCGGACATTGTTTTATTTGTAAAGTGATTTTATTGTAATATCCTTTAGAGCCGACCTACTAAAATTGGTCTTAAGTTATGGTATAAATGTAAGATCTTATTTGTAAGGTCGAATGTGGAATGCGAAAAGGAATTGTGTGAAGGTATATGCGAGAATAAGCAAAGCTATACACACAGACATCGTTTGAAGGTTGAAGGAGGGTTTTTTGTGAAGACAATCAGAACTACATCGGTACTGAATCCAACATAGAAAGATGCTAATTTGAGAAGTACATCCTTATTGGATTTAACCATCCAATTGTAGTCAGTTTGACTCCTATTTGTGTTTGAGCAGTGAGGTCTAGGCACTTGGCCTTTCTGCATGTGCAGACCCCATTTGTATACAATACTAATATTGGTGTTATGTGTTGTGGATGTTATTGTGTTTCTATTTCATGCATTAATATTTACCGATACTATAATTAATTGATAAAACTGTCTACCGACATAAAAGACTGGTTTACCGGTATTAAGCATTAAAGTTGGTTAAGTTGTTTTAGTTTGAATTTATTTGACAACTAATTCACCCCCCCTCTCAGTTGTCCCCGGGACCTAACAATTGGTATCAGAGCCTAGTCCTCTTTTGTAGAAGTTTAACAGCTTGAGGAGATCCAATGTCTACTAACTATTTCAGGAAGGACAGTCCTAAACTTGATGGAACCAACTATGACATATAGAAGATCAGAATGGAGACACATTTGAATTGCATTAGAAAGGACATCTGAGAAGTTACAAAGAATGGCTATACTGCTCCTACTCCCAGTCAGCCAAATCCACCTACCTTAGGAAAATATGATGAAAATTATTGCAAAGCTAGAGAAGCACTTTTGAGCGCATCATCAGATCAACAAATCATGAGATTATCAGATAGATCAACTGCTAGAGATATTTGGGATCATTTGTAAACACTGAATGAAGGAGATTCCACAGTCAAAATTGCAAAACTTGAAAGCTTCCGGGTCAAGTATGAAAATCTGAAAATGGAAGAAGATGAAAGGATTTCTGCTTTTATGGAAAGAGTTAATGAATTTGTTTTGGGTATTAAATGTTGTGGAGGAACCTTAAGTGAAGATGAAATTGTTTCAAAAGTTTTAAGAGGATTTCCACCGACATATAAAATGAAGGTTACTGCTATAAATGAGTTGAGAATAATGCCTAATACATCAGTAACTAGGGATACATTGATTGGAAAACTTTCAGCTTTTGAAATTGAGGAATTTGGTCCTGTTGCTACTATAAAGACTGATTTAGATTTTAAACCATCAACATCATCTGCACCATCATTTGACAAGTCTGATTGGAAAGACTTTTATGCAAAAGAACTTGAAGAAAGCAGGAGAGAAAATGAAGAACTTGAAGCACTATTTTCAAGGAAAATGCCTAAAGGTCCAGTTGGAAGTAAGTATGAAGGTAAAACACCCTTTAAATGCTTTAACTATAATAAGATTGGTCATATGGCTTCAAGATGCCCTGATAGACATGCTAGACTAAGAGAAGAAGCTAGGAGAACATACAAGCCTAACCCTGAATATCAGAGATACAGATTTAAGAAGAATAAAGATAAATCTTGCTATCTTGCTGATGAAGGAGTGATTGATGATTCTGATGAAGATCCGACAGACAATGGATGAGTTTTTGTTGCTATAACGGAAGATCAACCGGCACCTACTGTTCAACCGGTAGAGCAGGCCTTGGCGGCTAAAATTGAAGTTAAGGATGAATGGATCATTGATCCAGGATGCTCACATCATATGATTGGTGATAAAAGTAAATTCTTGAACTTTCAGGAATATAATGGAGGTTCAGTAAGATTTGGAGATGATAAAGCTTGCTTGATCAAAGGGTAAGGTACAATATCTCTTGATGGTAAGCATAATACTGACAATGTTTACCATGTGGAAGGTTTAAAGCATAATCTTTTGAGTGTTGGTCAATTAGTTGAGAAAGGATTTCAGTTACAATTCAAGAATGGAAAATGCAAAATTATGAATAGAACTGATTTGGAAATTACAACCGGTAATCAAACTAGAGGTAATATCTTTCATTTGAATAACAGTGAAAAGACATGCTTAATTGCACATATTGATGAAAGTTGGCTATGGCATAAGAGACTTTGTCATGTAAATTTTGATTGCATGGTAAAAATCAATACTACTAAGGCAGTTAGAGATTTACCTAAGATTGTCGAACCTCACAATCCGGTATTTACGGAATGTCAATTTGGAAAACAAGTTAGAGCATCTTTAAGTATTCCAGAAAAATCCAATAATGCTCTTGACCTAATTCATACTGATTTATGTGGTCTAGCTAGAACTAAAAGTTTACAAGGTGATAGATATTTCATGCTAATCATTGATGACTACTCTAGAATGTGTTGGGTTACTTTTCTTAGAGAAAAATCAGAAGCACTCGAGAAGTTCAAACTATTCAAAGCAATGGTAGAGAATGAAACCGGTAAGAAAATCCAATGTCTGAGATCAAATCAAGGAGGAGAATTTACATCTAAGGAATTTAATGGATTTTGTGAAGTGAATGGAATCAGAAGACAGTTATTAGCACCCCGGACACCCCAGCAGAATGGAGTTGTTGAAAGGAAAAACAAAACTATCTTGGATGCAGCCAGAAGTATGTTATCTGAAGCAAATCTACCATATGTATATTGGAGAGAGGCAGTAAGCACAACGGTCTACACATTCAACAAAGTTCACATCAAAGGAGAAACCGATAAGACCCCTCATGAACTATGGTTTGGTATTACTCCTCCTCTTAAATATTTCAGAATATTTGGAAGTAAATGCTATATTAGAAGAGATGAGTATATTGGCAAATTTGATCCTAGAAGTGATGAAGGAATATTTCTTGGTTATTCATCTAAGAGAACAAAAGAAGAAAATGTTTTAACAAAAGATTACAAAAAATTGTTGAGAGTACAAATGTAAAGATTGATGAACAATTCAGAGGAACTTCAAGGTATATAGACTCTGAACCGGCAACAAAGATTCTAACAAATGAACCTACATTGAACTCACCGGTACAGAATGAAGATCTAGTTACACTGGTATCATCTGAAAATTCCACAGTAACTGAGGAACAACATCAAACGAAGACACCGCGGTATGTAAGACTGAATCACTCTGAAGATCAGATAATTGGGAACAAGTATAAAGGAGATATGACAAGAGGAAGACTGACAAATGAATAGGTATGTCTTATTTCTCAAACTGAACCATCATCAATTAATGAGGCATGTGAAGATAAATACTGGATTAAAGCTATGGAAGAGGAACTAGAACAAATTAAGTAAAATAACACATGGACATTAGTTCCCCAGCCTAAAGATAAAAATGTGATTGGAACAAAATGGGTATTCAGAAACAAACTTAATGAAGATGGTAAGGTAATCAGAAATAAAGCAAGACTAGTGTGTAAGGGATATTCTCAGAAAGAAGGAATTGATTATAATGAAACCTTTGCACCGGTAGCTAGAATTAAGGTAGTCAGATTATTCTTGGCTTTTGCAGCACACAAGAACTACAAAGTATATCAAATGGATATTAAATGTACATTTCTGAATGGAGATCTTGAAGAAGAAGTTTACATTGAACAACCTGATGGATTTTCTTTGACAGATAACAAAGATATGGTTTGCAGGTTAAGGAAAGCTTTGTATGGGTTGAAACAAGCTCCAAGAGCTTGGTATGCAAGATTGGATAAGTATCTTTTGAAGATTGGTTTTTCTAAAGGTAATGCAGACAACAACTTATACTACAAAGTGACTAATGATGACATCTTGGTTATAGAAGTTTTTGTTGATGATATAATTTTTGGAGGAGAAGATGGATTATGTAAAAACTTTTCTATTGAAATGCAACAAGAATTTGAAATGTCTATGATTGGAGAAATAAAATTCTTTTTAGGATTGCAGATTTCACAAACTGATAAAGGTATATGGGATGGAGAACTCTAAACCGGTAAGCACACCTATGACTACAAATGACAAATTATCACTAAGGGATGAATCTACACCTGTTAATTCGACTAGGTACAAATCTATGATAGGAGGCCTACTGTATTTAACACAAACAAGACCTGATATTATGAATGTGGTATGTATTGTTTCAAGATTGCAGAGTAATCCTAGAGAAAATCATGAACCAGCAGTAAAAAAGATTTTCTGGTACTTACAAGACACTACAAATCTTGGATTATGGTATCCTAGAGATGAAAACTTTGAATTATGTGCATACATAGATGCAAATTGGGCAGGAGATGTGGATGATAGAAAAAACACCACCGATGGAGCATTTTTTCTTGGAAGTAGATTAATTTCTTGGTTGAGTAAGAAACAAAGTTGTACATCTTTATCAACAATTGAATCAGAATATGTTGCAGCAACAATTAACTATACACAGGTACTATGGCTTAAGCAGATGTTGAAGGACATAAAGGTAAAATGCAAGGAACTTATAACTATCTATTGTGACAACACTGCAACAATTGATATATCTAAGAACCCGGTATTATAGTCTAAAACCAAATATGTCTCTATCAAACTGAATTTTCTAAGGGAGAATGTTGAAGCAAAAGAAATAAAACTGGTTTATGTGAATACTAAAGAGTAGATTGCAGATATTTTCACTAAACCTCTGCCTAAGAATACTTTTGAATATCTCAGAGATCAGCTTGGGGTTATACCCCCACCGGTAGAGACTTAGACAATTGATGTTTGTCATCAACCGACAGAATTAACAGAGAAATCTTTTATTCCGGCTTTGATGAGGAGACCTACTTCTCAGGGGGAGTAGTTGGTATACTGAATTGGTTGGCATTTTGTATTTGAATCTGGTTTTGTATTGCTTTGGAATTTGATGTCAAAGGGGGAGAGATTGGTATGGAAAAACACAAGAAAAACACATATCACTCTCAGGGGGAGAGATTGTTACTTTGGGGAGAGATTGTTTATGTCTGAATTTTTATTTCTGGTTATGATCTCTTTTTGGGAGATTGTTGGTTTTGGTATTTGGCATTTCTGTTTTGGCACTTTGATGGTTTTTTCATCTTGTGTTGTCATCAATGCCAAAGGGGGAGATTGTTGGTATTTTGGTATGGTTTTGTCATTGATGTCAACACCTACTATCATTTATCAACTCTGACACTTTGAAGAATCGGAAATGTTCACCGACAAGCAAGTGACTTATGCACAGTCACTGGTATTTGGTACACCAGTAGGATATAATGTTCACCAACACTTGGAATGATATGAATAACACCTGGTTATGTCGAAGACATCATTTGGACACTTTGTCTTGGAGATTTGTTCATTGGCACATTCGTATTTGCATACTTCTTGTTATCGACAAATAGGTCTAGAATAAGCACCGACATGCTTATCTATTCCAGATCAGCAAAACACACTATGGAGATGCTTTATTATTGTTTTGAGCCGACATATTGAATCGGTTATTGCATCAGACATTGTTTTATTTGTAAAATGATTTTATTGTAATATCCTTTAGAGCCGACCTACTAAAATTGGCCTTAGGTTATGGTATAAATGTAAGATCTTATTTGTAAGGTCAAATGTGGAATGCGAAAAGAAATTGTGTGAAGGTATATGTGAGAATAAGCAGAGCTATACACAGAGACATCATTTGAAGGTTGAAGGAGGGTTTTTTGTGAAGACAATGAGAACTACACCAGTACTGAATCCAGCATAGAAAGATGCTAATTTGAGTAGTACATCCTTATTGGATTTAACCATCCAATTGTAATCAGTGTGACTCCTATTTGTGTTTGAGCAGTGAGCTCTAGGCGCTTGGCCTTTCTGCATGTGCAGACCCCATTTGTATACACATACTATCTGCAATAGTATCATCTGATTGTGGGTAAGGTTTCCCACCGCGGTTTTTTCCCCTTACAGGGTTTCCATGTACAAATATTGGTGTTATGTGTTGTGGATGTTATTGTGTTTCTATTTCATGCATTAATCTTTACCGGTACTGTAATTAACTGATAAAACTGTCTACTGGCGTAAAAGACTAGTTTACCGGTATTAAGCATTAAAGTTGGTTAAGTTGTTTTAGTTTGAATTTATTTGACAACTGATTCACCCCCCCCTCAGTTGTCCCCGGAACCTAACAAGAGTTACCAGAGAGAATGTGTTAGAACTAGAGCAGGCAGAGTCCATTTTGTTCAAAAGAGTCTTGATGGAGCATAATAGTGAAGGTACCAGACCTACTCAAAGGAATAATATTTTCCAGACTATTTGTAAATCAAGTGGTAAATGTTGTAAGGTTATTGTGGATACTATAAGTATTGATAATTTGGTATCAGAGGAGATGGTAGTGAAGCTTGGTTTGGAGAGGCTTGAGCATCCTATCCCTTACCAGGTGAGTTGGTTGCAAGATGAGCATAAGGTGGAAGTGAGAGATTAGTGCTTGGTGAATTTTAATATTGGACCTTTCAACGATGAAGTCTTGTGTAAAATTTTTCCTATGAGTTCTTGTCATGTTTTGTTGGGTAGACCTTGGCAATTTGATAAAGGAGCCATTTATGATTGTAGAAGAAACCTGGTCACTATTGAGAAGAATGGACAAAAGTTTACTTTGGCTTCTTTGAAGGAGAAAGAGAAGGAAGTTGGATGTTTGATTCTTGAGAAGAGTTGCAATGATGAGAAGCAGGTTGTAGAGAATACATCAGATGGTAGCATGGATTTGTAGAAGGATCTAGTGGCTAGGTGTGATAGCAAGGTGGTACTAGATGGCAGAAAGGTTAAGGTTATGGTGGTAGGTCGGATGAAATATTGTGACAAAAAAAAATCAGAGTTGAAGAAGAAAGAGAGTAACAGTCAGAGAGAGTGTGTAGGTATGGAGCAAGTAAAGGGAGACACAGAGAAACATAAGCTAGAGAATTTGATTGAAGTTCCGGAAGAGGTTAGGAAGAAGTTTGCAGAAAAAGAAGACATTTGGATCAGAAATGAGCATGAGATCTATATCCTAAATCCTTTTTTATGTTCATGAGTTGCCTCTCATGGAATATCTTTTTATACTTGGGGTGTCTGACGGAGGAGCATCCCTGATCTATGAGCAATCTTGCATCAACCAAAAATATTTTCTTTTAGTTTTATTCTTGTTGCAGTTTCTATGTTACTTTCAACATTTTCTGGTAGTTGTTTCTTTTTCATTGCAAATCATATTTTCAACTTCCAATCTTGTTCTTATTAATCATTCCAGATTTCTAGTTCATTTGGATTCTTTTCTGACAAGTTATTCCTTTTGAAGTGTCTGTTTCTTGGTTCCAGAGCAGTTTTGAGCTTATCGTCTATGTTGGAGATTTCTTCTCGTGCAAAGTGATTCCTTGGATTGCAGAACAATTTGGTACCAAACACAATGTTCTTAGTCCCTTGGTGGACCCTCCTTTGTGGTTTGCACTTAATGTTTGTTCCTGGCGGATGAGATCTTCATGTTTTGGAGTCAACCTATTTTACACATTTCATTTTCCTTCCTTAGTAAATGTAATCTTTTGTGGCTGACCTGGATGTGTTTCAGATGGTATATATATTGTTGTATGTGATCCTTTGAGATGTAGAAAATTAGTATGATGATCTAGATTCATAAATTATAATTCTAACACTTCTTGGAGGTCCGAATGAATTGTATTCTAGGATGTAGTCTGAACTGGGCATGTTAGTCTATATGTAACCTGAATATTACCGGATGTTTTATGATGAATATATGATGATGCAGATATCTAATTTTTCATTTTCTATGTTCTGTGTTGTTGCTTCCATTGTGTTACTCTTGTTGCATGATCTTGACTGTTCTCTTTGAGGATCCTCTGGGTCATGGCCGCGTCATATGGTGAATGTGATTATAAAAGAATATCTTCACATACATGAATTATATCAAGACACTTAAGATAAATTAGAAATCTTGAATAAGGTTCATGGTGATTTCAATTGACCCACCATTGGTTCCATCACCCTTTCCATTGAAGTTGGTTCTAAGAACTTAGATGTTCCTTTTGTTGGAAGCATGAACTTGTATGGTTGTCATTAATGTCAAACCTGGTTATCCAGATGGATGTTGGTCTGGATATGCTCTTAGTTATTGTAGATTGTGTTTTGTGTTGCAGTTAATATTTTTGGTGTTGGTCATGTAATCTTGTATTCAATATGGTCCAAAAAGATTTTGGTGCCCTTCGGATATGTTGATGATTGTATTGCGGTTTAGTGGATTATATTCTTTTGGTCCGGATATATGTTGGAAGTTGTGTTGAGACATTGTTTTGGATCTCACCATGGTGTGTGAAGATCCACATAGATTTTTTTGCATTAGAAGAGGTTATGCGACTAACTAGTTGTTATTTATACACGTTACATTTGGCACACATTTGGTAACAGAATGAAGAATGTGTTAGAATGTGTGGATCATTGTATCAATCATGAAAAGATGTATTGTAATATTTTTTAGTTCCCCCTTTCTGTTGGAGTGGACCGATTTTAGTATTTTAGGTCTAGGTGGCTTATTTTGTGTCATATTGCTCATTCCATTTTGGCCAACCCTTAATTAGGTTTTTAATGTTGTATCTCATGTTTAAGATGTTTGGATGGATGAATTGTGAAGAGATAAAAAGTGGATTGTTTGAGAAGTGTAAGCAAATGATTTGCAAGCATATTTGAGTTTGTAGTTATGTGAAAGTCAAATTGAGAAGAGATTTGAAGGTGATATATTCTACAACATAGTGTGTTGTGACATTGAAGATTATCAGAGATGTTTTCCATGATTTTGGTTGTTTGATCTAGTTGTTCAAGGAAAATTCATGTTTAGGAGAATCCTTCTCAATTTCAATTCAGCTATTTCATTCGTTGTTGACTAAGAGTGATTCCTTTGACAACAATTTGTATCTTGTTCTGAAGAAGTGATCTTTAGTTGAGCAAGTCCTCTTTGTATCTTGCATAAGGTTGTGCACCTTAGCTCTACAAGTCCTTTAGATGTTGGTGCTCCTTGACAGTAAACCAAAAACATTGCAACTATTGTTATTCATATTGGGAGTTAGATTCTCACTGTGGTTTTTCCCTGTTTGGGTTTTCCAAGTAAATTTAGTGTTCATGTGTTAATGGTTGATGCTTATGTGTCGATGATTAATTTATTATTTCTAAGTAAGTTAATGTTGTTTATTAATAATCTATTTTGAAGTTTCAGACTGATTCATCCCCCCTCTCAGTCTTATCGGGTGTTCAAAAATTGGTATCAAAGTGTTGGTTCCTCTTTGGAAAGCTTAACTGCTTGAGGTAGATCTAGAAATGGCATAGGACCTTCATGTTAAAGTAGCAATATTTGATGAAACAAACTTTACTTATTGGAAGGAAATAATGGAGTACTACTTGGAAGTATTATAAAATAGGAGATTATTCAAATAGGTTATAAACGACCTTAGAATAGACCATCAACTTTGGATGAAATTAGGCTCAAGAGACAAATACACAATCTATAACAATACTTATCAATTGTTTAAGTGATGAAGTATTTGGCAAGGTTAAAGGATTGAAAGAAGCTAGGGAAGTCTGGAACAAGTTGTGTTATACATATGAAGGTGATTTGAAGACCCAACAATAAAGACTTTTGAACTTGAAGCAGAAATTTGAAGGTTTCAAAATGGTTGATGATGAAAGTGTTGAGAGATACATATGTTGGAATCAAGGAACACTGAGAGGGGGGTGAATTAGTGTTCTACCGGTTATAATTTTTTTTGACTTAACCTTAAACCACCAGAAACATAGGAATGAAACTGAAATGCAGAAACTAAAAACAATCAACCACAAAATAATAACACCAGGATTTTTACGAGGAAACCCAAATGGGAAAAACCACGGTGGGATTTGAACCCACAATATTATTCTACTATGGCCAATAGAAAAACAATATTACATAAGGGGAAATGCACACACATTCAGTCACACTGCCTAAAGCTCACTGCTCAATTACAATAAGGGCTACAACCCAAGAAAAATCACTGCCTTACTAATCAATTACAATGATGAAATACAATGAAAGAACTCCATATTAGCATCTAACAATGCCTGGATGAGTTTCGGTTAAGTACCAAATCTCTGACTGTATTTGCTCTGCAACTCTGCTTTGTTTTATATTTTAGTCAGCTACCAGATCAATAATGCACACATGAAACTATGCTACAAAGTATTCTCGATCACCACTCATTCACATACAATCATATCACACACAAAAATGATCTTCTACATTGGTCTTATATATCCACAATCACAAAATAAACAATTATCAAGTCGACATGTTGATGTAACGTGTAGTATTGAGTCAGCTTGACCTGATCACCAAAAACAAAAGAGGACCACCAAAAAGATGATAAGATGATGTCTCTATGTTGGCCCTATCATCCCATGCATGATTCATAACATCGCAATCACCAGAAAGCTTTCGAACCAAAACTGCTCTGTCCAACCTGAAATATCGGTTAACCAATTACTGATTCACATCCATTTCTGGATATCAAAATCCACAATTACCAGATAGGATTCTCAAGAAGAGTTTCCATCAATTACAACCCTAAACCATTAATCAAGCACCAAAATTCATTGTATGAGTGCCAATTGCTAACAATTTCCCCCTTTGGTGTTGAAACATGTACACCGGATCAAAATTGCTATCAAAATTTCTAAGGCTCCCCCTTAGATTAAGAACTCAAAAACCTGTAACATTCTCTGTACATTTTTCACCTTTACTCTCCCCTTTTGACAACAATGCCAAAGATGGGGTGCTTCCCAAAACTTATATACAAAGATATCTACCAAAGACTTTACACAAACTTGAAGATATCAACAAAAATGGTCTTCAAAAATCCTAAGTGAGTGTCCCACCCACTCTTCAAGTTATCCAAAACTATGATGAATGCGCTAAAAACATAGTCATGAATCTCCACATCCTTCAATTCAGATGGAATAGGTTGTGCCATAGCCTTTAAGCAATCAACTTTATTGCTCAACATAGTGTCCAATTGGGGGGCAATCGAATTCTGGAGTTCACCAAAAACAAAAGCGGATCACCAAAAAGATGATAAGATGATGTCTCTATGTCATCCCTATCACCCCATGCATAATTCATAACATCGCAATCACCGAAAAGCTTCCAGACCAAAACTGTTCTGTCCAACCTGAAATATTGGTTAACTGGTTACCGGTTCATATCCATTTCTGGATATCAAAATCTGTGATTACTGGATAGGATTATTGATAAGAGTTGCAATCAATGACAATCCTAAACCATTAATCAAGCACCAAAATTCACTGGATGAGTGTTCTATTGTTAGGAAACAATGATGAAGGAAAATTGAGAGGGGGGGATCAGTTTTCACCGGATCTACAAACTTAACCACAAATACAGATTTGATAAATTGCAACAATAACAAAGATAAGAAAATTGATATCACAACACACAACACCAAGATTTTGATGTGGAAAACCCTATTAAGGAAAAAACCACGGTGGGAACCTACCCACAATAAGATGATACTCTACAGTAATATGTGTAAATATTACAATGGGGAATGCACATGCATCCAGGCACACTGCCTAGAGCTCACTGCTCAAAAGATAATGACCCAGAAGGATACGACCCTCAGGGAAGTCTCACTAACTTACAAAATGATTTGGACTACAATTCGGAAGAAATGAACTGCAATAATAGCATCTGCACATGTCTGATGATAGTTCTGGTTAAGCACAATTGGCTTCTCTCAACAACAATCTTTTCTCAATCACAATGTTGAAAGATGGATCACTTGTTTGCACATACATCACTCTTTGATAATGCAGACACAATCTTGATACCTAAATTACATGACAACATCACCTATTTATATAATTCATCAACCTTGATAACAAGGTCGGCCAAACCCTCAACTCATAATTACAAAATTACATCACACGGTAAAAAGATCGACCACTGAACCAATATAATGGTATACATGACATAAAATTGACCTAAATCAAATCTCCAAACATGCAACATCACCAAGAATCACGCCAAGATCAACCGCAACACACTACACAACCAGAAAAACTGCATAACACAAAGAACATTACCAGATCAGCAAAATCACCAAGAACTCATACAATGATCAATTTGAATCACCAAAAAAAATAGGACACAATTAGGAAACACCAACAAGCACATTAGAATCATCAACAATGTAGCTGCACCAACCACTTATCAAATCTTCATCGATCAACATCTGAACATCAAGAACACTCAAAGAACAACAACTGACACGATAAAAAGATAACTTGTGGAGCACCAAATCATGAACCATACGAAGTGAAGATACACAAGGCCATTTGAAACAATCTCCCAAAGACACAACACAAGATCTAATTGCACAAGAATATACCAAAGGAAATACTGAACTCTTTTTTTTTTAAGGGCAAGTGTTTTTGGCTGGAGATATGAACTAGTGAGATCACATGGGAGGACCTCATCTCCATGTCGTGAGCCAAGGAATTCTTGATGGAGCACCTATATGTCTTGAGAGCACCAACCGTCATTTCCATTGGCCAATGAATAGAGACAAACCATCGATGGAGCCACTGATAGTGAGAGCCCACATCAAACTTTACCCTACATATTTGCTAGGCCTTCCTCGCGGTACGTGCTACTAGATTGGTTTGTTGGCACTAGTAGGGAGAAGTAGATGTTTTTCCAAGATGGGGGACCTATGGATAGTCACAACCAGCGGGGGATGGGATAAACCTCCACCTCACCGTACCGCCTAGCTTGGATGCCATGACGTGAGGCTCGGGGGTTTCGATCCTGAGACCTCCACCCGAAGGTGCGCAACCTACAACAACTGCGATACAGGGACAACCCCAGAAATACAGAACTCTGCAAAGCATTGATCAGAAAAACAAATTGCAAAACCGGATCATATGCTATGATCAATTAAGCTTCCTGGATCACCAAAACCAATATAGAAGAATAAAGTGATACTAAAAATACTCCATACACCAAACCATATATCCAATAAACCAATCTACAATCACCGAAGCAAAAACATGTTGGCATCAATGACAACAACATACCCTAGCAACAACAATGTCCAACAATCTCTCCCTTTGACATTGATGGAAACATATGAATGTAAAAAATAATCAATGCAAAGAAAGAAAATGACTCCACCAAACTCCCCCTAAGATCAAGCAGATAAAATAGTTTTTCACATGCTTCTCTCCCCCTTTGACAACAATGCCAAAGACAGGTTATACATCTCTTACAAAAAACACATCCTCTAAGAAGGACAATCTCCCCCTTAGGATAAACTCACAACTGATCACTTGAAACACTCATTAACTACTCTGGCTGAGTAGAAGCATCAACTCATCAATCCGGATAAAAAGATAAGGCTTTGAATTCCACAGGATTGATGCAACTCAATGCATCTCGTTCTCATCAAGAGGGGTGGATACCCCTAACTTGTCTCCCAAATAGACAAATGTATTTGCAGGCAAATGCTTAGTGAAAATATCCACAATTTGTTCCTTTGTAGACACATATTCCAACTTCACTTCCTCTCCACTAACTTTTTCCCTCAAGTAATGATATTTGATTGACACATGTTTAATTTTTGAAAGTTTCACCAAATTCTTTAACATGTTAATAGCATTGGAATTATCACAAAATCTGACAGTAGGATCATCATAGATAACTCTGATATCCTTCAACATTTGCTTCATCCAAACCACCTAAGTGCAGCTACCAGTAGAAACAATGTACTCAGCTTCAGCAGTAGACAAGGACACTGAATCTTGTTTCTTACTAGCCCATGAAACCAATTTCTTACCCAAAAAGAAAGCACCACCGAAGGTACTCTTCCGGTCATCAACATCACCAACCCAATCAACATCAGTGTAAGCACATAACATGAAATCATCATTCCTCGGATACCACAAACCATAATCCACAGTTTCCTTCAAATATCTAAATATTCTCTTTACAACTCTGATACCATTTGTTAGGCAATTGAGAAGGGGGGGGGGGGGTGTGAATCAATTTTCATTGGATCTAAAAACTTAACCACAAATACAAATATGATAAATTGCAGTAATAACAAAGATAAGCAAATTGATAGCACAACACACAACACCAAGTGTAGCGTCATAAAATTGCAACCCTCACAATTTTGACCACATCTTAGGCCCTCACTTATGCGACTGCATCTTTCTGCTCAACTGAGACCCCTCTCTGCACCTTCATCCCAAATCTTCTCCTATTCCAACCCTTGTATCATCTTGTGACCCTATCTACACTCCAAAATAGGACAGGATAGGGGCGTGGCTCCCCTATCCTCCCCCTTAGGGTGGCCCTAAGATGGGTCCATTTGGCCCTTGAACCTAATTTGCTCTTCGAGGAATTAAATCCTCCGATGTCGATCTTCAATGAGATGAAAATAATTCTCCTAGGCTAGTATAAAAGGGGATCTAGTTCTCTCATTTGCATAATAACGATAAGGCATAAGCGAAAATATACAAGCATAAGGAGAATAAGTGAGATTCAAGCATAAGGTCTCCATTATCGTCATCAAGCATTCAAGTTCTCTTCTTCATGTGTCTTCTTCATTCATCCATTGGAGCAACATTACAACGTTCATTTGCAAGCATGTGTGTGTATTAGGATTTTTGTCATGTTACATGCCATTTCATACAACATTATGATTACATTCAAGAAGCGAAGCAACAATCATCGATCAATTGTAGATCTATAAGGTATACATTTCCATTATTTACATTTAAGCATTTACAATTGATTTCTTTCATGGTTGATTCCTCAACCGAGGTTTGACTAAGGCAAACCCCTATCCACAACCCTTTTCCCCTTCTTTTCTGTGTGTAGGTTGCAGGTGCGCAGTTGTAATTGCAGGTTTGGACTTCATTTGCAGAGATGGAAAAACCCTTTTCGGCGCGCGGATTTTTCGGAGGACCAAGTACATTTTCAACACGCTCCCGACAACTTTTCTCCAAATTTACAGGGCAAATCTGTATCAGTCTAAATATCTCAGATCCGAAGTTACAACACGATCCTGAACTGGTAGCTCCCTATTTCATCCATTTTGTCTCCCTTTTCTACATAGTCAACAATTCAACATATCTATTTACAAAAGAGGGTAAATCACATTCCAACAACTCGCAATCGACTTGGTATTCACATCCTTATTTCTCGAGGATTTGGATCTAGTGGATCAAGCCCCTCTTTTGAATGTAAAGTATCTCCCAAGTGAAAATCCTTCTAGTGGTTTCCTTTCTCTCTCCTAGGTGGGGAACCACTAGGATCCAATTTTCCACTTTACACCAAGATTTTGACATGGAAAACTCGGTTAAGAGAAAAAACACGATGGTAACCTACCCACAACAATATGATAATCTGTAGTAGTATGTATAAATATTACAATGGGGAATGCACATGCATCCAGGCATACTGCCTAGAGCTCACTGCTCAAAAGATAATGACCTGGAAGGATGCAACCATCAGGGAAGTCTCACTGACTTATAAAATGATTCGGACTACAATCCGAAAGAAATGAACTACAATAATAGCATCTACACATGCCCGATCATAGTTCCGGTTAAGCACAATTGTCTGCTCTGCAACACCAATCTTTGCTCAATCACAATATCGAAGGATGGATCACTTGTTCGCACATACATCACTCTCTGATAATGCAGATACAACCTTGATACCTAAATTACATGACAACATCACCTATTTATACAATTCATCAACCTTGATAACAAGGTCAGCTAAACCCTCAACTCATGATTACAAAATTACATCACACGATACAAAGATTGACCACCAGACCAATATAATGATATACATGACATAACATGAACCTAAATCAAATCTCCAAACATGCAACACCATTGAAAATCATGCCAAGATCAACCGCAACATGCTACACTACCAGGAAAACCGCATAACACGAAGAACATCACCGGATCAACAAAATCACCAAGAACTCACACAAGGATCAATACGGATCACCAAAACAAATAGGACACAATTAGGAAGCACCAACAAGTACATTAGAATCATCAGCAACAATTGCACCAACACCAATTGTTGGAATCAATGAACACTGAGAGGGGGCGAATCAGTTTTCTACCGGTTATAAAAATTTCTGACTTAACCTTAAACCACCAGAAACATAAGCATGAAACTGAAATGCAAAAACTCAAAACAATCAACCACAAAATCATAACACCTGGATTTTTACGTGGAAACATAAATGGGAAAAACCACAGTGGGATTTGAACCCACAATATTATTCTACTATGGCCAGTAGCAAAACAATATTACATGAGGAGGAATGCACAAGCATTCAGGAACACTTCCTAGAGCTCACTGCTCAATTACAATAAGGGCTACATCCCCGTAAGGATCACGGCCTTACTGATCAATTACAATGATGAAATATAATGAAAGAACTCCAAAATAGCATCTAACAATGCCTGGATTAGTTGTGGTTAAGTACCAAATCTTTGACTGTATCTGCTCTGCAACTTTGCTATGTTTTCTGTCTTAGTCAGCTATCAGATCAAGAATGCGAACGTGAGACTGCGCTACAAAGTATTCTCGATCACCACTTGCTCGCATACAATCATATCACACACCAAAAAAATCTACATCGGTCTTATATCCGGAATGACAAAATAAAAAATTATCAAGTCGGCCTATTGGTGTAACGTGTAGTATTGATTCGGCTTGACCGGATCACCAAAAAGATGTTAAGATAATGTCTCTATGTCAGCCCTATCATCCCATCCACGATTCATAACATCACAATCACCAAAAAGCTTCCGAACCAAAAATGCTCTGTCCAACCTGAAATACAGGTTAACTGGTTACTGGTTCACATCCATTTCCGAATATCAAAATCCGTGATTATCGGATAGGATTCTCAAGAATAGTTTCCATCAATGACAACCCTAAACCATTAATCAAGCACCAAAATTCACCGGATGAGTGTCAATTTCCAACAACATACACATATAGATGATACTGTGGAGGCTATCCGAGCAGTTGGTGGAGTGGTAGAAGAAAGTGATGTCATCAAAATTATCTTGTTTGCATTGACCAAACACGACAAAGCAAAGAAGTGTGCTATTGAAGAATATCATGACCTAAATAACTACTATATTGGTCAACTTATCAGAACATTATTTTCTTATGGAATTCGAGAGATGGAAGATATAAAATCGTATCAAAGAGAAGTTTGCACTTAACGTTTCAAAGATATTAGGGGATGAATCGAAAACAAGTGAGAACCTAGATGAGATTGAAGCAAACTTTGTAAGAAGATTGAAGAGAGTAACTGGAAAGTACAAAGTAAAGTTGCCCTTGAAATTCTTTAATTGCAGAAGAATTGGCCATTATGCTTCTAAATGTATATATAAAAAAAACTACAAAAAATATTATGATGATGAAAATAAAAGTAAATATAGAGGACATTATAGTAAGAACATAACATATGATAGAGATAAAGGGAAAAATAGTGTTTTCTCTATGGAGGCACATTCGTCTGAAGAAGAAGATTGTGAAGACTCGAAGGAAGAATCTTTATTTTTGGCTATAGAAGAGAGGAATCATGATAGGTCCTGGAGATCGGAACAAAAGACTGCACTACATGCTAAAGTTGAACCAAGATCATGGATCATTGATTCTGGATGTTCAAATCACATGACCGGAGATAAAGACAAGCTTATCTATCTCAATAAGTATGATGGTGGATCAGTGAAATTTACAGGAGAGGAAGCTACATCTATTTGAGAAAAAGTAAGTATCTTGATTAATGGTAAGCATAAAACTGATGATGTTTATTATGTAGAAGTTTTGAGACATAGTTTGTTGAGTGTTAGTCAAATGTACAATAGAGGTTATGAATTTGTGTTCAACAATGCTGACTATATGACCAGAAAAGGAAAAATAAAAGTTTGTAGCAAAATGTATTAGGACAAGTGGAAATGTTTATTACATAAAGGACAAAAGTGGAAATAGATGCTATCCAAGTATAAGCAATGAATGTTAGTTATGACATAAAAGGATGGGACATGTTAACTTTGATAACATGATGAAGACCAGTAACTTTAAGGCAGTGAAAGATTTACCAAATACTATCAAGCGTATTGACATTATGTGTAGGGAATGTCAGTTAGGGAAGCACACAAAGAGAAGTTTCAAGTACAAGGCGTATTCTACGTCATATCCATTGGAGATAATTCATAAAGATCTATGTGGCCCTACAAGGACAAGTAGACTTAATGGAGAAATGTATTTTATATTACTCATTGATGATTATTCTAGGATGAAACGGGCTACATTTTTAAGAGAAAAATATGAAGCTTTTGAAAGATTTAAAGTTTTCAAGTCAATGGTAGAAAATAAAGTTGATTCTAGAATCAAGTGTTTAAGATTTGATAGAGGTGGAGAAGTTACTTCAAATGAATTTGACATTTTTGTGGAAAATATGGTATTAGGAGACATCTTTTTGCTCTGAGAACTCCTTAACAGAATGGTGTGGTAGAAAGGAAGAATAAGATTGTTATTGATATGACTATAACTATGATGGAGGATGCTAACTTGGCTAATGTGTACTAGAAAGAAGTTGTGCATACTGTTATTTACATTCTTAACTAGATTCATATAAGAGTAAATCATACTAAGACACCTTATGAGTTGTGGAATGGAAGACCATCTATTGTGAAATATTTCAAATCTTTGACAATAAGTGCTATATTAGGAGAGATGAGAATGACCTCGAAAAGTTTGATACTAGATCAGATGAAGTAATATTCTTGGGATATGCTACGAATAGAAAAGCCTACCGGTGTTACAATAAGAGACTAAACAAGATAGTGAAGAGTACAAATGTGAAAGTATGTGAGGTATGGGATCAGAATACCCCTGATCTTGTTCTAGAGACCAAATTTGAGATCATTCCTCTTACTGTAGATGAAAAAATAGATCCGAAAGAAAACAATGAGGAAAAATTAGATAAAACTGAAGAAGACGAAGAAGAACTAGAGCGAGCAATCAAGACCCCAAAATATGTGTAGAGAAATGATTCAAAAGATTAGATAATCGGAGACAAGAACACAAGAGTTTAGAAAAGAAGAAGTGTTACAAAGGTAATTGAGCAAATTAATTGCCATTTTCTTTCACTCCTTGAACCTAAATCATATGAAAAAGTGAGAAAAGAATAAAGTTGGGTAAAAATAATGGAAGAATAATTGAATTAGATATAGAAGAATCAAACTTGGGAGCTAGTATCTAGACAGGTAGACAAAAATGTGATAGGAACTAAGTGGGTGTTTTGGAATAAACTGAATGAACAAGGACAAGTCATAAGGAACAAGACAAAATTGGTATGTAAAGGCTATTATCAAGTAGAAGGTATTGATTTTGAGGAAAAATTTTCTCCAGTTCCTAGGATGGAAGCTATTAGAATGTTTCTTGATTTTTTTACCTACAAGAACTTTAGTGTATATCACATGAATGTTAAGTCAACATTTTTTAATGGAGAACTGGAAGAAGAAGTATGCATTGCACAATTGGATGGATTTAGATTGTCAAAAGATACAAACATGGTTTGCAAATTAAAGAAAGCATTGTATGGAATCAAACAAGCATCTAGAACATGGTATGTGAGTTTGGAAAAATATTTGTTACACAAAACTTCAGGAGAGGAACTAAAGACATCAATATTTATTTTAGGGTTGAAGGCATTAAGTTGCTGATTGTTTTTGATTAAGGTAAAAACAGGTTTTGAAGGGGCCTCGAAACCCTTTAGCTTAACAGAAAAAGCAACAAGAGACAAAAAGGAATAGGCCAACGAAAAGCCAGTAGAAAACCAAAGAAAACTGGCTAAAGCCCCACAAAGCCAGCAAAACCAGCCAGACCCAAGAAGAGAAACTAATTAATTTTTTTCAGGGCATTAGCCAGGGTGTTGCTAATCCCATGCAGATCTTTGATGTTATCCCTGAGATTTGGGAGATCCTTATCAGAAGCAACCACAACTTTCTTGACACTCGCCCTGGTCCTCTTAGCAGCACCGCCCAACCGGAGTAGCTTCACCGCTGCCAATCTGGATAGTCTCATCATCCATGTCAAGTTCCACCACCAGTTTAGGAGAGCTGGTATGATCAAAGACCTTAGCAATATCCTCGAAGTTTTTAGTGACAGTTGACAGGATATTCGGGATAATGCCCAGCAAATTTTTCATCGCCTCTCTCCCTTCTTCCAATGATTTAACCTTCTCCTCCATATCCTGCTTCCATTTTATCTGCTTCCTGTCATCATCCTCCCTCTTCTCATCCGTATTTTTCCCCTTTTTTTCCAAGTTCTTCAAGAGTTCATAGGTCCATCTGTCATAATCCAGTCTCGCCTCAGTGAGTTTTTTAAGGTTATCCAGGAATAACCCTTTACTCACACTTTCCTTATCCTCGCTTAGACTGTCCTTAGTCATATCCTTCTCAGGTTCCTTGTTCCTTTCCGTCTTGGAATTCACATCTATTTCCTCATTATCCTTGTATTCCACATCCTCCATAGGATGATTGTTATCCTTTCCAGGACAATCACTATGGATAGGGCTTTCATTGTCAGACTCATTATCACCACTTTCTTCCTCAATTCCCATCTCCTCATCTTTCCAGCTGTCATCACCATCGGGATCATCCATCTCCATTTCGTTACCTTCTTTTTCAATTTCCTCTGTTTCCATCCCAAGGGCACTCTTTCTTTTTTTGCTAGAAGATGCCTTCTCCTTGCTGGAATCGCCTCCCTCCATCTTCATCTTACCCGGAGAGGCAGATAACCTCTTATTTTCTAGCAAGGTGAGGGTTTTACAATGCTCATAAATAAGAAGCAAAAGCCCACAATGGAGAACCGGACTTGAAGGATTCTTACTGTGTTTATTGAGGGACCTGGAAAGGTAGTAGGGCAGGGATACCTTTTTGTCATTTCTGAAATGGTTTAGAAGAACAAAGTGGTAGGTGTGGGCCTTGGAGAATCGGCCCTCAACCGTGATATATTCCATTATAGCATTCAAAACCCAGCCCCAGATTTTCTTGATATTAGTAGCTTCATAGTAACCCCCTGTGGCTTTGCCAATTCTATCCCTCTCTTTTTCCTTCCACGGGAACATATTAAGCGCGTTGTTCGAGACTTTAAGGTCTCTAAAAAAATTAAGCCCAGTATGGGGCATGCCAATCATAGTAGCTATGAGTCCTGCGTCCAACTTGAACTTAACCCCATAGATTTTAAAGGACCCATTACACCAATTTTCAGAAATTTTGGAAACGACAAGATTTACCCTACCTTTGTCATAATTCACTAGCTTCTCCATAAAGCTCGTGAGGGACCCTTTTTCCAGCTTCGCCCACACTTTCAGCATCGCTTTCCATGTTGACGTATTGTTTGGTTCCTCCCTCCTTAAATCTCCTCCCATCTTTGAATTCGGATTATCAGCTCTGTTCCTCTACAAACTCATCACTTCTTTCCCGTAGTTACTTAAGATTTTGAATTGGGTGACCCACAAAGAGTGCGACATATTATAAAAAATGGTTGGGGATCTACCACTTTGCCAGGTAATAATTACCTTTCCATCAAGGCATAAATTATTCATAATCCCTATCATGATTATGCGGTCCTTCCCTCCCAGTATATCTGTCCTTTCTAAGGAGCTCTTTAATGTTTATGTTGAAATCTTCCCCATGCCAAATCATTTGAGAATCAAAGTTAACACCTAGGTTCACCAGACAGTCCGCCACCATATTTTTCTCTCTAAAGGTATGTTGAATTATTATATCTTTCAAACTAGCTATAATTTCCCTAGCTTTCATGATAATATTTTCAATTGACCATGATGGCTTCAACTCCCCCTTCAAACACTTAATAATATTAAGTGAATCTCCCTCGAGCCATAATTTATCATGATTAAGATTCTTGGCTATAATTAAGGTGTTCAGGGCAGTTGAGGCTTCAGCAAAATGACTTGTTTGACTCCCCAAAGGACCAGCCACCGCCACTAAGCAACTTCCAGCAAAATTCCTGACAATGCCCCCATATCCAACTTTACCCGGATTCCCCTTAGAGGCCCCATCAAAGTTAGCCTTAATCCACCCCTGAAGAGGAGAACACCAAACGAGACCTTCTCTTCCCTTCTCCTTGCTAGTAGTAGTAGTAGAGAAGTTCCACCTATCTTTGAAGTCTTCTTTAGCAGCTAGTCCATAATCAGTACCATAGATACATTCAAATATACTCCTGTAAATTTTATCCGCCACCACTTCAGGAATAACACTTTTATCTCTAAAAATCCTATTGTTGCGCTCTTTCCAAATATTCCAGATAACATTTAGAAGAGTAAGTCTCCAAGTCTCCACAATTTTAGGATTAGAATTGGGGTAGTGCCATTGCTGCTAGGATTCCCCTAGGGAGTTCGGAAAAACCCAGCTCAAGTTCCACCTGCTTAAGATGATTTTCCAGATTTCCTGACTAAAAGTACACTGATTAAGAATATGGCAAGCAGTCTCTTCTTCCCGGCAACAAAGAGAACACCTGTTAGGAAAAACAAAACCTCTCTTTTGAAGGTTGTCCAGGGTTAAAACCTTGTTTTGGATGAAAATCCAAAAAAAGATATTAACCTTAGGAACCAACTTCTTGTTCCAGACTTTAGCCCAAAAAGGAATTTCTTCCACATATTCATTATGGATAGAAAACCTTGTTTTGGATGAAAATCCAAAAAAAGATATTAACCTTAGGAACTAACTTCTTGTTCCAGACTTTAGCCCAAAAAAGAATTTCTTCCACAGATTCATTATGGATAGCCGTAGTTGAGAAAACAGAATATTTCCCATCCGGGGTTTCCCTCCATATCAATCTGTCATCTTTGTTGTCTCTAGGAACTTTAGCAGAGAGAGCAATCTAAAGGAACTTAAGCTCCAGACACTGCTGGCTAAAATCAATCCAATTCCCATTTCTCCAGTAGTCTCTGACCAGCTCCCCAAACCTGCTTTTGAACCAGTCTTTCCATTCGTTAAGGATTGGAACTTCCTCCAGAGGTTTGTCCAATATCCACCTATCTTCCCAAAATCTTATTCTCCTACCATCCCCAAGGTTCCAAATTCGTCTAGCAGTAGCCCAACTTTTAGCTGATTGAACAACATTCCATATAGCCGAACCTTCAACAATAAAAGAATCATCTAAGAATTCTTCCTCAGAAGGTTGCATATAAAGATATTTGTTTTTCCAGATAGAGTTCCATTCTCTTTCTTCCCCTTTCATTCTCCATATTTGTTTGGCTAATAAAGCCTTATTCATGGAACTAATATTCCTTAAACCCAACCCACATGAGGCCTTAGGAGAACAGATTTTATTCCAGGCA
Source organism: Cryptomeria japonica (assembly GCF_030272615.1). NCBI lineage: Eukaryota > Viridiplantae > Streptophyta > Pinopsida > Cupressales > Cupressaceae > Cryptomeria > Cryptomeria japonica. Next base: position 10,578,339 of record NC_081413.1, on the reverse strand, counting down.
ATAAGGGGAATTCTGTTTTTGACTTCCACCCCTGACCAAAGAAACTCTTTTTGGATTCTTTCAATAGCTTCCACAAACTTTCTGGGGATTTTGAATAAACTGAGAGCATAAACAGGTAGGTTTTGGAGAGTAGCTTTAAGCAGAGTAACTTTGCCCGATTGACTAAGGACAACCCCTTTCCAACCAACAAGTTTTGAGTTAAACCAATCCACCAGCTTATTCCAGAAAGAATCCTCAGGCTTAATACACAGAGGAAGCCCCAAATAAGAAGAGGTAAGCTCAAAAATTTTGCAGCCAAGAATTCTTTCAATCCTTAGTTGCCTTTGGATAGGGGTGTTGATGAAGAACAAAAAACTTTTATCCCAATTAATTTTTTGACCAGAGGCAGATTCATAAATATTCAACACCTTCTTCATATTTTTAGCTTCCAAAATGGAAGCTTCCCCCATAGTAATAGAATCATCAACAAACTGTTCATGAGAACAAGTGACATTGGATGAAGATGGTTTCAGACCCCTAAGATTGCCATCTTCCACATTTTTAAGAATAAATCTACCCAGGCATTTAGCTAAAATAGTAAACAAGATAGGGGATATGGGCTCCCCCTGTCTAAGGCCTCTAGAGCTTTAAGTTGTTGATTGTTATTGTTTGTGTTGATGACATTTTATTTGCAGGAAGTGATGGCTTGTGTAAATAATTTGTAGAGGAGATGCATAAAGAAGTTGAGATGTCTATGTTTGGAAAAATACAATTTTTTTTGATCTTCAAGTTACTCAATTGGATGATGGACTCTTTATTTCTCAAGCTAAGTATGTTAAGAGATGTTAAAGAAGTTTGATATGGAGAATTATAAACATGTTACTAACGCTTTAGCTGTTGGAAGAAAATTAGGCAAAGATGATACATCTCTAGATGTTGATCAGAAGTACAGATCTATAATTGGAGGACTATTATATCTTACTACTTCTAGACCAAACATTATGCAAGTTGTATGTTTGGTTGCAAGATTTCAAGTTAGTCAAAAGAAAACTCATGAACAAGCAATGAAGAGGATTTTTAGGTATCTAAAAAGAACTCAAGATTTTGGTCTACTGTACAAGAAGGATGGAGATTTCATGTTGAAATCATATACGAATGCTGATTGGGCTGGAAGTATTGATGACATGAAGAGTACTAGTGGTGGTCCATTCTCTTTGGGAGATAGATTGGTTTCATGGATAAGTAAGAAACAAGAATCAATGTCATTATCCACTACAGAAGATGAATATATTGTTGTATCATCTTGTTTTACTCAAGATATGTGGAAGAAACAAACCTATAAGGATATCAAAGTGGAATATTATGAAGCTATTACTATTGTGTGTGATAATACCAGTGCTATAAACATTTCAAAGAATCTGTTATGCATTCAAGAACTAAACATATCTCAATCCATTATCATTTCTTAAGAGAGAAGGTTGTAGAGAAAGAAGTCAGGTTGGAATACATTTCTATAACAGAGCAGGTAGCAGACATTTTTACTAAGGCATTGGTGAAGGATACTTTTGAGTATTTTAGACAGAAGTTAGGGGTTATTGCCCCTCCTTTTTCTAACTAGATGCATTTTTCAGTGGTACATCTTTCCAAGGGAGACCTAGTGCTTATCCTTGTCTCCTGGATTGATGTTGTTATTGCTCTCAGGGGGAGCAGTGGTGTGAGTTGGTCAGTATGTTTTACAGAACCCTTTGTAATTGTTGTCAAAGAGGGAAAGAGTTGTTTTGAGATTGGGGAGAGAGTTGTGATATTGGAGAGAGATTTTTTGTGAGATTATTATGATCAAGTGATGTTTCCATCAATGACAAAGGGGGAGATTGTTGGAAGTATGAGATTGTACAATTATCATTGATGTTAAACTCGGTTATTCAGATGGGTGTTGGCCCAGATATTCTCTTGGTTGTTGTAGATTGTGTTTTGTGTTGCAGTCAATGTTTTGGGTGTTGGTTGTATCATTTTATATTCAGGAAGCTTTTGGTGCCCTCCGGATATGTTGTTGATTGTGTTGCAATTTAGTGGATCGTATTCTTTAGGTCTGCATATGTGTTGGAAGCTATGTTGAGATGTTGTTTTGGATCTCACCATGGTGTTTGGAGATCCACATAGAGTATTTTGCATCGAAAGAGGTTATGTGGCCAACTAGTTGTTATTTGTACATATTATGTTTGGTAACGACATTGGAGAATGCGTTAGCATGTGCAGATCATTGTATTAATCATGGAAGAATGTATTGCAATATGTTTTGGTTCCCTCTTTCTCTTGGAGTGGACTTATTTGAGTATTTTAGGTTTAGGTGTCTTATTTTGTGTAGCATTGCTTATTTTGTTTTGCAAGACCCTTAATTAGGTTTTCAATGTTGTATCTCATATTTAATATGTGTGGATGAATGAATTGTGAAGTGATGAAAAGTAGATTGTGTGACAAGTGTATGCAAATGATTTGCAAGAAGATTTGAGTTTGTAGTTGTGTGAAAGTTAGTTTGAGAAGAGCTTTGCAGCTAATATATTCTGCAAGATAGTGTGTTGTGACAGTAAACACTATCAAAGATGTTTTCCATGATGTTCGTCGCTTGATCCATTTGTTCGAGGAAAATTTAATGTTAAGGAGAATCCTTCTCAATTTTAATTCAACTATTTCATTCATTGTTGATTGGCAATGAGTCCTTTGGCAAGAGTTTGTATCTTGTCCTAAAGAAGTGATCTTCAGTTGAGAAAGTCCTCTTTTTTATCTTACCTAAGGATGTGCACCTTATCTCTACAAGTCCTTCAGGTGTTGGTTCTCCTTGGTAGTAAGCCTAAAATGTTGTAAATATTTTTATTCATATTGTGAATTATATTCTCACCATGGTTTTTTCCTGTTTGGGTTTTCCATGTAAATTTGGTTTTCATGTGTTAATGGTTGATGCTTATGTGCCAGTGATTAATGTGTTATTGCTAAGTTAATGTTGTTTATTAATATTCTATTTTGATATTATGGACCGATTCACCCCCGCCCCCCTCAGTCCTACCAGGTTTTCAACACCTTTTACCATTATCCCTAACTCCAACCAATTTCAAGTGAAGTTAGATCATCCTTGGCTCACATCGATGAAGGCAATCCCTTCCATAGTCCACAAGTATTTGAAGTTCCCATTTGAAGGGAAATTCAAAACCATACATCATAGTTGTTTCCAACCCTTTTCTAATCATGGAAAAATTACACTTCATTACTTTTGGCATCAACAACCTCAACCAATCAAACCTCATCAAGATGTCCCATTCCCATCTAACCAAAATTAAATCCAAGAGAATAGTCACATTATCCTTAGGCAATTCTTTTGATCCAATTTGACTACTACCCCTAAGGATTCTTTGATGTCTATCGATATAGAAGTAGCCCTTCTTGCTTCGCAAGTAGTGAGTGAACCATAGGCTAGACCAAGAATCCCCCATACTCCTAAAGTTCATAGCATGTAAGTTGCGATTCCACCTTTGCCATCCTACAAAGGATAAAGAGGAAAATACTTAGAACCATCCTCCCCCTATCTCTTAAAGTTTATAGGTTCCTTTTGTTCCTCCTTCTACTCCTAGGGAAAAGGAAGAAAATTAATCGACATTGAGTGATATCCAACCTCGTTCTACAGAAGCTTTGAATCATAACCAACAAAATTATAGTGAAATAGAACATTGACGAAGATGTCATGCCAAGGCTCATGAAATTTCTACAAGAAGCAAGTCTTCCCCTAAGTATTCGCATGTTAATTTGGTCCCACCTTCTTAGCCTTCCTTACCATCATCAATCCCTCAAGAGGAGCCTTTCCTAGCCTAACCTCATTGAAAGATAAAGATGTCGATTTCAAGGGATTTTTCTCCTCCAATCGAATCACCCACAGTGATTATTTGGATAATGATTTTAGTAATATGGTTGAAAATGTTGAAAATAATGATTTGTCTTTGATATTTTTAAAAGTGCTAACTTTAGCTCCCAGTGACGCACATTGTGATACATCACTAGAGAATGGTCCATGTTTGACACTAGACATAGCTCCATATAGTGTACTATCCATAGCTCCTTTAACATCTTGTTAACCATGTCTATATAATGATGAAAACATTGGAAAGTGGATGATTTGCTAGACTATCTTGTTCATGCAATGACCCTTCTTTTTGTGTGTGTTCTTTCATGTAATGTGTTTCCCTAGGATGTGTTACTTGACGTGTCTTTTATTTGTTAATATCTCTTTGTATGACCCTTGAGGCTTCATTGTTACAAGGATATGAAGAGATCAATCCTGTCATGACATTCCTCTATTTGTATATTCATTATTTTATATGTCATATACATGTTGTGTCATAAAGTTATTTTGTCATATGTGTGCTTTTGTGTTGCCTTTTAGGGATGATGTAAAGTATTGAGGCTTTTTGCTCTCTTTAATGTTGACCCAAAAAACCCCTTTGTTTATCTTATGTGTTCTTCTTCCATTGTGCTTATAGTTCCACTACATTTGGGGATAAGGTCAATTAAAAATAATCATATTAATATAAATGACTTATTTAATGTGCATACCGACCCTAAATTGTGGATCCATGATGTGCTCTATCATGTTTTGTGATCATCGCCTTTGACTAGCTTATATTTGGGAGAATTTCATTGTTGTAATCTGCTTGTCTTTGCATGTATGTATGATACCTTAAAGAATTTTCTCTTATTCGACATATGCAATCACTTTAATGTGGGGGAATACACTCTGCTATGCATTTCACTTTGTGCACACACCACAAGATTGGATTGTACTCTTTGATCACACACAATAATTTTGCTTGGTTTCATTGCAACACCCATCTTACAGTCTCATATTTATATTACATTGCTAACATAGGGTCTATGATTTATAATATGCATTGGTGTGAGACTCACCTCACATAGCACAACTTGTTAGACCTATGCAAGACCTTCACCTTAGCATGACTCACCTAGCATAATGTAACTTGGTAGGCTTGCGTGACTCCCTTTTTCAACACAACTCTTAGTAATTATTTAAGGATTATTAATTATCCTAAATGTCATGTCTTATATTTTATGGTTCCTAGTAAGTTCTATGGATCTTACTAGTCCCTAGATGCCATACGCTTTTTTTGCATGCTCCATATGTGTTATCTATGTTGATCATACTTTTCCTTTTATCTTCGTATTTTAGATAGATGTAATAATAAGTCTTGTGGACTATTGCCTTCCCAAGCTTGGTGTTGCCTTATCTATTTTCTTTGTTATTGTATACCTTGTCAAGAGTATGAGCATAAGTTCATACTCTTGTTAAAGGGGGGGCTAAATGTATTGTCATAAATTTTATCCCTTTACAATTTCACACTCATTTTGGGTTCACTTTGGTGGTCCTACCTCACACTTCTAGTTTATGCCTAATTGTGCTTAGTTTTGGGACCATTTCTAGAGCCTAAGTGTAATCTCCTTCTTAGAGACATTTTTCTGGCTTGAAATAGGAGGACTAAGCACCATGGTCTAGGCATTTTGGCCCCAAATTTGAGATCATAATGGATGGCTTTGCGAGTTGTGGGAAATTACTCCTCGATGTTAGCATTAATAAAAAAATTAACCCAAAAGGTGTAAGTTGTATATAAATAAATCTCACTCTCTCATTTGAACATCTATCTATCATCAAGAGCTCCTTCAATTAAATTCCAATTGAGCATTCAATGAAGCATCTGTTGGATGTTTGAAGAGATTATCATTCTACTATGCTGCAAATATGTGCTTTTGAGAGATGTGTTGTCATTGACGTCAACATATTTATCTGTCTGTGGCAGTGGTGCAATAAGGTCAGTTAGTTGGTTTGTTCTGTACGTTGCTGATAAGTGTTTGCGAATTAAAGGGTTTGTAGAGGATTGTGTTTAGATGTTTCAGTGCAATTTCCTGGGGTCTACATGAAGGTGTAGTGTCATAAAATTGTGCCTCCTGCAATTTTAACCATATTTTAGGTCCTCACCTCGGCGACGACATCTTCTTCCCCAATCAAGACCTATTTTTGCATTTTTACCCCTTGACCCCTGAGATAGCCTTAGGATCCTGTCTGGGCCCCAAGATAGGTCTCCCCGACACCATCTGCACTTTGGGATCCTAAATCTGTTAATTTTGTGGATCAGAATTAAAATTTATCTTCTTCTATGTATTATCTATCACTGAATTGTTGTATAAATCTGATTGTCTTCTTTTATGTTGCAGGATAGGAGGAGCATTTTTTTTTCAATGTCCATTCTCACACATTTCATTTGGTATATGTAGTGGGTTGGGTACAGTCAAGCGATGCCTTTACCGGCCATGTCTTTTGGACATGGCCGATCAAGACATCACTTGATCGTGCCCCCTCATGATAATAAATGTTTGAATGAGAGACTTCATTTATCTCTCATTCAATCATTTATCTTACCGAGGCTATCGTGCATTAACACTCCCTCTTAGCTACGTAAGATAAATGTAAAAGGTATTGGGAGCAATATTCATAAATCGTATGATGCTTATCTTGGGACCATAGTTTCAAGATGTGAATTGCCTCTGTCGGCGATTCTATTCACAAACTCTTGAGTGGATTGCCTTTGTCGGCGATTCTATCCATAAGCTCTTGTGTGGATTGCCTCAGTCGGCGATTCTATCCACAAGCTCTTGTGTGGATTGCCTCAGTCGGCGATTCTATCCATGAGCTCTCACGTGGATTGCCTCAGTCGGCGATTCTATCCATGAGCTCTTACGTGGATTGCCTCAGTCAGCGATTCTATCCATGAGCTCTTGTGTGGATTGCCTCAGTCGGCGATTCTATCCACAAGCTCTTATGTGGATTGCCTCAGTCGGCGATCCTATCCACAAGCTCTTACGTGGATTTCCTCAGTCGATGATTCTATCCATGAGCTCTTACATGGATTGCCTTAGTCGACGATTCTATCCATGAGCTCTTGTGTGGATTGCCTCTGTCGGTGATTCTATCCATGAGCTCTCATGTGGATTGCCTCAGTCGACGATTCTATCCATGAGCTCTTACATGGATTGCCTCAGTCAACGTTTCTATCCATGAGCTCTTACATGGATTGCCTCAGTCGGCGATTCTATCCATGAGCTCTCGTGTGGATTGCCTCAGTCGACGATTCTATCCATGAGCTCTTACGTGGATTGCCTCAGTTGGCGATTCTATCCATGAGCTCTTGTGTGGATTGCCTCAGTCGGCGATTCTATCCATAAGCTCTTACGTGGATTGCCTCAGTCGGCAATTCTATCCACAAGCTCTTACGTGGATTGCCTCAATCGGCGATTCTATCCATGAGCTCTTACGTGGATTGCCTTAGTCGACGATTCTATCCACAAGCTTTTACGTGGATTGCCTCAGTCAGCAATTCTATCCACAATCTTGAGTTATTGTAAGATCATCACCTTCCAATAACCTAAAAAATATAAGTGGAAATCATTTGGAAGTCGTCACTTCCTTATGATTTACATAGGGCCCATAAAATAATTATTAGTATTAATAATAATAATAATCAATATTTAAAATTTTTACCTCAGAAGTGCTCAATCTTGATTAGTAAGCTCCCTCTCAATCACAAGGTATCTTGAGTTTCTTCTAGAGAACATATTTTTATGAACATACGTCTGAATTTCTGACTTCAACAAGGGATGCTTGTAATTTAAGTTTGAGAGGACAAGTTCTTGCAATGTGACCATATTCGAGACTTTCAAGGAGATACCAATCTGATCTTAATCAGATCTTCCTTCAGGCGGTTAGGCTTTATAGAAGGAAACCTGGCTCTGATACCATGTTAATTTTGTGGATCAGAATTAAAATTTATCTTCTTCTATGTATTATTTATCACTGAATTGTTGTATAAATCTGATTGTCTTCTTTTATGTTGCAGGAGAGGAGGAGCATTTTTTTTGTAATGTCCATTCTCACACATCTCATTTGGTATATGTAGTGGGTTGGGTACGGTCAAGCGATGCCTTGACCGACCATGTCTTTTGGACATGACCGATCAAGACATCACTTGATCGTGCCCCCTCACGATAATAAATGTTTGAATGAGAGACTTCATTTATCTCTCATTCAATCATTTATCTTACCGAGGCTATCATGCAATTATAAAATCTCCCCGATGTCGGCCTTTTATGAGATGAATTAATCTTGAAGAGGCATGTATAAAAGGGAGTTGGTTTTCTCATTTGCATAAGGAGGAATGGGAGGCGAATTTCAAGCAAAGGAATGATAAGCAAGCATAGGCGAAGATATACATCATCAAGCATTCAAGTCTTCTTCATTCATCCATTGGAGCAATATTTTGAACATTCATTTGTAAGCATGTATGTGGGTTAGGGTTTTGTCACGTTACATGCCATTTCATGCAACACTTGTGATTACATTCAAGAAGCAAAACAATAATCATCAACAAGTTGCAGATCTACAAGGTATACATTTCTATTGTTTACATTCAAGCATTTGCAATTACTTTCTTTCAAGGTTGATTCCTCAACTGGGGTTTGACTAAGGCAAACCCTATCCACAACCCCCTTTCCTCTCTATTCTATGTGTAGGTTGTAGGTACGCAATTGGAATTGCAGGTTTAGGCTTCATTTGCAGAGACGGAAGAACCCTTTTCGTTTTGTGGATTTTGTGGAGGACCATGTACATTCCCGCCACGATCCTGACGACTTTTCTCCAAATTTGCAAGGCAGATCCGTATCAATCTAATTAGCTCAGATCCGAAGTTACAACGCGATCCCGAACTGGTAGCTCTTCATTTCACTCATTTTCTCTCTCTTTTCCACATAGTCAACAAGTCAACTTTCTCATTTACGAAAGAGGGTAAATCACACTTCAATCCTTGTTTCCTGTGGATTTGGATCTAGTGGAATCAAGCCCCTCTTTTGAATGTAAAGTATCTCTCAAGTGAAAATTATCCTAGTGGCTTCATTTCTCTCTCCTAGGTAGGGAGTCACTAGGATCCAATTTTCCACTTTACAAAAGGTTTGAGTCAGTTATGGTTAATGTGTTGTAGCTAGTTTTTTCGTTGTTAAGTGGTGGCTAAGTGTTAGTAATTTGATCTGCATTACTCTGCATTGCAATATCTTGATCTGTGGATTTAGAGAAGTATTTGGGACATTTATGTGTGTCTTCAATTCAAGTGGTTTGTGATTTGATGCTCCACAAGTGAATCTTTCAGGTTGACAGTCAGTTCAGTTAGTGTTCTTGAGGTTCGGTATAATGATGATATGATTCTAGTAATTTGAGTTGTTATGGATGTTGCAGTGGTAATTCATGGTGCTTTTTGATGTTTTTGTATCGTGTCCTAGTCATGTTGGTGGTTTGCATTGATCATTATGCACGTAATTGATGTTTCTCTTCGATCCGGTGATGTTCTTCATGTTCTTGTCCGACATGATGATTGTAGTGTGTTGTGGATGTTCGATGCATAATTATTGGAGGCGTTTCATATTCGAGGTGTATGATATTGGTCCATGCTATGTCTTGGCCGACATTGCTTGGTCCTCATTTGATTTTGTAGCATGTGTGATCATATTTTTCTAATTAGGTGATGTGTGTTGAACTGACCTTGATGATATTATGATAAAGTTGATGTCATGTATAAATAAATGTAATATCTTTGTAATTGAGTGTTTAAGTGTGTATGGATGAGAATTAGATGAGAGAATAATGCATACATCTTTCTGAGGCATAGAAGAAGAGTGAAGAGAAGTTGTTTATGTGCTTAACTAGAACTGTACCTAGGCATTAGAAGATGCTATTTCTTCAGTTCATGAACTTCTGGATGTAATCCGAATGTGTTTGTAAGATAGTGAGTCTTCCTTGGGTTGTAGGCATTTGTTGTTTTTGAGTAGTGAGCTCTAGGTAGTATGCCTGAATGCATGTGCATTCCCCATTGTAATATTTCATATACTTCTAACAGGGTATCATCATATTGTGGGTAGGTTCCCATTGTGGTTTTCCCCCTGACCGGGTTTCCTACGTAAAAAATCTTGGTGTTATGTGTGTTCTTAATGTGTTTTTGATTCATGTTTTCATTCTTAATAATCATATTTGAGAATAAGTTTAATTTGCATGAGTTTGTGAGACAACTGATTCACCCCCCCTCTCAGTTGTCTACCCAGAATCAGTCCTATTTCATCAACATCTTCAAGGAAAATGAGGAGAAGTTTGTAATCAAGCATTCAATTTATCAATCATGATAAAGTTTTATGTGTTCCTCCATGATGAAGGCATGCATTAACATCCATCAAGTAACATCATTCTTTGTGTGAGGCTTCAAGGCAAAGGTTTCACATCAAGGGCATCATTTGTCATTTCAAGCATTTCCTTTAAGGTTTCAACATTTTTCCTACAAAGGGTAAGCTTTATTTAATCCAACAACATTGTAGTGAAGGTAGAAATACCAACACAAGGTTTGACATAAGAAAACCCCTATATAGCCCATCATTTTTACCCCTTCTTGTGTATGCAGATAGATCCGATAGATGGAAGTAATTGTGCAGAGAGGACTAGAATGGACAGTCCAAGACTTTTACCAGACAAAAACTCCAAGGTCATGTTGATTAGCTCACTTGTATAACACTTCTAGGTTGAATTTTAAAGGGAAAGATCTACAAAGCCTCTTGATCTAGAATTTGAAGCCTTAGTTGATGAAGACACCTACATGACTAAGGCACCTATCTCCATAGTATGACATATTTAGCTATAGGATCTTCTCTATCATTTGATTCTATGTTTGCTTCTAGTTCTATGTTTGTTTGTTTATGTTGAATCTTATAAAATTAATATTATTTCTCCTAGATCTTGTATTTTCATATCATAATCATATCCAGTCATATTAACTCAAAGGGGGAATAATTTAACAATAGTTTCTAGCTCTCCTTGAGGACTAAAGTTGGACCTAATTGGTTATCCCCCCAATAATGATCAAGATTAGAAATGGTGAATGAATAAACTTAGTTAACATTTCTAAGCTAAGGATCCATTTCCACCAAATTTCACGAATGATTAAAAAACCTTGGACTAAATCTCCCAGTGCTCTTGTCCTTCTATCATGAGTTACATTTATGGAAGATAGTAGTATTATTATCACTAAGGTTTGCACCCTAGCTAAGCCTAGACTTAACTAACTTGTGACACATGAGACTACTTCCAGGTTGCAAGTACCCTATAGTGGAAGTAGACCTCTAGAGAGGGCTAGTTCCCTTTGAAATTTCCTAAAACTACTGATTTTCGACAAGGAAAAGGGTAGAAGAATGTCTTGAAAATGAAATTATTGCTATTAATAGGTGATGCACCAATAAAAACTGACTTGATCTACTATCTAGACTCACAAAGTACTTCAACCATGAAGCTGTAAATACTCACAACTCAACTACACATGTTTGCAATAATGTTTCATATGAGTGGTTTAATGTTTTTTGTTGTTTGCATAAAGGAAAACCATATTGTCTTCACAATTTCATGCATTAAAATTGACAACACACGCATTGACCTGCACTATAACATGTTGTTTCTAAACCAAGCATTGAAAGAATGAAATAAAAATAAAGGATTTCAAGGTAAAATCACATTATTCTTATTAGATTACTCACATACAACATTGGAATATAAAAAATTGAGAAGGAAATAGGCTTCTTTATTGAACAAAAGGAGTTACTTGCATTACAAATCCAAAATGCTTACAAAATACTGATATTACTCATAAGAAAATGAGTTACAAGAGTAATTCCTTGCTACTATAGCAAAGAGAAAAATCCAGAACTAAGAAGAGAAGAGGAAGGAATTATATTAGAAAGAGGATCCAAAAATTTGAAATTTGAACTCTTGATTGCATTTTACTTGATTGAAATGATGTAACTTCTTCTCCTCCTCAAAATTAGGTCCAACTGGTTGTGAATTTGAAATTAGACCTTGTTGGGAGAGCTGACTTGGAAATCCCTTGAAAGTTGGGTTGGAATTGATGATAAGGAGCCTATTTTACTCCTAAAAATTCCCTTGACTGATGGTCAACCCATGTGGGCCTTCAAATTAGGGGCTAGACTACCGTTCTTGTCTCAAAATTCCCCTAAAAGGTGGGATTTTTCTTTTGGATGACTCCCTTTAACTTATTTTGAAATTTGAAAATGGATACATTAATGACGAGGAGTTTGAATTTGAATTTAAAATATTGTTTTCATACCTCACAAATTTGCCCTCCAAGATAGAGTTCTGCTCTTTAAATGTGGTGTGCTATTGCAAGGTTTTGTGATGTTTAAGACCACTATCTCTCTGTTGTACTGTAATGTTATAAGTGATGCTAGGTTCTTTGATGAAGACTCATTATGCATTAGTATAGCTCACTATTTTATTTGCACCTTGGTAATTGAAACTCTATGCTGCTATGAGGACTATATCTTGCATTTGTACCTTGACCCTGCTACATTCCGCCCTTTGACTGTGTCTTGGTTCAAACCTCTTACTCACTATCTTGTAGTCTGAGACCTAGGGTTTTTCTTTGGTTTTGATCATGATGATTAGACTGCTACTATAGACTAAGATCATGCCACTGTTATATTTCCATCATGTTGGACCTATGATCTTAGGCCATATAGCTCATTTAACTATCATTTTGAAGATCCCCTCAAGGTTAGGATTCACTCTCTCCAGTCATGGGTATGACTGATATGACTGTTATTTCTCATCTCAGACCCTAGGGTTGCTACCATTCAATTGGTTTGAAGATTGAGATCTTTGACTACCATGCCATGGCCTGTGTATCCTTTTGACTATAGACTGCCTTTACTATCTTGACCATATTCTTATATATGCACAATTTCAAATATGAGAACCCATTGTATTTTTTTATACGACCTGTGGTCTCACTGTATATTGTTTCTTAAGATTTTGAAGGGTTTGTGTGACCTCATGGCTCCCAGATGATAATATTTGAACATTTATTTCTCTTGATTGCTTTTAGGCCTTGTGATTATGACATTTTTCACCAAAATTGTGATAACTTGCTCAAACCAGAATGAAATTAAATGAAACCAATGAAAAAATGGAGAGGATTCAAGCCCCTTTCACATAAAATCAATGGCCAATGCTGGAGAGTATGATTTCACAAAGAAAATTACAAAATAGCTGACTGCTACGTTGAAAACCCCAAAGAAATGCAGGAAAAGTTCAGTATTTCATTGATTCTGCTTGATTACATTGTCCAACCCACATCTTGGTTGTGGAGAGTGATTTTTAAATGACTATGAGGCCTTCCACAATGGCTATAACTTTATTTTGAACTTGTATTAACAAATTGACACCTAATCACCCATGTAATGCAACAATTGCTTGTGTCAACTTTGGACAACATTGGCAATTTTACCCAAAGTTGATCATTGACTAAATCCAAGACCACCATGCCTCTAAATTGTCATAAATAAGTTCAAAGAGGTCTATAAGACCTTCACACACCATATTTTTTACCCCTTGATACACATCTTCAATACAATGATAATTTTGACAATATTTATCAACATGACTTCTTAAAGACTCAAAACACCACCTAATGGTCACAAGGACCTTGATTACATAAAAGATGGTCATTCATGACCTTATTATATCTTGACATTCCTTTGAAATTTGAAATAACTCATGATGGCCAAATAGGAACATATGACTACCTAGGTTCTCCTGCACCTTTTTTCAAGATGTTAATACTTGCATTATTATCAATAATATGATGACAAATCCATTCCTTTACAAAGATCTATCCGGTAAGGTTGTCCCTTAGCCCCATACATCTATGTCCTTTAGGCTGATGATCTAGGATATTTAATTCAAAGTGCTAAGAATATGAATTTGATATTTGGTATACTGGACATACTGGAGTTGTATTGTTTTGTTTCAAGCTCTAAAATTGCACATGCTAAAACTGAATTTCTATTAGTTCAAAATTACCCTATTCCTGATTGGATTCCTCAAGAATGGAAGCAAATCAAACATGGGGAAATCATGAGATACCTTGGTATACCATTTGGTATCAAGGTGTCTCTTTCAGATATGTGGAATTGGTACATTAATAGAATTAGAAATAAGATTTTCAATTGGGGAAACAAATTTCTATCTTTGGCTGGCAAAATAGAAGTTGTGAATAAATTTTTTCTTGCAACACATGTTGTATCCAATCAAAATACAAAGGCGGTTTGTGGCTTATAGACCCAAGAACGTAGGGGTTTTGTTTGGCTACCAAATGGATTATTAGAGTTGTCCATTAATCTCGCCATTGTCAAGGGAAAATGGCAACATGTGGGATGGTTAGATAAAGTTCTTTATGCCTCCTCTTTTTCAATTAGGGATTCCTCTCCCCTCTAGTCTATTTGGAGGGCTTGGCAAGATAACCGTTATCTTTTAAAATGGAGGGGCAACCCTCTCCAATATGGTTTTAGTTTCTCCACTTCTTCTATTTGGTGGAATAAGCATATTGTTTATCAGAACCTGCCCCTTACTTTATGCAAGTTCCAAAACAGTCTTATGCTCTCTTAGAAAAAAGAGAGTTTGTGATGTTGTAGATCTTTGGGATTTTTAAACTATGAGTTGGCTATCATGACATGATGTTAAAAATCAATTCAATCTAAGTAGTAAATACAAAGTGCTCTTGATTTTTGTGCAATCTTTAGCTCCGCTAGAGCTTACTATGAAATTATGTACTCCTATTCATTGCAACTTCTATAAACATTGGTTGTGGCTATCTTCATATCCTTTTCTTTTCTTTCCTTTAAAAAAGGTTTACTTGTAGCTGCTTCCAAATTTGCTTTTAAAGTCTTAGTGTAATATCCCTTGTCCAATTGAAGACTGAAACATGGAATATTTGCTGTCAAATCTGTGTGTTATGATGTTTACTACTGTTGCGTGTTATGCAGACTGCTGTATCAGTTTGTTTTCAGTTCAATATAGCATTCACCACACAAGCATTTAATTTATGAAAGAACATTCTATAATGGTTATCTATGAAAGTATGAAACTTAGAATGCATCTAATACCAAAATAGATTCAAAAATTAGACTCATAGAACTACTGTCATTACGTCAAATAGATGGCATGTGTCCTCAGACAAGTACATAAGATGAAATGTTAACTCAAGAAAAATCCTATCACTCTTATTCACATGATATATCACATTACATTTCAATTGACAACTATGATAAGATTGTTAATTGCCTGTCATTGATCAGATTTTCTGAGTACATAGGAAACTGTAACCATACTCATGCAAACACATTGAAAAATACAATGAAAGCAATGTGTAATGAACCTTCTAAGGGGGCGCCTTGAAGGAGTAAACAATATCCAATGTTAATGACTCTTCAAATTGCCAAATCGAACTCTACTAACTTCGGCCCTGCTACAACAATGGAGGTCTGATATCTCCAGGGAATGGCAGCCGATATCACTTCAATCCTCCTCGAAGAAGATCACCTTAATTGCTGGAATGTTTCGCCACCTCAAGTGAAGAGTTTGGAGGTCAAGTCAACAAGCTAATGGTAGATATTATAGGTAATAGAAGACCCAACTCGATTCTGATTTTTAATTCATGAATGTCGATCCTTCATCAATTTCCTTTCCCAATAGCCATCAAAATAGATGCCTAGGTCTCATACTCAAAATGCTAGTCTCCAATTAAAACCTCAATGCTCAAAAAATGCACAGTATACAAAATCGTGGAAAGTTGTAAACTGCTTCAGAATAATGATTGGTTGTAACTTATGTTTATTCACCTCCAATGTATACCAAAGAGATCGCCCTGTCCTTCCAATCAATTTGTTGTCTTCCAAATAAGTTATGAAGCCTTAATGATGCAATGTGAACAAATCGTGGCTTTGAAGGGATTAAACTAATTTGCCTCAGGCCTCCAACTTGAAAATCTGAAAATATCTTGAAATCCTCAATAAGAACAATTAAGAAAGACTACAATGTCTTTCTATCCCAGCTGCAAATTTGTCTTCAAAAGAAGAATTCACAAATTTAGGCACCGATGTAGATTCTGTCACGAACCTACTCCCAAAATGAAGAACTAGTGTTTCGTCCAGACCTTCTATCAAATCTGCTGAAGGTTTGCATCCTCAGAGATTCAACCAATGCCACACATCAGTCATTTCATCATATCCAAATCTCCAATCTTCCTTAATCATCCAACACCCTCTTCTATTTATCCTTTTCATAACCCATCATGAGATTCCTTCTAGAAGAGGGTAGGTACACTTTATTATTTATTAAGTGACTTTATAATTTAATATTTTATTTTAGTCACTTATTTTTAATTAAATTAATTAAATATAAAGTCACTTTTTTAATTTTTTAATTTATTTAATGACTTTATAAGAAATTATTAATTTCTCCTTATCTCTCCACTTAGCCAAAAGGCTAAATCTTCATAAAAGGCTAGGAAAAATGGGGACATTTCAATCCACCCCTCCTAAAATTGCTTGACCCCAACCAATTTCCATTGCTCAACAAAAATATCTTAAAGAATAACGCCACCTGGATCCCAAATGAAAAACTATGTAACGTCCATGTCAATATACCAAAGCTACTGTAACACCAACTGTATCTGCTGAATCATCTCGATCACCTCATCACATGCCATAGGAGTGCAAGCCTCAACTGTGACAATACCTAGATCCTAAACCAATGCATCAATCCTACCACATGATATGAAGATGAAATGATTCCTCCAATCACATTGAATCTCCCAACCTAGAAGGCATTGTAAATCAAAGAGATCCATCTCATACTCATTCTCCATAGAATAGGTATGTCCCCACACACTTTCGTGCCACTGGATAGCTGGTGTAGACCATGCCAAATCTAAAAGTGCTTTGGAAAACCAAACAAGACAACCACTAACCCAAGCAGAATCAAGGTAGATTGAGTCACCAATCAATAAGTAGATAGCTGTCATATCATAAGAAATAGGTGCACACTTCAAATGTGTAATGTAGGTGTCTTCCTTAACACCCCAAAGTATTTCATGTGTGGCTGATCTCAAAAGGTCACTACACTCATGTTCTAAATGGTTGCAACGCTCCTTGACCTTTTGTAAGTGTTGCCTTGTTTGGACAACTAGCAACTTAGCTTGCTTAGCTTTTCTTAACCACACATCACACATGATTTGAGTCCTTTTAACGTCTTCTATGCCATGATGCACAAAATCATACCTCTTACTATGTACATCAACAACCCATGTCTCACGACTGCCTTCCCAAACTTGAATGCCAACATTAGGGAACTCCATGATATTGTCTTCTCCATGATTATGAGCTGCATAACCTTGAGGATATATAGTTATAACAATGTTTCTATAACAATTAGCACCGTTGTCATGCATTTGTGTCATGCCTTCAACTTCTATAAGCGCTTCTTCTTCATGCTCAACACTTGTAGGCTCATCCTCACTAACTCTTGCATGTGTAAGGGTTGTAATCTCATGAATATCATGGAACATAATGTTGTTGTCCTCAAATAAATCAGTGAAGATATCATGCCATTGCAATGTGTCTCCTCCATCAGTTGTAGTCAAAACACTAGTGGCTGCTTCACTTAGAAGAGGGTCAATTTCTACATCTACCCAAGTCTGATATACAAAATCAAAATGCTCATGATTTGAATTTATCCCTTCCAGCTCATCTTTAACACCCAATTCTTGAGTGCCATCTAGAGATGATTCCAAGGTATCATCATTCTCATGATGAAGTGAAGAAATGTGTCTGCTGTCATCAGCATACTTGTCATTTTCTTCAAGCTTCACAAGTGCATCTCTATTGGAATTTTCACCCGCAACACTAGCATTTGGTGAGCTAACACTTGGTGACCTATCTTCACAAGTTCCTCTATGTATATGAGTAGCAATCTCATAAGAATGAGGAAGTAAACAGCTGCTGCCCAAAATCAGAATTTTACCCTTCTCCTCTTTGCTTCCCTTGGAAGAATCATCATTAATTGGCATCATAGAAGTGGCTGCTATTAGATCTTTATGTTCAGACATTTCCCCATCAGTTGAAGACACATGAACTTCATTTTCTTTCTTGCTTGTTTCATTTTATTTTTAACCATCCTTTCATCCATACATTTGTGATTCAACTCCCACAGACCTTTACAAGTGAAGCATAGACCTTGTCTTCTCATTTCATTCCTGCTCATACTATGCTCCTGTCTGAATGTTTTCCCATGATCGCTTGTAGGTTGATAAATTTCCTTTTTCTTTGATTTCCCAAACATTCCTAGAAATCCTCGTTCTGTTTCCAGATCATTCAACAAAGCTTGCAAGTTTCTTATCAAATAAAAAGTGGATTTATCAAAATCCATCTTCCCTATGTACCCCCCCAATAGGATGACATGAAACCGCTTTGATACCAATCTAATATCCCTTGTCCAATTGAAGACTTAAACAAGGAATATTTGCTGTCAAATCTATGTGTTATGCTGTTTACTACTGCTACGTGTTATGCAGACCGCTGTCTTAGTTTGTTTTCAGTTCGATATAGCATTCACCACACAAGCATTTAATTTATGAAACAACAATCTATAATGGTTATCTATGAAAGTATGGAGCTTAGAATGCATCTACTACCAAAATAGATTCAAAAATCAGACTCATAGGACTATTGTCATTACATCAAACAGATGGCATGTGTGCTCAGACAAGTACATAAGATTAAATGTTAACTCAAGAAAACTCCTATCACTCTTATTCACATGATAGATCACATTACATTTCAATTGACAGCTATGATAATATTGCTGATTGTCTGTCATTGATCATATTTTCTCAGTACATAGGAAACTGTAACCATACTCATGCAAACACACTGAAAAATACAATGAAAGCAATGTCTAATGAACCTGCTAAGGGGCGCCTTGAAGGAGCAAACAATATCCAATCTTAATGACTCTTCAAATTGTCAAATCAAACCTCTACTAACTTCGACCTTGTTGCAGCAATGGAGGTTTGAGATCTCTAGGGAATGGCAGCCGATATCACTTCAATCCTCCTCCAAGAAGATCGCCTTAATTGTTGGAATGTTTTGCCACCTCAAGTGAAGAATTTGGAGGTCAAGTTGACAAGCTAATGGCATATATTATAGGTAATAGCAGACCCAACTCGATTCTGATTTTTAATTCATGAATGCCCATCCTTAATCATTTTCCTTTCCCAATAGCCATCAAAAGAGACGCTTAGGTCTCATACTCAAAATGCTAGCCTCCAATTGAAACCTCAATGCTCCAAAAATGCACAGTGTACAAAATTGTGGGAAGTTGTAAATTGCTTCAGAATAATGATTGGCTGCAACTTATGTTTATTCACCTCAAATGTATACCAAAGAGATCGCCCTGTCCTTCCGATCGATTCGTTGTCTTCCAAAAGAAGTTATGAAGCCTTAATGATGCAATGTGAACAAATCGTGGCTTTGAAGGGATTAAACTGATTTGCCTCATACTTGCTATTTTTGATCAGCTTCACCTAATCATCACATCCAAAAGATCTTTAATAAAATCGCCTTCCTTCTCCAATCAAAATCGACACACCATGGGCAATAATATGAAAATCTGAAAATATCTTGAAATCCTCAATAAGCACAATTAAGAAAGACTGCAATGTCTTTCTCTTCCATCTGCAAATTTGTCTTCAAAAGAAGACTTCACAAATTTAGGCACTGATGTAGATTCCATGATCACAAACCTACTCCCAAAATGAAGAACTAGGGTTTCGTCCAACCCTTCTATCAAATCTGCTGAAGGTTTGCATCCTTAGAGATTCAACCAATGCCACGCATCTGTCATTTCATCATATCCAAATCTCCAATCTTCCTTAATCATCCATCACCCTCTTCTATTTATCCTTTTCATAACGCATCATGAGATTCCTTCTAGAAGAGGGTAGGTACACTTTATTATTTATTAAGTGACTTTATAATTTAATATTTTATTTTAGTCACTTATTTTAATTATATTAATTAAAAATAAAGTCACTTTTTTAATTTATTTAATGACTTTATAAGAAATTAATTTAATTAATTTCTCCTTATCTCTCCACTTAGCCAAAAGGCTAAATCTTCATAAAAGGCTAAATTGGAAAGAAGCCCTTCTTGGTGTGGGGTTGCATTCTAATATTATTGCTGATGCAGTCAGGCATGTTATCATGTTTCATATATAGAAGTTATTTTTACTAACCTAAATGTTCACCAAGAAGCTGCATTTCTAGTGTTTTACTCAAACATTTTTTACTGTTTGACTTCACCATTTTCTCAATTATAGATTGAGGCTAAAAAGAACCTACAAATTGATTTCCAAATCCAACAAATAAAACTTCAAGTCAAGATGCTGCTCAATAAAGGAAATGTTGTGATTGCTCAGGGCCTAAGGTCTTTTTTGCAGGATTGCTAATGTGATTGTTGGTGGCATTAAAAGACAAGTTTCTAATGTTTTTTCAACTTTCATTTTGTTATTTAATCTTCCTACAATAGTTGTCATGTTCTTTCAATTGTCAGTTAGCCCTTCTACAACTGTTGTCTTGTATTTTCTAGTTCAACTATGCTATGTTTGCAATATCTAATGGCTAGTTGATACTTATGTGTTCTAGAACAACTTTTCTACTATCTTGTGGCTCATTGTATTGTTGCTTATTATAATGTTTCAGCTACTATGCCATGTTTAATATCTCATTTGAGAGTCTTCTTATTGTAATTTCATGCATTATTTCAATACATAAAAAGACATCCAATTTCTAAAACCCATTAGATTTGGAAGAGTAAGTTTTGGATTAGATTGTGTCGTAGTTTTTACCATCACTAACAAGATGTAAACACATGGACTTTATATCGAATTAAGCATATATTTAATATCAATAAGAACCAATAGATTAGCTATACATAGCAATATTAGTAAGAATCAATAGACTAATTATATAAACTTGATAAATTATTATTTTTAAGACAAGAGATCCGATGTGTCAAGTTCTTGCCAATAGTGTTGATAGAGAAGGTGAGATAAGAGTGAATAAGAGAGATATCTATATAATGAGATAGAGGAGATTTGAAGAAAGAGATAGAATAGGGAAGAGTGTGAAATAAAGAAATATTATTTTAATTTACTTGTTCAAAGGAAAGCAATGGGTTGAAAAATTATATAACTTGGTAAATTATTTTTTTAAGAAAATTTCATCATATAAAAAATCAATTGTTGGTAAACAGCATCCAATTCAACAGTTAAAAGTAATCTTTATCTTATCCTAATTAATACAAATATATATAAAATTAATATGATCCATTGTACCTGATAAAAAAAAAAATCTGTTGAATTTGACAAAACCCTTCACAAACAGAAAAACAAAAGAAAAGAAAAAGGAAAACCAAAATTGAAGAAATTTAGTTGAATTTGACATAAACCTTTCCAAAACTGTAAAAAACAGTAAAAACAAAGAAAAAAAGAAAATGTGAAATTGAATGTTTTTTTGGTTGAATTTGACAGAAATCTTTCACAAATAGAAAAACAAAACAAAAGAAAAAAAATTACAGAAATTTTGTTGAATTTGACAGAAACACTTCACAAACAAAAAAACAAAAAAAATAAATAAAGAAATCGAAAAAACTTTGTTGAATTTGACAGAACCCTGCACAAACAGAAAAAACAAAAAAAGAGAGAAAAAAAGAAATTGAAGAAACTTCCATTGATTCCCCATGGCATGAATGATTATGTCGAAAAAGGTATTTATCCGTAGCTACTGTACAAGAAATATTATACAGCGCAACACAAAAGAAAAAGAAATATACGATCATCTGAAACCCTAAAAACGGCATGTAAAGACACACCTGAGATTTCCCGGCCTCAATTGACGCGAATTCAGAAATATACTCTCGTCTGAAGCCCTTTAAACGGCATGTACAGACACGCCACAGATTGCCCGGCCTCAATTGCCGCAAATTCAGAAATATACTCTCGTCTGAAACCCTAAAAACGACATACCACAGATTTCCCGGCCTTTCTTTCCCGAATTCCCATGGAAAAGGTCGGCCAGCTTTCTGACGTAACTGACGGCAACTTTTGGGCGGCATTTGTCGCGATTCTGGCAATCAATCATACCACTGTTAATTTAAATCCCGCTACTTTAGTAAAGTCATATGCAAAGCGCCATGAAATCCATGCAGAAAAAGGGTTTTTTATTACTAATAATGATGTCGTAAAGTCTAGGGTCTTTTTGGATCTGTCCATTTTCGGTCATTTCACGACTCTGCTTCTCCCTCCGTTCCGTCCGACAAGCACTGAAATGACAATACTGATGACATTACGGCATCTACTAAACAAAAGATTTTTTATTTTGATTTTGATGTTTATTTATTCATACAAGTGAATTGAAGTGATCATCCAAAAAGGTCTGAATTGGAAAAACGCATACCTATTACAGTGCGATTTGACATATTTGCAGGCGTGATGATGTTTAACCGGCAGTCCAGCCATTCCTTTTCATATGACCGTCCTTTTTGTCTGCTTTTCATATTGCCTACGGAATCTCCGCCATTCATGTGACTTTTGGTGTTTTTTCAGTGGGCGGATAATGTTTTTGTTATCATGTTGTTTCATTTGCATTTTGTTTTTTTAACTTTTTTTTTTTTCAGATTTTCAACTCCTTAGTGGTGAAGTGGCATAATCATAGTTTTTATTTTTTATTTTTTATTTTTATTTTAAAAGAAAGAAAAGGAAAGGTACTTTATAGTATAGGAATTATTTAGTATTGAATGTTTTATTATTATAGTATTAGTATAGGAGAGCTTTTTATTGTATTTTAACTAAATTTGTACTTTTATTTTTAAAGTATTGTATATTTAAATCTTTTTAATATAAAATAAGGAAGAAAAGATGCTTTATAGTCTGATTTTGTAGTTTATAGGTGGGATTATAGTG
This sequence comes from Cryptomeria japonica, assembly GCF_030272615.1. Taxonomy (NCBI): domain Eukaryota; kingdom Viridiplantae; phylum Streptophyta; class Pinopsida; order Cupressales; family Cupressaceae; genus Cryptomeria; species Cryptomeria japonica. The sequence goes on along the minus strand of NC_081413.1, from coordinate 10,555,352 downwards.
TATGTAATTATTTAGTATTAGATATTTTATTATAATTTGATGTTAGATTTTTTTTTATTGTATTTTAATATGAAATACGTGTGTTTTATAAATTGTAATATTTTAAGTTATGAAATATATGATAATATATAAATAAATTTGTACTGTTATTTTTTAATTTTTTATATTTAATATTTATTTTTCTATATATTATTTTGTAAGAAGGAAAATATTTTTATTTCAAAAGAAAAGGAAAGATGCATTTCGGTTTATGATTGTGTAGTTTATATGTGAGATTATAGCATATAGAATTATTTGTATTAAATATTTTATTATATTTTGATATATATAGAAAATATTTTGAATAATATATAAATAAATTTGTATTCATATTTTTAATAGTTTTTTTATATTTAAAATATAATATTTATATATTATCGTCTAAGAAGGAAAATAATTTTATTTCAAAAGAAAAGGAAAGATGCTTTTTAGTCTACGATTTCGTAGTTTATATGTGGGATTATAGCATATGAAATTATTTTGTATTAGATATTTTATTATAGTTTGATGTTAGATTCTTTATTGTATTTTAATATGAAATATACATATACATATACATGTAGTATATGTACATGTACATATATATATATACACATATACATTTATAAACATACACCCATGGATACACACATACATTAAATGTTGTGAAAGATTTAGATAATATATAAATAAATTTGTGTTCTTATTTTTAAAAATTGTTTACATTTAAAATATATCTAATTTGAGTAGATATTTTTTTCTAGTTTGATATTAAATTTTTATATTGTATTTCAATATGAAATATATGTATATATTATAAATTGTAATCTTTTATGTTGCAAAATATTTGAATAATATGTACATAAACTTGTACTATTATTTTAAAAAGTTTTCTATATTTAATTTTTTTTTAAAAATATTATTTTGTAAGAGGATTTTTTTTAAAGCTCATGTTAATGGGTGAATAAAAGTCTTTTTTTTTTGTGGATCTTTAAATGAAGTTTCTAATGATTAATCATCATTTTAGGGGAATTTTTAAAAAGTTGTAAAAAGTGTTTGTAATTATTATTTTGTAATGGACATTATTATTTTGATGTGATTATTTGTCAACCTATGGAGAGAGATTATAGTTTTTAATTCAATGCTTGTGTCGGTTTTTATTTCATATTATATCTTGGGATATGACCCCATAATATGTGTATGTTAGAATGCTCTTTATATATATAAATATCAAATTGATAATCAATGGTTCTCCCTCTCTTAGATTTTGTTTTTATTTTGTTTTTACGTATTTATATATGTATATATTATCGTCTAAGAAAGAAAATAATTTTATTTCAAAAGAAAAGGAAGATGCCTTTTAGTCTATGATTTCTTAGTTTATATGTGGGATTATAGCATATGGAATTATTTTGTATTAGATATTTTATTATAGTTTGATGTTAGATTTTTTATTGTATTTTAATATGAAATATACATATACATATACATGTAGTACATGTACATGTAATGTTGTGAAAGGTTTAGATAATATATAAATAAATTTGTATTCTTATTTTTAAAAATTGTTTACATTTAAAATATATCTATAAAATAATTTAAAGTTCAGGTTAATGGGTGATTAGTTTATTGATGGGATTATAGCATGTTGAATTCTATTGAGGAGACATTTTATTCTAGTTTGATATTAAATTTTTATATTGTATTTCAATATGAAATATATGTATATTTTATAAATTGTAATCTTTTATGTTGTAAAAGATTTGAATCATATGTACATAAATTGTACTATTATTTTTAAAAGTTTTTAATATTTAATTAATTTTTTAAAAATATTATTTTGTAAGAGAATTTTTTTTTAAAGCTAAATGGGTGAATAAAAGTTCTGTTTTTGTGAATCTTTAAATGAAGTTTCTAATGATTAATCATCATTTTAGGGGAACTTTTAAAAAGTTGTACAAAGTTTTTGTAATTATTATTTTGTAATGGACATTATTATTTTGATGTGATTATTTGTCAACCTATAGAGAGAGATTATAGTTTTTAATTCAATGCTTGTGTCGGTTTTTATTTCACATTGTTATTTTAACTTTATTTAATAATATATGTCCTTGAATATATCTTGGGACATGACCCCATAATATGTGTATGTTAGAATGCTATTTATATACGTAAATATCAAATTGATAATCAATGGTTCTCCCTCTCTTAGATTTTTTTTTCTGAAGTCCATCTTTCATGATTGTTCCCTTACTTCGTTTGTCTATATTCTTGTAATTGACACTCTCATATACTTTTTCTAACATGTCCAAACTAATAACCTTATTTGGGTGTGGTCACTTCCCAATAATACTATAGCCCTAAACTCACATTTTGCTAATGATAACATTATCTTCATTCAAAATTCTACCCAAGAGGTAAATAATACTTTGGATATCTCAATATTGTTTTTGCAATCTCTAGCTCCCAATTAACAATGCACAAAATTAAATTCTTGATAATCTTTCCTAACTCCCACCCACCATGGATCCCTGAGAAGTCAAAAGAGGTGAAACATGACACTATTAGTAGATACCTTAACATCTCAATTTGCATTAATTCCTCTTAATAATACGTGGAGATGAAAATAAAGAAGAGTTAAAAGAGTATAATTCTTAGACTAACTAGTTCATGTCCATGGTTGGATGCACACATGTAACAAACAAAACCTTCTTGATGACCCAATTGGTTACCCTCTAAAACCTAATATAACCAGCCAACACAACTTTTCTAAAGCTTCTTACGAGTCGAATGAGATAACTAAAAGGGCATGCTTGCTATCTCTTGGTTAATTTACATTCTTCCAAAGGACAAAGGGAACCTGTCTATCATTGGTTTTTATATCCAAAGACAAAAAATGTAAACTAAGAAAATACATCTAATTTAGATATATAAAATTGTCTAGTTGGTGATATAATGGGTGGCTAAATTCCATCACATATGTTTTATTATATATATTGTATTGGTTGTTTTCCTCTCTTGGATTGTGGCCTCCTATTGTTCTATCCTTGATTATTTCCCCATTTAGGTTTGCTTTTGTTAGGGTTACTTGCTAGCATTAGTTTGTAACTTTTGAATAGTTTATGTTTGAATAGTTTATGTTTGAACTGCTTGTTAGGGAACTTCTTTGCAATTCTCTTTTTAATCTAATATAAAAATTATTTAATAAATCAATTTTGATTTCTATATCATAATTATTTATTTGAATCAAAGTTTTTACTTATCATTTATTGTGATGATGATTAAAAGTTGGTGTAAGAGAAAAACACCACTTAATAAATATATAGGTTAATTAAATAAGATAAATTATTTTTTGATGGAAACATGACAACATGCATAAATGTTGGTATTTCAACCTTTATATAATGTATAACAATGATCTGAGTAAGCATACATCTAAACTACAAGCTTCATTTGACTAAGTCGTCATGTGTAGGGGATTTAGTCCATCAAATTCACCCAAGGGTTAAACTTGGTCTAAATGTGCCTTTGAGAGTTTGAACCTTGGTGGATGGCTTTTTTTATCACGCACCATCATCCTCATCAATTGTACCCAACCAATTGAACTACAACCCTTTGACATAAGATAAGTACTGAATAAATAAACATTTTACTATATTTTAATACAAAATATAACGTATATTTTATAAATTGTTATACCTTACATTGTCAAGAACCAAAATTTGCTAAAACAACTTATAGCATAAGAAAATATTTTTTTAATTTTTTTTGTGAGAGGAAAAATAAATATTAATTTTTATTTAATGAGTGAATATAAGCCCTACTTTTATGGATCTTCAAATGAAGCTTTTAATGGTTAATCATCATTTTTGGAAAAAACTTTTAAAAAGTTGTGAAAATGTTTGTAATTATTATTTTATAAAGGACATTATGATTTTGATGTGATTATTAGCTCATGTCTAAAGAGAGATTATAGTTTTTTATTTAGTATGTGTTTATTTCATATTATTCTTTTAGCTTTATTTAACAATGTGCCCTTTAATATATCTTGGGACATGGCTCCAAGATATGTGTTCATGTTAGAATATTATTTATGGATGTAAATATTAGATTGTTGATTAGTGGTTCTCTTTTCCATTAATTCCATATCTAAAATTATGTCTTTCAAGGTTGTCCCATTACTTCATTTCTTTATACTTTTACAATTAACACACTTAGATACTTTTTCTAGCATACTTAAAGATAATAATGTTATCTAGGGCACCTCCCTTTCTGGTAATATTAAGGTCCTCAACTCATATTTTGGTAATGACAACATGATATTCAATACAAACTCTACTACAAAAGTAAACAACATATTTGAGAATAATTTTGTGCAATTTAAATTACCAATAAATAAAACTAATTCTAATTTTAATTACCAATAAATAAAACTAATTCTTGATGACCTATTGTAACCCCACCCACCATGAATCCATAAGTAATGGAAAGAGTTGAAACACAACACTATTACTAGATACCTTAACATCTTATTTAATATTGACGTATCTCTTGAGTATACATGTAGATGTTATTCAAGAAAAGTTTAAACAACATTATTCTTGAAACAACCAATTTATGTTCATGACTAGACACATTTATGAACTAAAAAAAATCCTCTTCATGCTTGCCATGCCTATATTTCCTCTTGCAAGGTAACCAACTTATCTAAATATTCTTATGAGACTAATGTGATAAACATAAAGGATATGCCTACTACCTCTTGGGTTGTGTTGCATTCTTTTGAAAGATAAAGAGTGGTTGGGCTGAGCATCATTAATTTTATATACAAGAGATAACTTTAGCAAGAAAGTAAAAAGTAAGAAAACACACATCTTAGCTAGATCTACAACACATACTTTGTGTATACTATCTTTTTAATCTGGTTGATGATATATTGGATGATTATTATAAGTTATATGTTTTTTGTTACACTTTTTGGTACATTCTGATTTTTGCTAAAATCGCATATTTTTTGGAAAATATAATGATTTAATCCTTGAGAGGTCGCATTTGAAGGAATTTATTAAACAAGATTAGCTCAAAGCTTCTTAGATCAAACTCCTTTTGATAGAACCTCTCTACTCTCAAAACATACATGCAATGGATTCTCCTTCACACCTATCAAAATGTTGACAAAAGACCACTTTTACATTAGCTTTTGGGCGGTCAAATAAATTCATTTAGAGGTTTTATTTTGTAAGTATGTAATTCTTATTATAAGCTTTCCAAAAAGAATAAAATCAGATATATTTGATTTCATTAATATATTTTTTTTTAATTTCTTATGAATGTATTTTTTTCATTGAACATTAAGCTCTTTGTTTTACACATGAAAAAAATAGGAAAAATAGAGAATTTTTTTATTTAAATATCTTTTCTCTAGGTATTGATATCCCGATTTCAACACAAAAAAAAGAAGTTAACTCAAATGCATACATAAAAGTTATGCATGATGTCATACACCTTTGTCCAAATTACAATTACTCTGACTTATAAAATTAACTAAAAAATTATATGCAACAAAAAATTATCAAAAATATCTATACACTAGATATTGGTGTAACAAATATATATATTTTAAAAATAAAAAAATTATTTTTTCTATTAAAAATGTTATGCATGACAATATAAAAGTCACTTCTAAAAAATGCAGATTAGTGTAAAAATTAAGTTATTAAAGTTACGTAAAAATATCCACAAATTTTTTTAATTTTTTAAAAAATATATATTTAGAATCTACACAAAAAATCTCACAAATCAGCAGTTTACTTGATTTTCAAATTCTTAATGGTTTAGTTGCTATAAGTGTTAGAAAGTGAAGATCCGATGCAAGATGTTGATTTCAGTGTCAAGGTTGGCCAAAAAGTGCAACCCAGTATTGTATGATCACATCAATGTCCTCTCTTGGACTATGGTTCTTGTTGTTATTACAAGCTATATGTTTTTGCTTATACATTGTAGCGAGCTGTCCTTTCTTGGATTATGGTTCCTATTGGTCCAACCTTGAACATTTTTCCCAATTGAGGTCTATTTTCATCATGCTTTCTTTCTAGCATTAGTTTGAAAGTTTTGAATGGTTTATGTTTGAGTTGGTTGTCAAAGAACTTCCTTATAATCATATTCTTTATACAATATTTTTTTTAATAAAATAATTTTATTTTGTATATCATATTTTATATTCATTTATATAAAAGAATTTTTGTTTGCAATCTTATTATTTATTATGATAATGATGAAAAGTTGTTGCTAGGGAGTAAAAAACACATCTAAGTTAATTAAATAAACAATCAATTTAGATATAAGAGAATTGTCATCAACAAATTGAAATAACTAGCGATTTAACTATAGAAACTAAATAAATTAAATGTAATGGTAATTAATTTTTATTTTCAATAAAAGATTGTGTAATACAAATGTTAGGAATCCACTCATTGTAGTGTCAAAAAATAAAGGCTTATTATATGAACATCATTAGTCCAGAAAATTTACAATTTATTATCTTGGTTCACTTTATAGCAATAAGTCTAAAAATAAGGCATGGAATTGAAATTATAGCTCAAATACCTAATCACAAAAAAAAATGTCATCTAAAACTTGATTGCCTCTATATATACTCTCTAAATTTGAAAGGAACAAATAGTAGTAGAAACACCTTTAAGGGATCTATTAAATTGTGAGGGTAATTCTCTCATTAGTTAAATCAAGTTAGATGGACAAATTCAACTATGGTGAACTAAGGTAAAGAGAAGAAAGAAATAATATTCCTAGGATAATCATGTGAAACTTCATTATATTTACAATTGAATTCTAAATATGTAAAATAGATTTTTTTCAAGTCCTAAATATATGATAGATGTTAGATGATTCTTTCAAAGCTAGGATTTGTTATTAAATACATCAATTTCTCTTCTCTACATTTTAGAATAATTTACACTATGTAGAAAAAATAAATGGAAGTGGGTCCAATTCAAAAATGTGAATTTAAAAGTATGGGGATAAAAATTGTGGGCATAAAGATGATCTAGATAAAATACAGTTCATCATACTTAAAATTGGGAAAAGTCAAGCTAAATTTAGGATTGGGATTTATCTCTAAGGAAAAGTAAAGATGGGATCAAGGTAGAATAATGTTATTTTTCAATTTCCATGTACCTAGTCACAATGAGCTCAAATATATATGGGAAAACGACATATGTAATAAATTTTTGCAATTATATCTTTCCCCTACTTTGAATTTTATGTTCAAGCTACATAAAAATACATGTCATAGCAAACTTAAGTACCTAAAATGGAAATTTAATATATTCAGACTCAAATGATATATATCTATGTAAAGTATGTACATCATGGATGTTAAACATATGTACACTCATCATCATGATGTTTCCATCAAGAACATGAAGGAAAAAATAAAATTTGAAATAATTAGCACATTTCAAACATTCAAAATGAGCATAATCATAATTTTCTAAAACTATTCATAAAACATAAAAAAGAGAAGGGTGAGAGATTTCTCTTACCATAAAAGTGGTACAATTTTAACTACATAGAAATCATTCCAACTGAGTAGAAAAATGTAAAGGAATTTTTCTGGATACAAAATATGATTTAAATTTTTAGATAGCATGATAAGCTATTTACTATGCAAAAATCTACTCCATTTGGATAAGGTAATGAAGTTTTGTTTGTATTATGTACACATATATAGTGAGAGGGGGTGAATTGGTATTGTAGTGTTGCAACATTGCACCCTTATAAAATTTCACGCTTTTTTAGGCCCCATTTTAGTGTTTCTAGACTTCTATGCCCAATATATTTGACCCAGCTCAATTTAGTATTGTTTTCAACTTCCTTGCCCTATTTAGGACCTTAAGTTCCAATTTGGGCTTGCTTTGGAGGGAGCATGATGGCTAGGGAACCCTACTCCCATTAGTTTGGCCCCAAACTGAAATCGTGCTGAAATCACATAATGGGCGACTTGATTTAGCTAGAAATATTTTCCCGTGCTGACTTGCTCCATGTTTTGCAGCCCAAAATGCTTGGGAGAGGTATATAAGAAAGGTATTCTTCCTCATTTTGGCATCTATCTATCATCTAAGAACTACAAGGATGACGATATGATACCAAATTCTCAAGAGCAAGTGATCAAGCATCAAGGCATTGAAGACTAGGAGTTTGTGATAGTTCTATGCATTTGTGATGGACTCCATGATCTTATCTTTCTAAGTCAATTACAAGTCAACATCAAGCATCTTCATGAGCATTTAGACACAAAAAAGGCCTATGAAGGTACAAACATTTCAATTTCAGTTCTAGCCTCTACTACCTAACAACACGCTTTCAATTTCAATTCCAATCCCTCTTTTGATTTGACTCTTTGTTCCCACAAGGCCAAATGAGGGTCTTTTGCAGTTGGTTGTTTGGGCTAGTTTTACTGGCCTTACTGTCTTTTGGGGAAATCCCTATCTTTGTTTTCGGTTGTTCTATCTAGTCGGGCTTTCTATGCTTTATCTTTCTTTTAATTTGATGTAAAGGGTTTCAAGGCCCCTTCAAAACATGTTTTCACTTAATAAAAAACAACACACTTTCAATTTCAATTCCAATTCATTTCAATTTCAAAGTTAATTCCAAAACAAGGGTTTGACTTAGGCAAACCCTTTTCTCCCCAACAATTTCCTCTATTTTCTATGTGTAGGAACAGGTGATGAAGCTATGAAAAGAGGTACAAAATCATCAGATAGAGATCTACAATATGCAATTTGTTAGATCCAAAGCTGATGGGAGCAGGTCGAGCTAGGCAACTAAGTCCTTGCACTTTTTCTTTGAATTTGGATTGCAGGTTAGTTACAGTTTGCACTTTTGCATACTTTTCTAGAATTGGTTTTTGAGTCTATTGTCATCTTGTACATATTATCATTTTAGCTTACTTGCTCCTAATTTGTCCAATCTTCCTCACAATTACATTTCACATTTCAATTCAACAACAAAGGACCACTGCATCCACACTTTGTGCTTGAGCCATCTTGAGCCTAGTGGATCATTCTCCTTCTGAATGTAATCAATGTGGAAATAAGCCTAGTTTCCAAATTTGCATGCATTAAGCTAGTGAAACCAATTTCCCCACATTACAAGTATATACCATTTTTTTAATTAAAAATTAAATGCAACATTAATACCATTATTGCATCTCAAAATGACATCAATAAAAATTTACAAGAGATAGGAACATCCACACATCAACATAAGGGAACATAAGATTTACATTGAAACCTAGAAGGAAAAAACCATGATGAGAATAGTTCCTTGGATCTACTACCCAAATTCAACCTTGCAAATATAATAATGAACTTACAATGGGTAAGTGCACCAAGATGGTGAACAGAAAAGTGGCCACATGCCAAAAAAAAACCAAATCTTTCATAACCCGTGCGGGTTCTAAAAATTCAAAAATGTGCTAGGCTTGGTAACACCAAGCCTAGCCAAAAACAATTTAAGAAACAAAAAGTTCCTCAAAACCCGTATGGGTTTTGAGAAATGTTATTTTTTTGTGTAGGCCACAGGTTTTGGCCATTTTCAATGCCAAAACCCGTGGAACAACAACAAGGGAAAGCCAACAAACCATAGAACCCGCACGAGTTTGCAATTATTTTGGATTTTCCCAACATTGAGAGCAATTTTCAACAATGGCACCCCGTCGAACATGTAAGATTTGATTGGTTTGATTATTTTTGTTTGCATTATAATTGAAGTAGGGTTTTTTAATTGATTTAAGTTTTAATTTTATTAATTTGATGTCAGATTCTTCAAGCAATCCCCAAAAATGAAATAGACAACAAAGACCTCCTCCTGCACAAGCAACACAAGCAAACCCTGTAAACAATGCGCATGAGCAACAAGAAAACCCTCAAAATCCTCAAAATGTTGCTCCTCAACAACCACCGCCACCCTGAAACCCTCCACATCCTCCATTAGATCATGTAGATGCCACACAAGAGGATCTCATCAATCGCCTTACACAAATAGTGCCCAAATTTCTATATTGGTGAATAGGTTGAGGTCCTCTAGGCTTAAGAACCACTCAACCCTTGCCAGAACACTAGAAACAATGGCTAATAGTGCAAATGAGGTATCTAGGGAGGTTACGAAATGGGGTTCATGGAGGGATAGATGCCGAACATTTTATGCAGATGGGTTGTCATTTGATCAAGTGAAAAAAAATGGCATAGGTAACGCTGACATATGTGCTCTTTTCACCGATCCTGTTACCAGTAATAACCTAGAACTAAATACGACTCAGTTCCTATACATTGGTGTGTTCATGCTAGGTTGAAAGAAGCTTTTTGGGATAGTTGGTATATGGTCTTTGACCAACCACCTTGTAGTAATTGAGAGGTGCCTCTATATTTTTTGAAAAAGTTGTATTGTGAGTTTATCCTTGATGAGAAGCCGAATTACTTTGACATCAGACAATTTCAGGGTAGAGGGAGAGGCTCTGTGCAGGATAGACCTGGGGCCCATAGGGTGGTAGAGCCACAACATAGGAGGCATACAACTCCTAAATCCATGGTTCATGTCACTATCCCTATATCCTTGCAGGAGTCTATAGAATTACAAACTCTTCAGGCAGCTGCATCATTGACTGATGTCATTGTTTAGCAAGACACACAGTTGGTCAGAGAAATGGATGTACTAGCACTTGTGATACCTCCTTCATCAGTGACACCTCCTTCATCAGCAACACCTCCTTCATCAACGACACCTCCTTCATCAGTGTCACCTCATGCATCATTTGGCACGAGCCAACCCATTCAACATATGTGCCCCACCTGCCAGGGTGTATGTTTTGGTGTAGACACCTATGCGAATGAGGATGGTTTGACATCTCATTTGTGTACATATTGCGGGAGTAGATGCCATGCTTCCACTGCAGAGGATGTGGCCCTCACCGACGAACTGATCAATATATTGTACCCTCTCTATCAAACACAGGTGCATTTAATTTTGTTTATGACATGTTATCAATTAAGTGACTAAATCTTATAAAAAGAAATGAATTTTTATTTTTAGAACAATTTAAAGTGACATATAAATAAAATGCATTGTAGGGTGCAGCAGGTGGTAGGAGTAAACCACATACTTTTCAGTCAACTCCACGGTCACGAGTAGTTTTGCCACCAGAGGTAAAGATATGTAAATTTGTTAAAAATATAATAATACATTGGTTTCAAAATATCTTTTGTTAATTATATGTATCATTACTTGGTGTTTTATAGGGCTTATTAGTGGCTGAGATTTCCCAACTTGATGATATCACGCTTTCGGCCATTGACTTTGGCCAAGATAGCTATGTGGTACCATTTAGATTTATATATTTTTGACTTAAGTGATATATTAAATACATGCTCTTTTCCCTTAATTAATTTTTTTCTGTTAGTTTACCTCACCTGCCTCGAGGACATCTCGTGTGAGAAAGCCATCCTCTAGCACTTCGAGGTAGAAAAATATCCTCTCGGATACCCAAACGACAGAAGGTAATTCAGTACAATTTAAATTCATTTGTTGAAATGTATTATGATTAAACATGTATATGTAGATATTGATAAATGCACTTAATTTATTTGTTCTATATATAGAAACATATGGGGTTTACAGAATTAATGAATGCACTCGATGTCGATGAGGTTCAATAGAGGGAAGAGGTGATATCTTCATATTCACTTTGGATTGCATTCTTGCTTGTTCGAAATAACTAAATCCTTTTATGTCTATATCATATGTTATCATTTTTTATACAGGAAATGGTAATAACTGCATCGGATTCGACTAGGCCTCCTAAGGTTACAGGAGAACTTTACGAGGCTTCGGTGTGCATTTGTTCTACATATGTTAAAAAAATATTTGTTTTATCTAGTTTGTCAACAACTTTGGGTTATTAAATTGTATAATTGTCTTTAACTTATTACAGGCCCCTTCCAAACTTCCTACTGTTATTCTACCATTCCATTTCAGTAGAAGTCCTACATGTATATCTATGGGATCCAAGCGACCAAGGGAAAAGGTATGTCTGTCTTAGATCAACTCCTTCTCACTAAGTACACAACGAAGTTGAAACCCTCTAGTTAACTCCTTTTGGATCACTTGCCATGGATATAGGAAATGATCGTAACTGATTCATTTGTGACTTTGCCTCCTATGAGCACAACACATCCATCTGAGGCTCCAGTATGCTTTAGTTTTTTAGTCTATTCATTTTTAGTTATTATGTGTTATTTGACATATATGCTATTAATATGTATTAATGTTGTTTTACCAGTTACAACCCCCTTTAGGACATCCCATAGATCCTCAGCCTCACCCAATTGCAGAAGACAAAGATGAGGTAATCAACATTTCAACTTCAAACAATTTAGAGTTCAGTATTTAGTTATTTTGATGTTATATTGAGAAAATATATCTGATTTGACATTTGAATTGTCCTTGTGTAGCCACTTGCAGAGCCACGTACTACTTCGAAGAGGCTCGATTTTGATGATCCACCATAGTCATAGATACCGTTAGAGACATATAATTATAGTTGTGATCATTGAAGGACCATTATTTTTATATATTTGATATTTTTAAATGTATATATCGACTTTGATAGACATGGCACATGCCACAATTTTGTAACTATTATTGATTTGGCATCTATGCCATTTTTTGATATGTACACGATTATTGTTCATTTTGATATATATGAAACTTGATATTCGATCCAATTTGTTCATTGATATATATGAAACTTGATACTCTTGAAACTTAGTTATTTGCTATTGAAATATGATCAAACTTGTTCATTGTGTATATGTCTTGAAATGTGATCCAATTTGTTCATTACTTGTAACTCATATGGCATATACTTTTAAATTATCTATTGCTCATATTGTGTATACCCAAGTACCGACACCGGTAATGCTGATATTGTGTATTTTGATTGAGTGAATTTTCTTTGAGTCTTTCGTGCATGAAGAGATTGGAGTGAAGTTATTATTTCATAAACTCATGCTTATGGAGTGAAGTTCATCATTTCAAGAACCAATTAAGACAAGATTTGAGTGCACAAAGTAGATTTGAAATTTATCTAAGGATGAGTCGGCTTAGGTAAGGTTTTCATTTAAATTTTATTCCATAACAAGTCGGCCTTAGGGTAAGAGACACACCTATTCATCCAAATCACCTATAAAAGAAGAGTTGAAGCAATCATTTTAACATCAAATCAAACCAATTATCTCTTCTTTTGTCAAAAATCGTCAGTGAGAGGTGGCAAAATAGTGCATCTTTCATTCTGCTCGTCATGGGAATGAACTGTTAGCACAAGCGCATTTGGGTGGTCGAGTTTACGCTAGGTGTACCCTTGTCTCACTCCCCAAGATGTCTGATCATTCGGAGCCATCTCGTACCGACGTTTTCCCTTGAGCACTCAAAGTGGAAAAAATGGTCAAACTTTGATGTCGCATAACTCGAAGATCATGGCACTTATGGATGATCCATGTGAACCTATGCGGTCATGTTGTCGCTGCCTAAAAAATCCTCTCTCAGTTTCAAACAAATTGAATCCGTTTTCTTATGGTGAGATTTTTTCTGTCGCATAAAAAACCATAAAAAACCATTAGTGAGAGGTGGCAAAATAGTGTATCTTTCATTCTGCTCATCATGGGAATGAACCATCAGCGCAAGTGCGTCCAGGTGGTCAAGATTATGCTAGGTGTGCACTTGTGTCACTCTCCAAGACATTCAATTGTTCTGAGCCACCTCGTAGCGACATTTTCTCTTCAGCGTTCAAAGTGGAAAAAACAGTCAAAATTTGACATCGCGTAACTCAAAGATCATGGTACTTATGGACAATCTGTGTGAACCTATGGGGTCACTAATACATTTGGACTAGATTTCTGATTGAGGTTTCCGACGAAGAAGGTATATTGTGGCCAAATTTGATTTTTTTTTGAAAAAATGATCGCATTCATCGTAATTCCGACGACAATTACCCATTTGGTTTCGACGAAGAAGGCATTAGCAATGAGAATTTTCTTTTTTTCAAAAAAGTGCTCGAGTTCGTCGTAATTCCGACAACAGCGGCCATTACAAAATAAAAAAAGAGGCGGGGAATTCATTTGTGAATTGCAATCTTGCGTAGGCGTCCGTGGCGACTTCAACCCCCAAGAACATCAAACCCATGTCGAAGGCAATCCCACGCAGGAGGTAGATTCAAATTGCCCTAGTTTTTAATTTCATGTTGCAAAAAATATACATGTGGTGGTTAATTGTCCTAGTTTAATCTCGTAAAACCATAGAACTGTGATTGAGGAGTGAGCGTTCAATTTTGTATCAGCAATCCCTTCCTCCCATATACGCGCATGTTGATTGTTCACATGAGATCACATCTCTTTGCGGCATCGTATCAAACAATTCACGAGCCTTGTCCACGTTTCCACATTTTGCATTCATGTCAAGTAGGGCATTTGCAAGTACAACACCTAACGAAATTCCTCTATCCGTTATGCTTTGATGGATGTCCATACCCTATTCCAAAGCTCCCATTTTTGCACAGGCAGGGAGGATGCTAGCAAAGGTTGTGGAATTTGGCTTTATGCCTTCCAATTTCATTTGCTTGAAAGTTTCTAAAGCTTTTTTGACAAATCCATTTTGTGCATATCCAGCAATCGTTGCAGTCCACGAGACAACATTTCTTTCAGGCATTCTATCAAATAGTTCATGTGCCTTGTCTATGCTTCCACATTTTGCATACATGTCTACCAAGGAATTTACAACTACAACATCTGACAAAATTTCTCTATCCTTTATGCTTCGATGAATGTCCATACCCTGTTCCAAATCTCCGATTTTGGCATAGGCAGGGAGGATAGTAGCAATGGTTGTGGAATTTGGCTTTACACCTACCGATTGCATTTGCTTGGAAGTTTCTAAAGCCTTCTCAACTAATCCATTTTGTGCAGTTGCAACTACATCTGACAAAATTCCTCTATCTTTTATGCTTTGATGGATGTCCATACCCTGTTCCAAAGCTCCCATTTTGGCACAGGCTGGGAGTAGGCTAGCAAACGTAACTAAAGAAATGCAATGATCACCTCTAAAGACATCAAACCACTACTAACAAAACTGAGTGTCTAAAATATGATAGGGTAATAGTGTGAGCTATCCTGAAATAAAATATTTTATATTCAATTTCAACTAAAACATAATTACTCAACCATTTAATGTTATTAATAAGTGTTTAATTTATGAAAGAGATAAATGGTTGGCCACAAGTACATGAGTTAGTAAATGCACACAAATAAGTGAATTTGATATTCAAAACTATCTACGATGAATTCAATTCTTGTCCATTCGTCATGTATGTTTGCAATAAGAATCTTTCTTTGTTTTTCTTAATCTTTATTCATAGTTATGTGCATATTTCACATTCTATAATTAGGATATCAATTGCTATGGCTGAACACTGGCATGATGTTTGTGTTGTGGTATAGATACGTGGAAACATAATTATGGGATTGTTATATTATAGAGATCATAAATCTAGATATTGCATATTAGTTATAGCTCTTCTTGGCTTGAGTCTAAAGTTGACATACAGTCATAAAGCCATTATTAGCAGATCTATCCATTTCTAGTAAAGACAATTGAGAAAGTCATTTCAATATTGAGAGTTTCTTATTTGTTTACCTATTGATCATTATTAAGCCATACTATTTAGGTCTATTTATCTCTCTTGCAAAACCTCTGTAAGTGTCCTAGATTGTCCCTACTACTCACTCTTCAATTCGGAAAAATGGAGTTCTAAGGATTTGTTGCACAAGATGGTGTTGAACGTATCAACAAGGCTAGCATGGAAGGCATGTTCAAGCTTCCACTTGTACAACTTACAAAAAATGATTTGTTGATAGAAGAAATTCTTGAAATAGGGATACAATCGAAAGACAAGTAAGTACATACAAACCTCCTCAGTTGAAAGAAAAATCTGTGTATAAAAAGAGGACATTGAATCCCAATCCATAAACACAATAGAGATATTGATGGAGACTTAATTGGATGTAGCATGTCGCACCAGTGTTGTTAGAGTATGCTAAGCAGGTACATAATGTTTCGTAAAGCCACATTAGTATTTTACCCAGATCATTATCTACCAAAACTAACTATAGTAATCCTTTTGAGGATTAATTTCATGGTGCTAGATCTTCATTTAGTTCCACTTCTTGTTGGAGAAAAGAACAGTTATTTCTTGAGGTAGATGAATATCCCATCAACAAAGGACAAGACCCTTTCTAGAATATAACAAATTCTACTCCAACAAAAGATCATGGGGGTTTCACTAGAGATATTGAATAAGAGATAGACTTCTACTGCTGCATTAAAAGCATTGGTATGTTCTTCATTTATTGATGTAAACTCTCTGTGACGCCACCACAACCAACAAAGGTGTAAAAAGTTGTTTGCAATGCATGGATTTTTAGGATTGTCCTTTGAGAAAATAAAATTAAAGTATGGAAGCAGGATCTGCCAGCTCCTGAGGGAAAGACCATGTCAGACAATAATTTCTATTTTCTTGCCTGTGAAGAAAGACCATGTCAGACAATATCAATGAACAACAAAATAAGGAGACAATTGCTAGATTTTGGTCTAACTTGAAAAGAAAAGGTGATGGAAAATGTTATTGTCCGTGCAAAATTTGTAAGGGGTTAAAGACTAGAAGACTTCTAATCAAAACAACGAAGAAACATTGTAGGTTGCATGGTCACATTGAAGGTGGACATGATTATCATCCATTGGTAAGTTTTTCATTATATCGTTTTGACAATTTATATACATAATAAATCACGTGATGATGAGATCATGATCATGGTTTATTTATGTATATTAATTTTATATAGGTCGAGCACCCCAGAGCACATGGTATGGATCAACACAACCCTGAGAATATGGTTTTCGAAGTGGACGAACATGGAGGTGTGAATATCGAAGCTGAAGATAATGATCCCATGGAAGATGGCGATCATGAGCCAGAAAACACAATTGAAGATGATGGTACAAATACATTGATCCATGACTCATTTAGTACTCGCGTAGATGATCATGATGATGAAGATGACCTTGATGTTGTTCATGATGTCCCTCTACTTGAGAAGGCATCTGAGGCCCTTTATGAGTGCTTAGAGGCAACTCTTCTCTCTGCTGTATTGTTGTTGGTGAACTTGAAGGTTATGAATGGTTTATCCAACATAACAATGTCACGTATATTAAGGCATGTCATATATGTCATAATAAACTATGAATCATGTTGTACCAATAATATTATTTATTATAACAAATTATATTTTGTTTTTGTAGATTGATAGGTGAGTTTTTGTTACCACCATCAAATATTCTACCTCGCTCATACTGAGAATTATCTGCCATTATGAAAGATATTGGAATGGAGTATCAAGCAATAGATGCTTGTCCCAATGATCATATTATATATCACAAACAAAATGAATTTTGAACTGAATGCCCTGAATGTCATATCAGTAGATATTGAACAGATCAAATAACAAAAAGGGTTCCTCGCAAGGTTCTTCGCTATATTCCCATTATTCCACGTATGCAACGATTATTCAAGTGCACTAGCTTGGCACAATTTATGGATTAACATGCACACAATAGAAGTCGAGATGACATTATTCGAATGCCTGCAGATGGTTCAGCATTTATGGACATAGAGGAAAAGTGGCCACACTTTAAAGAAGAACCTCGTAATCTCAAGCTTTCATTGGCAGCGGATGATGTCAATCCATTTGGAGAGATGAGATCTGTTTACTCAGTGTGGCCTGTTTTTTTTATCAACAATAACATTCCTCCATGGATGTCAATAAAGAGGGAGCACATAGTGTTGGCAATGATTGTTCCAGGTATTTTATCATTTAAATATAGTCGTCTAAATTTAATTATAAATATTGCAGTAAAATGGTCATAATAATTATGTAATGTTTTTGTTCATTCGATTAGGTAAGTACCAAGTTAAAGATATGAATGTATAAATTGAGCCTCTTATCGACGAGTTGCTGGAGTTATGGAATGTTGTCACTATGTATGATGTCTCTAGATCAATAGGACAAAGACAATTTCAATTCCGTGCGATGCTTCTATGGACAATACACGATGCCCTGGGGCTAACACATTTTTGTGGTATGTTATAGTGTTTAAGTTGTGCGTGAACATTGTAATTCAAAAAATTATCATATTTAATCCAATTATACATTATCTTGTAGGTCTTCAAACAAAGGGAAAATTTGCATGTCCTGTTTGTGGTCCAAAGATGAAATCTCGTCATTCAAAAAGTTTAGGAAAGCAGGTATTTGATGAGTATAGGCACTTTCTCCACAAAAATCATAAGTATCGAAATACTGAAAAACATCTTTTCAATGGGAAAGAAGAGAATACATCAAAGCCATGAAGAATGACACCTCACCTGTGGAAGTTGGAATATAATAGAATTAATCGTCAAGGTAATGCCATTCCATCTATTGGTTTGTCATAAAACATCTTTTCTATTTTGTTTTGTTTACTGATGATGTGATTGATGATCATGAAGGTCGTGAAGGCATAAATGACCACCTTCCTAAGGGAATAAAAAGTTATCCCCGACAATTTAGTAGGTTGCCCTACTACGAGCAGTTACAAATTGTTCATTTGTTTGATAGTATGCATATTGGAAAGAATATAACAGAGACATTATGGAAAATATTGGATGGAAGGCATGACAAAGAAAAAATTGTCAAAATATGTAGTGACATTCAGGATTCCAATCATGCAATGATAAATGTCATTCAATCAAATAGCCATGGAGACCAGATTAATATAAGTGAGCTTCCTTGGTTATTAATGGACCAACAAAGCAAAGCTATAACAGAAGTCATACAAAAAATTTGATTTCCCACAGGATTTGCTGCGAACATAACAAATCTCATATCAAAGAAAAGTGAATTTGGGGCAGGGATGAAAACGCATGATTGGCATACCTTCATTAAGGTAATTCATGTTCTTGTGTTTTAAGTATGTATTTAAGTACTGAGCATACGTGTACTTTTCATTATGCTACAAAAAAATGAAAAGATAATTTTATAATTGTTGCAGTACGTTCTACCTCTATCTCTCCCAGACAACTTCGACAATAATGTCAAGCAAGTCATATATGATCTTGGAAAATACATAAGGTAATTAGTGATATTTGTTTAGTTCATTGTATAGATATTATATTTGTGATTTGTTTTACTTCTTATGTAATATATTTTTTTGCGTCTTGAATACCTCGTAGGTGGTTGTCATGTAAAGAAATCCATAAAGATGATATAAAATACTGGAAGAGAAAAATTCCTCATTTAATGTGTGAAATGAAAAAGTGTCTACCTCCAACTTTTTTCAATGCACAAGAACACTACCTCATACACCAAGTTGAGGAGATTGAATTGTGTGGACCTGTACACACTAGATCAATGTGGATAGTTGAGAGGCACTTGAAATTTTTGAAGGCTTTGGTTTGACAAAGAGCACATCCTGAGGGTTCTATGGTGGAGGGATATATGGTATACCAGACTATGGTGTACATTTCTGAATATCTTCCTAAGTTTGCAGCGAAGATCCACATGGATCACATTTGGGATCCCAACACCATTAACAAATTTGAAGGGGAGTACTTGATGGGGAAAGGTAGATTGAGGAAAGTGAGAGGTAATTATAAGATGTTATTGTAGTTAATTAATTCTTAATCTTCAAAATAA